>NW_020449307.1:3991875-4160153 GCF_003343035.1 Apteryx rowi | reverse complement strand
TTGAAAAAAAAAAAAAAATCAAATAGTTACCAGGGCTGAGAGTCTGTTCTGTCTGAAAGAAATGCCTTTATGAGAGATATAAAAGTAATAAAAATAGCCAGTACTCACAAGAAACAGTAAAAATTAGTCTCTTTCTGGGAGAAGATCTAGCTGTACATTAGGTTAAAAAAAAACTAGAGCAATCAAAGAGGATTTTTCCCTCCAATGTGTATTTTCTTGGCAGTTGTGCTCACTTGTGGATAGTGTTAAAGCACTTTAGTTTTCATTGTAAAAAATAGAGTCTGAGAAAACAGAAGAGACCTCAAAAGGTCATCAAGTCCATCTTGTTGCCCAAAGGCACAGTCAGATATGCCTACACCATCTGTACAGATGCTTTACTTCTTAAATGGACACTTCACACACCCATAAGRACTGTTTCAAAACTAAAGCACATTAATACCAACTATGTGAGAGATGTGTAGCTACACTGTCTAAGAGCATCTAGGAGAAGGAAATCATTTCAGATTTCTGTTTCTCCTCTAATTTCCTGCTTTGCTTCCTGGAACTGATACTAACTGATAGTAGGCAGGAGGCAGAGCTGCAGGACTGAGGTGAGCAGCCCTGTGAGTCCTGGCAGCAGAGGTGGCAGAGCCACCAAGGGGTCTCTGCAGGAAGAGTCTCCACTGTCTGCAACGACAGCATGTTGATGGCCATGCACCAATAGTTCCCAAATGTGATGCCATGGGCTCAAGTCATGAAACCTCTAGGAATTCAGCTGAAAAGTGGAGATGACCACTAGAAGGAGATTGCCAGCTCAGAAGTGAAAAAGAAAATGAGGTTTCTGGGGACAACATTTGGGGCGAAGWCTTTCAAGCTGTTCTAAGAGTAAGCAAATAGCCAAACAAATGTTCTGTAGTAATTGTTGACTCTGGGTTAGTTAGTGCTTGAATTTAGTTTCTGCTGACTTTGAATTTTGCACCTTATGGAAATATGTACTTTATTTGTCCTTTAAAAATTACACTTTCTGCTGCTCTTCACAGGGTTTGTGGAATATTTTGTTGAAATCAGAGGTGAGCATATAAGATGTTTCATAGAATGAAAACAATTATATATGCAAGTGGCAGCAAAGTGATAAAATTATTCTTTTGAACCAAGTCAGTTTTCCTAAGTGAAATTATTTAATTCTGGTAGCAATTCTGCTTTCTATTTTTAAAGTAGTCCTATTGCTTATTTCATGTATTTGTTCAGAACTAAGCTGTGAGTGACAAGATGCACTCTTTGCAGGTGATTCAAACTTTGAATTTAAAGTTTGAAGACAGAAAACCTTCCTTGAGTGAGACTGGAAACTGACAGTTTGAATGATCAGTTTCAACTTTTCCATGCTGCTCAGAGTGGGCACTGAGAAGAAAAATTAAGAAAAGCACAAACCTCCATCTGCTGATTTTACAACCATTTTAAATTTGTACTGACTGTTCAAAAACTTAGAAAATATTTAACTGGACACCTGAAAAAGTATCCTACAACGGCATCTTGAAATATGACATTTAAGCACCTTATAATGAGATGTGAATATAAACTGATGTGAATGTATAACTGTGGATCTTCTGTCATATACATATGAAGTATCAGACATTTACATGTACTAGGTGCATGGCTGAGGGAAAAGTAGGACTGAAATAAAGTGCAATTCATTGCAGAATTATGGAGTGTGACTTGCTGCTTCAGTAGATGTTTTCCAAGTAAATTCATGGATTTTGTCACTTGAAGATCAGATCTCTTCAGAGCATCTTGCCTTGGCTGTGTATTGTTGTGAACTATACAAGTACTGAGCAAGTGTGTATTAGCAATGAACAGCTGGTCAGAAATCAATCACCCATGTCCTTACTGTCTTTCACCAAATTTTCATTTCTTCAATGAAGACTTTTTTCCAGATCAAATTTCAACTCCTGAGTATTTTCTCTACAGAGGCATTGTAACATTCTAGGATAAGGGAAATATTTTTATCCTCTGGGTGGAAGGTCACAGACACAGTGGCTAAGACTTCTCCTTGTGCTGCTATCAGCTCATGGTTTTATTCAGAACTCCTTTCAGCTCCAATCTGTGTGTCTGTCTTTTAAAGTCCACTCTGTACCTTTAATGAGAAAGGGGTCCCAGCATGGTAACAAAGACAAAGTTCTAGCTTTCAAACCCATTTGTTGCTGCCGTTGTCTTTTGCTGGGACATAACCCAAGTCCATTTAAGTCATTGTAAAGACTTCATTTACACCCTGGAGATCAGGATCCACTATGAGGAAAAATGCCATAAGATAATTTTTCAGTATTTCATTTTGACAAGGCTCATCCTTTCTAGAGTTATCATCTTTCAGGGTATCTCCACCCATCTTCCTCCTTTATTTTCAAGACCTTTATCTTCCTTGAATCATATTCTTTTTAATGCTTCCTTTCAGCAACAAACATTCTCAAAATGTTTCTCCACTAACATCATCTTTTCAAGGGGAGTTTTGAATATTTATTTGCACAGCTAGAGCATTACAGCACATTTTGTGGCACCACAGTACTTCCATCTGCAATATCAAATATTGTGCTCAGTAAAGAAAGTATCAGGAGACAGAGTTTCCAGTACAAATTCCAAGTGTGGGAAGTCTGAAGTTCTCTCAAGAGATCATCACTGCATGTTATTGCTGTCAAGATGAGTTAACTGAAGCATGACATATATGAAAATTACTTTTTCAGTTAATAGATATAGGGGAAAATAGACAAAGTGCCATATCATCAGTGAAAGATTTATCGCACTGCTGTTTAGGATCTATGGAAAGAATAGAATAGATTGAAGATGTGATGCAGATTTGCAGATCATAGCTCTCAGACCTGCCCAGACTCAGTAAACTATTTAACACACTGCACTAAGATTAAAGTTTTGCCATTATTTTTTGTATATTAATGAATGACCTCCCCATTTAGTTCCTGGACTTTTCCAATAACTTGCACATTTACTGGTGAGGGGAGAGTCCCAAAAGATTAACAGGCTTATTTCTGCTCATTTCATAAGCAGGCGGCTTAGTCATAAGCTTATTGATACCTTCTGTATCTACTGAGCTGCTCAGGAAAACTGTTTAGGAGAATTTCTAAAGTACAATTTCTGACTGAGTTAGAAAAGCTGACAGAATGGCATTTGTTAGAGTATATATTTATATTTTTCAGTGCTTCCTCCCATGACATCTGGATTTAGGAAATACAGTGTTAGCCTAACCTAAACTAAAAACCTTTTGACCCGACTGAATTTTGTGCGCGTCTTCACTAACACTGACCATCCACCTACATGGCTGCACAGCAGCAACTCCAGATCCCTAATACATGTTACTGAAACTGCCCTTGTCAGTGCAATGTAACCTCTTGGCCTCACAAGGTCTATAAGCCACTTATATTCAACATTAGCCTTCTGTTAGAGCTTTTTGCACAGCAACAACCTCTTTGTGAGTTTGAGCATACTCACTCTTTAAGCCTGGAAGGATTTATGCACATGAACTATGAATAGGCCTATAAAAACTGGGTTTGCCCACAATGCATGAAATTAAACATCTTGTAGGATCAAGGCCCAAGATTTCTCCAAGCATCAATTTTGTGGGTTTGTTTTTTGTTTTTTTTTTTTTTTTAGGAAAAAGATAAATATTGATCCCTCTCTCTCTAGAGCACAATGCTACTTAATTGACTTTGATCTTCCTTCAGGCTATCAGAGGTCTCTGCTGTTGAGGAACTTTCCAGGGTCAGAGCCAAGGAGCACAGAGGGAGGGAGGGAGGGAGCCAAGGAGCAAGGCTGGGGAGAGTGTTGCAACACGAGGTTTTGCGGGTGGGAGGCCAGGTCTGAGCCTGAGCAAGCAGATAGAAAGAGTAAGAGGAGAAATGGCCATCAATACTGAGTCCATAGCTCCTGAAAGGGGCAGCAGAGTTTGCTAGAAACTGTTTTAGTGACTGACTGGCTGTGATTTAAGAGGTGGCTGTACCAAATAAAACCAAACCATATAGCCCATATAACCTTTTTTCCAGGACAGTCCTATCTTCTTTTATTAAGTGGATCTAGAATCATAGAAGTATCATTATCTCCTTACAAAAGAGTTAACTTTATAGAAAGTTTCATTAAAATAATGTTTCAAGAAAGTGACTTTATTTACTTTTTTTTCTTTTCTATCTGAGATTTTATATTTGATTTGAATCGCAGATGACCACGTATTTCACTCATGCAAACTGAGTCCCATTATAGCTGGACTGATTTACAGCAGCTGAGAATCTGTCCATAAAGCCAAATCAACCCTTAAATTAGGCTCAAAAGAAATACTACCAATTAAATTTAGTCTGTGACCTCTAACATAAGTTTTAACAAGCTCAACATATTATGGATTTCAGTAGGGGAAAAAATCAATTAAGCTTAAAAAAAAATCAAATCCCCAAAGTCTAAACCTTGACAGAAATAGTTCACAAATCCTGTAGCATCCAGTTGTTTCCATGGTTTCACATCCTGTGTGCCAGTTTTTAGGGTGCTATATAGGATGTGAAAGCATCCTGGAAAAAACCTTACACCTTTATTTCTATTCTCTTTTGCTTTTTCCAGCTGCTGTAGCTGTTTTGTTTTGTTTTATTTTGTTTTGTTTTCTGAAAAAGCTTTTTTTTTCTGTAGTTTAATTTGGATTTGAACACTACAAATCCTTCAGAGATCTAGGAATTATTCCCATTGGAAGCAATAGCAAAAGTCTCATTTGCCTTCAGTGGGAGCAGGATGAGGCCCCAAGAAAGAAACTGAGGGAAAAAAGCATAATCTTTTCCCAAACTCCCTTCCCCCCCACCCCGAAAAAAGCTAACATAACCACCCTGATGCGACAAATTTATTAAAAGCAAATAGTCATCTTGTGCTACAAATCCGTCTGAATACAATGTTTTGACTAAATGACATTTAGCAGTGTTGTAGCTCTAATGGTAAAGAAAACACTAGCAGATCAGTACTTAAACCTCTGTCCCACAGTGAATATCATTTTCAATATCCTGTAAAAATCCTTTGAAGTGTTTGTATCCAGGCTGCCCCAATGGATTTACTCAGAATTAGTTAATAGTGAGAAAGCATTGAACTAAATTTATCGGTTACGGTCTTTCATGATCGCATAAAAAATAAAATTAAAAGGAACCCTCTATAGAATACTTTATCAGGCTTGGTAATGGCATCATCTCTGACAGTGAGGCAATAAAAGCATATTAGTGACCCCCTGATGAAACATGTTTACAGGCAAAGTCAAAGAGATTGATCATTCTAACTGCAAAGTGGCATTTTCCTTCTATGCACTGTTACTGTTAGTCACAGAAGCATACTGATTGGCTAATGTATGGCAAGAAATGAGTGTGTGAAACGGGATGTAATTATCAAGTCCTGCTCAGGTCTTCAAGGAAACTTAGGAATGCTTTCCATTTCCAGCCTGAACTGCCTTGTTATATCAGTAATGTTGCTAGTGTTATGATGGAGAGCCAAAAGGTCATAGCCAAGACTCAGGGCACTGTTATGCTAGGCATCATATAGATATCATTTCTCCCTGAAGCGTTTCCAATATAAGTAGGTGAGACAGTCAAAAAGAATGAGAAAAACAGGAAAACAGTCAAGGAAGAAACTTTCCCAAGGTCACAGCAAATCCAGGAAGGAGCCTCTCCTCCCATGCCATGAGACCATGCTGAGCAACCTCTTTTTATCAGTCATTGTTGGGGTTTGCATTAATCCAAATATGATCTTGGGGATATTTTCTACATACTCTGTCATTTGTTCCCTACCCAAAATTCCAAGCCCTCATGACCCGCCAATTGTTTCCTGCAGTTGCATTGTCCTGTAGAGTCCCTCTGTTCTGTCATAGTTTTCCCTATTTTAAATTTTTTCTAGCCTGTTACTCCCTCTGTAATATTTCTTCTTCCTTCCCCAATTGCTTCATTTCCTATTTGGGGAAGAATGGCTATTTTTGTATTGTATACATGGCAGTGCAAACTGCATTCTTTCTATTTTAACAGCTCACTTCACTCAAGATGGACCAGTTCTCTATTAAGAATGGTTTGGCCTTGCTCAGAAAATGCACTTCTTTCATTTTGTTCCCATTTATATTTTTTGCAAAATGGAACAAAAGCAAATGTAAGCATTTCTGAGCTACCTTTAGTCCTCAACTCAATTCCCATCTAAATATGTTAGTCAAACATCACCTGGGGTGTCTTATAGGGCCTCTGTGCACAAACAAGAACCTCATACTTTCCTACCCCTTTTCTCATCCTGGCCCTTGTTCCAAGGTAGTCCTACCACAGTCAGTGTGGGAGGTGGGGTTGCAAGGCAGGGCTCTTAATTTAAAAGTATTTTTGCTGCTAATAGTTTTCACAAACAATAATAGGTTTGTGTCTAGCCAGGTCAAGTGGAACTGTCACTGCTGTGAAGCTCTCTTCCTCAATTTCCTTGATCCCTCCTCTCTCTTCTTCCCCCATGAAGACACTTTGTTCATCCGCTCAGTCCCTTCTACATGCCTGCCTGCTGCGGCGCGAGCTGGGGAGCTGGGCAGGCCAGGCTGGGCGTGAGACGAGGACGGGCGAAAGGATGGGTTCAGGGAAGCTCTCTGGGCTTGGCAGGGGGAACAAGATGGGTTGACGTGTGTCCAGCAGAGATTGGCAGGACTGGGGGTGGGATCAGGAGCTGGGGCACAAGAACGGTAGCTTTGGGAAGTTGTATGTGGTGAGGGAAAGCTTAAAACCCAGAAATATTTTTAAAAAGATTTCTTTCTGTTAGCTTACTGATTGCATTAAAAGTCAAAATGAACAACCACGATTCTTAGCCAGTCACTCAGCTCTGTGTTGCCATCCCTAATTCTGTGTTACTGTCCAGCTGACTCAGTGCAAAGCTGAAACAAATAAGACATTAAACATAAACCAGATAGGTGCAGGTGAGAAGTAGAAAACACTTTAAAGAACTTACTAAGACAAAAATTTTCCTCAGTGTGAGGAATCCATTAAGGCTACTTGCAGTCTCAGCCAATTCCCAGCTTTTTTGCTGTTCCTGAGTGTTCAAGTGGTGCCTGCGGTGGAAATGCCTTCTTCTAGCTGATCAAGAGGCTGCATCTCTTCCTACTGTGTGGCAGGAAGATCAACCAGCCTCATGTTTTTCACCTCTGTATTAAATTGCTGAGCATTACTGTAGCAGGGTTTGATGGAGAATATGATAGAGAAGATGGTCCAACACATGGCGACTTGTCACGTCAGCAACACAGACTGATAAGAGTTGATCAGCTCATCACAGACCACCCTTGAATCCTTGTTCAGTACTGAGTTTTATTTTAAAACCCTTATTTTCATGGCTTTCAACTGTCTGGATCTTGGCTCTTTCATTGACCCCATTTCTCAGTGGGCTTATCACCTATGGCAATAATCACAGTTCTCTGGAACAACAGCTAACACTTACCAGAATAAGACTTCAGCAAAGGTGACAGGACCTTCTAAATGGACCTTGAACCAGTGTCTAAGGCTAAGTATCAAATCAGCCGTGCTCCTGGCAACATCCAGAGTGAGACATAGACTCATATAAAATACCTTTTCCATGATGTGACTTCCAAGATTGACAGTGTGGAGGGAAATAAAAGAAGAAAAGAGAAAATTAGTAAGAAAAACTGGTAGATGAAAACATACAAAATTCAAGTTCTTCCTGAAAAAAAGTGCTTAGAAGAAAAGAAGAGAAACTGCTGCCTTTAAATGTTTACAGATTTAAGTCTTCAGCAGTGAAACAGTCACCCTTTGTCACAGTATCTGGGTAAGGGAGGATTTGGTTCATATATCTCAATGAGGAGGATTAGGAAATGTAGAAAACATAAGACTTAAAAGCATTTTTAAACAGAAATTTCCCAAAGACTGTCATGAGGCTTCTGCATTAACACTTTATTGCTGTGGTGTAGTGTTGTACTCT
Organism: Apteryx rowi; assembly: GCF_003343035.1. Taxonomy (NCBI): domain Eukaryota; kingdom Metazoa; phylum Chordata; class Aves; order Apterygiformes; family Apterygidae; genus Apteryx; species Apteryx rowi. Next base: position 4,152,215 of record NW_020449307.1, on the reverse strand, counting down.
GAAAAGCATTTCATCATTTGCAAGGTAAGAGGTTGCTGGCTCAGACAAGTGTCATTCTCAAAGACAATTTTCACAATGCATTGGAAAGCTTCATTAAGTGCCTGCCTGACAATAATATTGGCCCTGCTTTGTTCAGGCACTGGAATACAGATCCATAGCTGACAACTGTTTCAGGCTCATGATGCAGATACGCTTCTTTAACCTGCAGATTTATCTGAACCCATTTCAGACACAGGTCAATGTGAGTTGGTCTGTGTGGCAAGAATCTACCAATACTGAATGGGTTTTGGCTAAAAACAAAACCAAACTCAAAAAGTCATCAGAACCAGAAAGTAAATTAATCATTTTGTTAGGACTTCTTCAATCAGAAGAGAGCAGTGGGAGAGAGATAAGGGCAAAGCTGTTTAAGATTCAAAGTCAATAAATCAGACGTTAAATCCCTTCATCACTCTGCACCTCAGCAAAAGGTGACTAGAATTCACAGAAAGAGATTTCCCCTTTTTAATTGAAAGTGACTGTCATCTTTAAGGGTTAGCACAAATGTGGGAAAACTAGAAAATGACTAAGTGGAGATACTCAGAGAAACAAAGGGTCTTAGATATCCAAATTCAAAGTAACTTCTGGGGGATTTGGCTGCTGTGGAATCTGAGGTTGTAATAGAAAACAAACAAGTTTCRGAATATGCATTTAGTTGGGACTCTGTGTAAGTCACTTAATCTCTTTGTGTCTCAGACAGGCTGGGCAGTGCAAAACCAGCTAGAGCCATATGAGTATGACTCAGTAGGGAATAAATACATYGAGGCTTGTCCTCTGGGGACTTAGAGTTTCCAAAAAAAAGAGGGAACAAGTAGGAATAAGGGGACAAATTTGAGTCAAACAGAATAGAAGATTCATTTTGAAGGTCCATGAAAAGGAAACTTGAATGTCTTAAATAGTCCTTAAAAAATTACTGGATTAAGCCCAATTTATGCCCTGATTCAAGTTCTCTGAGGTAGAAATCTTGTTGCTTATGGTGGTGTCCTTACAAGCATAGGAACAGACAGAATGTGACCATGAATAATGAAGTGGTATACCCTGTAATTAGGCTGAGGAGCCCTGGTATGAGAGTCCTGGTTGAATCAAGGTGAAAAGTGCTTCCTCACCAATCTGAAATCTGCCTTCCCCAGCATTACAGATTTCTGCCTTGATTTTCAATGACACTATTTAGTCTAGAAGCCAGAAACTCTTACTATCATGGCCTCGAGGCTAGGACACCAAAATCTGTTCCTTGATCTCAGTTTTCCCTGAAATTTGCTGTGAAACAAGATGAAGGAAGTTATTGAGAAATATAGGCTGTAACTAAATGAAAGGACCATCATCAAAAGACATATTCCAACCAAGCTTCTGTTTCTGCATCATAAATATTCACTAGAAAAATGCAATTGTCCTTTCACCAAGTTTCAGAGTTCTATATGAAATGAGAAATACCAAACTCTTCGTTCTGCAGCTAAAGACATGATCTGATAATAGACTGCTAAATAGTCCAGATCATCTCACATTGTAAAGGCCTGGATTTAGTCTTAAAGGGCCGCCTTCTTTCCAGCTGAAAGAGCATTTCTCATGCATTTAGGCTGTGGATTATGTATTTGCTGAAACGTGAATTCCAAATAATTTTGACTTATTTTAAGACAAAATACCAACATTTCCTCCCTTTATTTTTCCAGACCAATTCAGAAAACCATGCCATGTTTTTAATTACACCTTTAATGTCATATCTAGGACTGTTGTAATGTGATGGGGACAGAGAATGGCAGCAGCAAAGCTGATGACGTAGGCAGAAAGCTGTGGCAGCTGATGTGACAGTACTAATCCACTAAAATGACACCAGTTTATTGCCCTGTTTTTCCCAGAGTATTGCCAGATTAGCTTTTGCTACAGTTCGTGAGTAAAAAAGCTCTGCTTAAAAAATCTGCAGGAACAGTCTGTTCATGGCCTTTGCAAATCTTTATAAGCCTAGTTTTGTTTTCTTGAGCTCAAGAATAAACCTATCAGAGCTTTAGTCAGCTAAAGGTCATCTGTTGGCTAAAGGTGCTGGGCCTTAACTTTCCTGTCACACTGTCAGGAGTTAGCATCAGAGATAGCTGCAGTTGCAAGGGAGCACAGTATTTCAGCATTTTATCTCTCAGGCTGGCTGAGACGCTTTAATATTTCTTCCAGTTTAGACCTTCTCACAGGATGCTTGAGCAAGCATCACCTGTACTAAAACCAGTGTTGAAAGTACTGGGAGACATGTTTAGAGGTGCTTGTTCAGGTCCTGCTTGACAAAGTCAGGTCCTAGTGGTCACTCCCAGCTGCCTGGAGCTCAGATTGGGTCAAAACCATTTTGGTACCCACAAGAAATCTGGATCGGTATGCTTGGCCATTACAGAGCATGAACACTCAGTGCTTCATCAGTTTTAGATGTCTACACTGGGAGTGTCCAGAGCTGATCTAGTCACCATGGGTTTCCACTGTGGTCAGTGAAGAGAAATAGGCAGTTTTCAGGTGGGATTCATCTTACCTACTTGTTTCCTCCTGAAGAAGACAAATCAAGCCCCACTCTCCTTTCATTATATTGACTCTTTGGCAGGCTTTAGCTGAGCCAATTCAGATGTTCAAGGCATCTACATTGGACTAAGGTGGAGGTGAGTCAGGAGACACCACAGTGGCTCTGGTGACTATGGGAGATATTTATGTTTAGGCTACTGAATCCCACCTGGTCACATCTCCATCACTTGCTGACTACATGATAGCAATGATCTTTGTCAGGATTTGCCACATGAGGACACCACCAGAGCTGCATTGCGTCAGCCTCCCATGAACAGCTAAGTAGCAGCCATACTGGGTCACACCAACCATACATACTCTTCAGTAGATCATCTCTGGTGATGGCCATATTGGATGCCTAGGGAAGAGTTAAGAATAGGGAATGCATATGGAGATACTTTCCTGGTATATAGTCTCGATTTCCTGTGATCCACAGCTCAGGATCATGAGTGTCTATGTGACCTCCATAGCTCATGTTAGAGTTTTCTTCCATTGATTCATCTGACTGTTTTTGGAAAACATTTACTATGCCCAACATCTTGCAGCAAGTATTTCCACAGGCTAACTATGCATTATGTGAAAAAGTGTCACCTTGTCAGGTATGGTGGCTGTCCTTTGCAAATAGCTGTAGTAGCTAATGCTTTTCCCAAAGACTGAGAAGTAGATCGTAAAGGACTGAGGCTAACTCTTGGAACTGGAACTGTTCTCCTGGTTGTCACAGTTCCTGTGCAACTAAGCAGATGTTTGCCTTTATTCATGCAGTAATGAACAGAAGAGTCTGGGTGCTGTCTGGGGTTGCAGTGACCACTCAAACATTGTTATATATCATAAATTTCTAACACATGACCTTTTAGCATCTCTAGGAAGGTAGTGCTGTCAGGGCTTAATTACTGTAACTCCATTTGTTTTTGTGGAGACTTGGATTTGGAAATGCCACTTGTAAAATTCTCCATTCAACATTATTTCCTTTCAGATAAATTATGTTTCCATCTAGAAGTGCATTTCAAGCTTTCCACAATACTAAACAAAATGCAAATATTTCTATCCATATGCACAAATGTGTGTGTGCTTTTCTATCTCTGATAGGCAAAAGTTCACTTTAAAGAAAAAAAAAGGAAACATGGAGAGGTTTGGAAGGCAAGCGATGAATCGTGGATTCAAGGGACCCCAGCATACAGTGTTACAGTGCTAGATTCAGGATAACCAGCTTGCATCTCTCAAACATATGCTGCTGTAACAACGGTTACAGTACAGAGAGCTCTGCTCTGAGGCAGTTTAGAGTGGCAACCTATAGGGTTGCCATCTGTCCCATTTCAAGCAAGGAAAGCATGTCTTTTCACAGGAATGGAATTTGCAAACTATTATAGTCGTGAAGGGTTGGGGTTTCCCTGTTGATCTATTGCTTTTAAGAATGACTAGCTGAATAACCCACTGTTTGGGATCAGAATATAAATGTTCGCAGTTTGACTACAGCATGTATTCAAATATCAGTGATAAGCATCATGCAGGCACCCAAGTCCTGGGAGCTGGTTAAAACTGTTATGTTCTGTGTGGCAGTATAACAAAATCCTATACTGGCAATCTGCACTGCCTTTTTGGGTCTATCCTTTAAAAATAATTTAAGAAGTATAATTTCTTCTCCTGGACAGTAAATGTCAGAGAAATGGACTAGGTGACCTCTTGAGGTCCATCGCTCCATGTCTGTATCTTTAAAAAAGTAGAGTTCAGGCCTAGAGCTCCTTCAGCGTTTCCTGAAAAATCTTTCTGAGGCTCTGAATGAAAAGGATAGTAAATGAGAAAAAAAAAAAAAAAGATCAGAATATAGTTTGTACGTCTTGTGTTCCTGTACCAGTACCCATGTCACTGCATATGATAAAACTTTGCATGTTTATTCTGCCTTATTTGCAAGGATCTTTGGTGTGTTTAGCAATCATCACTAACTTCCCATCACCACTGTGATTATAAACCTAGGATGCTAGAATCGCAATGTACAGAAAAAAGAGGAAGATTAAATATTGTGACTTCAATTCACTCCCAAAGTAACAAGAATACACTTAGAATTGGATACATTTTCAGAGTCTCACTATTATTGCCTTAACTGCAAAAAGTGTCTACCTAACCACGTCATTTGAGTGTACAGAAACATGCTCCCTTCCTCATGGAGTACAAGCAAATGGGTGAAATTAAGGGACAAAGATAATAGCACACATCAGGAGAAAAGAACTAAGGTTCTGCTTCAGAAACATTCTTCACAGAAGAATCTAGTGGGATTTGAAGTTTTCTTCTGAAAGTAGGTAAAAGTTAGAGCTTTCCTTTGAGTTTCACTTTATGTTTCGTGTTCATTTCAACCCATAGCTCAAAGAGAATCTCCAGGATTTGGGGAAATGAACAAAAAACTGAGGATGTGCATTAAAATGTCACATGCAGAAATATTCTGACTGGGACCTTAAGACACCATCCCTTTTAAAATTACAATGGAGTTTCGATATTTGACCTGCAAAAACTTCTTAGAAATTCCCAGCCTCAAGCATCCTACCCAGAACAGCACAGCTGTGAGGGTACAGTAGACTGTCTCCTCCCTTTTCCGCTGCAGACATGTCTTACACACATTAAAGTTGCTTGGAGAAAGAAGTGCAATAAGTGTTAAAATACCTGTCATCTCCTCAAAAAATTGGCTTGCAGTAGCAATACAAGTGATACGTGGATGTGAAAGCTTGAATTTTTTCTTAAATGTATTGTGATATGGGTTACACTAGAAACATATTTGAGAGTGACGTCCAACTACATGGTAAAAATCATATCACAGTGAATACTGATGTGGAGATAAAGGGAAGGGAGAACAAAGTCTGTGGGGGAATATCACAGCTCAGTAGGAAGCAAAAAAAAATACAAAGAGATTTGGAGAATAGGTGTTTTAAATTGTGTTCTGTTAAAGAACATAACAGCCATGTTCCTAAAGCAAATCTATTCCAGCTCTGGAGTCTGAGCCACCACCTCCAGGAACAGTCCTGGGATTGAAGTACTGGTGACTTTGGTTGCTGACAGTGTGGAGCAAGTTCCTTAAAGGCTCTTGGATGTTGGTCCTCTTCCCATGTGTTGATCTTTTCAAGGCAGCAGACTTGCCTGTATAAACAGGAGCTTCTGAATCTTGGATAGATTCCTATCTTTTGAAAAGTGCAGCTCTGTGGAAGGTCGTTGTGTCTTTAGCAATCAGAAGTTCAAGAGTGAATGTTATTTCTTACAGCATAAAATCTTGCGAGTTCTCATTGTCTCTTCTGGTACAGTGAAAGGGTGATAAGCCCTTACGTGTGAAAAGGAGGAAAGGTTAATTCTTAGGATGAGAGTCAGCTGATAATTTTGAAAGAAACTTCCATTGTCTCACATATACACACCAAGACTTTTATTTTCATCTGTTAAGAAACTGGTAAGAACTGGGATAATTTTTGTGTTTCTTCCCACCAGCTGAATTCAGAACTGGCTGGGATTTTATCCACAGGCTTGTTTTCATTCAAAAACACTGTCTGAGAGCTTACATTTTCAACCACGCTTTCTTCAGGAAGAGTTTCTAAGCTCCAAGTGGCAAGTTCTGGTCAAAACAAAATGTGTTAAATAGTGCAGAAGCAGAAGACCTACTTCCTGCTGTGCTGTTCTTCAAACGATCTGTTTTGTCCCATGGCAGAACAGAAACATGGAAATCTACCCTGAGGAAAAAAAAATGCTTCCAAAAGAGCAGTATCTGTCCACAAGCACCTTTTCCTTCTTCATCTATTTATTTCTTTCAGTAAAACCCTCCCACATTATCAGAAACTAGTTTACTGGTTCCTTTAGTCCTTCTAGTTTTTTTTTTTCCTTTCTTTTTTGCTCTGTTCAGATGGATAAAGTAGCCCTAGTCACCAGAGGCTCACAAAGGCAGATGGGCACACTGAGGGATGGCCTCCAGCTACGTTATGCCCATTGATGACCCCTTCAGCAGTTCTCTTGTTGGAAACTTTTGTCAGAATTCACAGTCCGAATATGACTTCATTCATGTATTCCTATAAACAGGGCTAAATGCATGCAGACCATCAATTTTGCATTTGTCTGGAAGTGCTACTTTTCCAAACTGACAATGTGACCTCATCTCTCCTGCTGTTGAAATGCCCACAAACAGCGTGGTGTTGGGCCCCGGGCAAGGACAGTGCCCGTTCACCCAGTGCACACACAGCTCGATGGGGACACACAACGTGGGAGCTTTTCCCTCTTGCCTGAGAATGAGGAGAACCCCTTTTTCGAGCTCCTTCCTCAGGCCACGGTTGGGTGCCACCATTCCTCCCTTGCGTTTGTTCTGGGGTGCGTAGAGCTGGAGGGGCGTGTGCTGCCCAGCCGCGCTGGCCCCAGGGAGGGCCGGCACGGAGCAGCGGGATGCAGCCGCCCCTCGTTGCAGACTCTCGTGCTGAAGGTCAGGGAGGTTGTGGGGAAGGCCTAAGAGCACATTTCACCCTGTAATACCTGGCAACACCCTGTGATACCAGTTACAGCTAAAATCCGCAGCTATTTTCCTGTTAAAATGAATCTAGTTTTGTAAAAAGGAGATGGAGAAAGTGGGGGAGGGCTCAACTCTTGCAACCAGAAATAAAAAGCTAACAGTGTCCCCTTCTTTTATTTTAATCAGTAGACAAGATGGGAAAATCTGCAAGCTAGGTCATTACAGCCTGTTCCAGAAGCGTTGGTGTCTTTGGTGGAGCATAGTCTTTTTCATCTGTGAGAATAGCACCGCTCAGTTTATAAACCTAAAACCTCTTGTTTGTACAGTTACTTAATCACTGTAAAACTGCACATTACTGTTGTCACATGGCTATAGTAAAAGGAATATTTAAAAGGAAACAGAGCTTAAGGGTAAGCTAGGGTTTGGTGATCTGCCAAGCTGAAAATAGCATTTAACAGGCTTTTAATCTATTTCATAGCTTATTGTCCCCATGAGTGCTGTTATAGTCTACAGATAAGAAAAATGAGAACAAAGGGTTATTTTCACTTACAATTCAGCAGCTGTTGGTATTATTACTGTGTCATTGGTAATCAAACAGAGGTACACTAATAACTGTAGCCTTTAAAATGCAGTGTGCAGTAAATATTTGTTGATTTAAAAATAACCAGGCTGTAGAAATTAGACAGCTCTTTCTGTCAAAGTTAGCAGATTAAATGTTCACAGAGACAAGCACCACCAAGAGAGAAATGCCTGCCATTTGTGGAAGATTTTGTTGATCTCTGAAAGATTGCTTAGGTCTGTTTGCACCAAGGAGAAGAATAGACATTTGAAGTAAAAAATGCAATTAAAATCAAAATTAAACACGTTTTTGCTTTTGAATCATCATTTGTAGGTAGTACATAATATACTGTTTTATACCTTAGAGAGAGGCAATTACCAAAATAACCCACTACTTGCATCCATTTGACTCACTCTAATTAGTGGAACACGCAAGGCACAAGAAGAGAAATTTTTATATTTTCCTGCTCATCAGCTCTACTCAGGATGGATGGTGAGGCTTTCCTTGCACACTGCAGTGGACAGGCAGATGGCCTAATGGGATTTTTTCTTCTGTGTTCAGCACAGGGGAACTTCTGGAGACTTAATTTTGCCTTGTAAGCACCAGAGAAGGGAAAGGAGATTTCTAGAATTTGGCTGTTCCCTTTGCTTGGAATTGCGCCACTTAACGTTGAAAGCGATAGGGTGTGGGTTGTGATGGTTGTGATCTTGTTCTCAGGGTTTGGGAGTCATCTTCTTAGGGCTTGTGAGCCCAGAGGGATACTGGAGGGCCCTGTGCTCACAGCAAAACATGTAGAACTGGACATACCTTAGCAGAGAGAAGTGATGATGAGGAGAAAGAAGGTATTATTAGCTTCATTGCACAGATGGGGACCTAAGGCTTGGGGCACGAATTCACTTCACCTGATGTTAGATGCCTACAGTGCAGGCTTCCCCACTGAAACCAACTGGCTAGAGTCAGTGGAGAGAATCTGGCATTTCTAATACATGTTGGCTCTTCCTCTTGTAGAAGAAGATGAACAGAAGGATCTAAAAGAAGTAACTGTCCAACAGTCCGGTAGCTGTACAGGAAACACAGAGGAACTAGACCAGACTAATTTATTCTGGAAGTGCCAAAATGATTTAGGAGATTTAATATCATTTTCAGAAGTGACTTAAGTTCATGTAAGCTTATATCTTATTAGCAGTCAGTAGGATTTAGGTTTTGGAAATGGCATTTCAGCTTTGGAAACACTTGCATGCTTATGAAAATGTTACCCAAGGTGACTTGTCCAAGTCACCTGGAAAAACAGGCATACCCAAGAGGAGTGGAAAGCCTAGGCATTTTTGATTTGATGAGGTTTCTTTTAAATATTCTGAAGTATTTTTGAGTCTTTGAGATTTGATCTGATAATAATAAAATAACATGCAATAAAAACAGCAGCAGACTTAAAACAGTGTTCCCATTGTGCTCCAAGCTGCATGCAACAGCTACTGCAACTTTCAGTAGCTGGGGATTTCCTCTCTTAATCGCCCTTTGGTTTTGTACGTGAGGAAGGTTCAGACAGTAATAAACTGAATCTGAACCTCACATCTGCTTTTTCAAGTAGTGTTTGGTGTAGGGGCAACACTGACAGATTTCATTACAGCAGCCTTTGCAGGTGTTGATGTATTAACACTGTCATCTCACATGCAGTTTGGATGAGAGAGCCCCTGAATGAAGCTGAGAGCTTCTGATACCGATGTGGCAAATGATTCAGCACAGATCATTATACGCATTGGACTGTTATCTCCTCGACGACGTGTGAGGCTGAGAGTGAGCTGTCTCTTTGGTTCATTATTTATTTTTTCTTTGCTTGGGTTCTGCCAGGAAAGCAGCCTGGAACTGAGTCTAAGAAGTAGTTTTGGACACGGCGAGGCATTTTGAGGAGGCAATGGGAGATCACAGCATCTCCACAAAAGCTGGAAAGCTGACCTAGTGCCTACACAGTGATGTGGGGGTCAGCAGTTTGCAGGACATCTAGCTGGGAAACGCGGATGACTTGCCATTTGTTTTCTCTGTTGTACTTTTCATTTGGGCCGTTAACACTGCTTTGTGATATAATGCTTCAGAAGGAAGTCAGGCTGTCGCCAACCTTTACATCTGTTGCATCTTTCATCTGAGCAACTTTAAGCTCTTTGGCCAGCATTAGGCCTTTCCCTGCTCGCTTCAGATAAGCAAAATTAGCTCTGTTTTGTAGGTCGAGAGAGAGTAATAGTGAGATGAGGTCATTTTACATGGGTCATGTTTGAAGAGCAGTAGCAGAATTGGGAACAAAAACAGAAATTCTCCTACCTGCCATCCAGTGTAAACTCCTTGATGCAGTGTTACAGGCATCCCAGGGATGTCACACTCGAGACTGAAGACTCTGGACAGTGTAGGTGATTTATTTACACAAAAGTACCATGATAAGAACTACAAGCACAAGGCATAAAAGGCATTTTGTGCAAACCATGTGGATGGTGACCTAGTGCTTTAGGGGGTGCAGATGTCATCTTGTATTGGGGGTGGACTGCCACCCAGGACTGGGTGCCCCGTAAGCCTGACGCTGGATGCAGGAGCAATGTTAAGTCACTCAGGCCATTCAGACTCCTTCACGCATGCAGTGCCCTCACCCCAAAGTCATCTGAAAGCACATTGTCCTCCATGGTACAGCCAGTCCCTTGGCTCATGTCAACTGATAGCATACTCTTGAGTTGCAGTGGAAGTAGGCCGGGTGAGTCTAGCCAAGAGTCTGGTTTGTATCTCTCACAATAGACTTCAGCTTTAAAAAGCCAGGGTTTTTCTGCTTGTCACAAAAACCAGACAAAAGCTCTGTCTCTGACAAGAGCTCTCTATAAGCTTCAGCAGCTATTTCATTTCATCTGTGCCCATGAAGAAAGCAGTGTTGTAGAGCTGGGTGGGGAAAACTCGTGTCAAAAGCTTTTCAAAAGTTACTTTGAAAGTATATTTCATCTTCAAAATTTAAGTGGCTTATCTAACTTGTGGCAACTGAAATCAGCTTTCCTTATCTCAGTGTATGGCGTCCCTCAGCCAATCACCAAAAACTGCTCAGCCGAGGCAGCAATTCTGGGGACATTAAAAGAGCCAGCCTTGCACAGGTGCCGTGGAGAGCACATGTTGGGTGCACGTGGTGACGTGGCAGAGCCCTGGGGAGGGTGTAGGGGTGCAGACACTGCATGCTACCTTCTGTGATCTCCTGAGATCAAATCTTACCATAGATCTGCAGTGGGAAATGAAGTTGGTGGCCTTATCTTAGCTCCTGAGCAATCACAGCACAAAACTGTCAGTCATGCTGACTGTCAATTTCTTTTGGATAGAAGAAATACTAAAAGCCCATGTCTGACATCATAAGGATGTTTCAGCTCAGAAGTCTTAGTAAAACAGTCTGGAGATGCTTGTATACATCCTGCCAGCATCCTGCATAGTTGTAGCAACTGTTACAAACTCTTTATTTTGAATATGCTTAATTTGCTTCCAAGTACTGTCTACAACCCCTTTTTGCCCAGTCAAACCTGCCCAGATGCCAGTGCACGCTGGGTACAAGGATTATTGATGAAAGCTGAGCAGACACAACATGTGGCTAGCTAATTAGAGAGATCTCAAAACAATGAAAATCCATGAGCGTGGTAAAATATTGATGAATAGAGCACGAGGGAGTATATCCTCAAATTGGACATGCAACTTACATTAAAAGTGGAGGAGAAGCTGTGTAACCGAGTCCTTACACATCTGGTTGAAATCTCTTTCTGCATGTTTTACAGCTAATTGTTTGCTGAAGGTACCTCGCAACTCATTCGATAATAGCAGCAAATAATAATAGTGTGCGTAGAGGAGAATGGGAAATGTACATTTAGCACTCTACAACTCTGCTAACGCTGTTAGGGCATTTGTCTATTTTTACATCAATTCAAAAATGCAATCCCTGAAGGTCACTCTTTAGGAAAGGCCTTAATTAAGATTTCTGCCTGCAGCAAATCGTGTGAAGTATAATACATCACGCTGTAGAAACCCAGATACAGATCATTGGCTACCCTGATCCAGTCATGTGGTATGAGCAAATATTACCATTTTCTTATCACCAAGGATCATTTTACAGTATGAAAAAAAAAAAAAAGCAATATCCAGATTTTCTTAAAATGTCCACAGAATGACAGAAAAATACCTGCCATTCAGGCTAAACAAAACGTTCACTTAGGGACTGAAGGTCAAAGGAGACATATACTTTACTGACAGAAAAATGCAAATCTTCTTTGCATCATAAATATTAAAAACAATACTGTTTAAAAGGTCTAATTTATTTTTATTGAATTAATTTCCTTCCATCTGTTTTTCTCTTCTTTCCCTCTGGAGCTCCAAGGGCTATTCTTCCCAAACCAAGGACAAATCCTCTTTGCCTGCCAAGCCAGAAAGTTCACTTTTGATACATTTCCAAATTGGAACTTTTAAGCCCTTTTTCTCAAAGCATCCAAACTCTAGCTACAGTCAAAGGCTTCAGCACCTATGCTGTTAACATTACTGCTTCCTTATGTTTAACCCCTTCTGAACCTTCCTCTGCCAGCAGACCTGTATGGGAGAGCCCCCTTGCATTCATGAGGCTGCACGTACTTGCCAAATCCATTCACTGAGACGCAGTGGCAAGACTGGTGCCAGAGCGAGTGACCGCTTTCGGTTTTCTAATTTACTTTTTTATTCATCAGCAAACCTTCTATTTTTGCTTGGGATGTTCCTGCTTGGACACCATCAGAAAAATAAGAAATATTTTAGTTCGTGTCATAGTGAACTTATTTCCATAGTGAAAAGGAGCTTATTCTGGATGGTTCTTATTCTCCAAAGAATAAAGTATTTTCTCATACTCAGACATACTCTGGAATACTAGTTGGCTGGAAACACAAAAGCACTCACCTGTTTCCAGTGACGGTGCTTGTGAAATCACAGCCACATTGCAAGGAGGAAAGAAGAGAAGGCTGCTTATTAGTGGAATAGGTGAGTGGTTGAACTAAATATGAACTAAATCCAGGCATTATTCTGAAGTTTCAAGGGTTGCATTATCAGGGACCATTGAGTCAGGGGCTGGGGACCAGAAAAATTCTCCTCTTTTCCCCACACAAACAACTAGGGACAATCAAACCAACCCCCCCATGGCAGGTTGACTGTGGAATCAGCAAGACTGGAGCATCCTAGTCTCCTCCCCTTGAAACCAGGCAACTTGCTGGGGGCATGGAGACGGAGTCAAATCCTGGCCTTTGGCAGGTGAGGGCTGTTCCCTCCTCTCTCTTATACTGGTTCTCAGCGCTGCTGATATCCAGCTGAGTCCCAAAGCAGAAATGACTAAGAACTAAAGAAAAAAGCTCATCTTACAGATTTTCCTCCCTAGCCGGAAATTTCCCTGGAGAATCTTTTCCTTCAAGAGCTTCCAACAAAGTTGTCCTGCATTCCCCCAGTAATGCTTTTGCCCAAATATTAGGATTTCCCAACTATCTGTCCTTCCTCTCTCCTCCACAGGCTATAATGGTTTTCTGTTTCCACTATAATAGAGGCAATTACACGGAAACGACTCCTGCAAGAAGATTCATGGGACACTTCAGAGAGCCTCTAGAAAACATGTAAGATATCCACTGGATATAGATATGCAGCCATGCCAGAGCTCCCACCATTCCCTAGGAAGTTTAGGGATATGAACCTGCTAGATTTGGCCTGGGATAGGCCAGGGCCACAAACTTCTGGCAGGTCAACAAAATCTGAAATTTTTAGTTCACTAGAAGATCTTCTGAAACTTCTAACATTGCTGAAATGCCTGGGAAAGGCAAGGAGGAACATGCTTTGCTTCTATCCAGAATATCTGCATGCTGCAGTATGCCAGGTCCAAGCTCTGTCCTTTCTCTGAATTGCAGGGATTATTACTTCTCTGCTTTGCCTTTTGAAAGAAAAAAAAAAATATATATATATATATATATATATATATATGCTTTGATTTTAAAACTAGAACTTATTCTAAGGAAGTTTTCCCTTTTTATTTGCTTTGGAGAAAAACATTTATCATTACCAGCTGACAAGACAGCGAAGAACAAGTTAGTGTTTTAGCCTTGTGGGTCATGAGATGCCAGTAATCAACCACCCCTAGAGTCCTGGTAGCATTTAATATCGCATCTTTATAAGGCATGGCAGCATAAACAGCCTTGAAAATGTGAGGGTGATTAACAGCAGTGGGTATTTAAAAGACACATGTCTCTAAACATGAAATGGACAGCATCCTTCCTCTCCCAATATGCAAAATGCTCTTGTGATACAAGGCAGTTAGAAACAGATGACAGTAGCATTTCAAAGCAATCAGTACTACAACAAGCTAACTGCCTTCTTGCCTTTCTTTCATTATTTAACTTCATTGTCATGTTCAGGGAGGGGTTTAGTGTAATGATGTGCTGTGGTATAGATGAATAGATAGGTAGAAGAGTAGATAGATAAATAGATAGGAAAGTCTTCACATGAGCAAGAGGCAGTTTAACTGTGAGTTTCTTGCATGTGTGTCACTTTTCAAACAGATTTTCAAGGATTTTTCTCCCCCTTGCAGCCGAATGAGAGAAATATAGCCTGCACATGAGAGATAATATTGTCCTGGGAAATATCCAGTGGATTAATGTATTTCTACTGAAGCTAGCAGGAAATTGTGTTTCAGTTTGTGCTTATGAGCTTATTGTGAATACGTCATCTCAAGAACAATTTGTTAAACAAGAAACACAAGGTATTAAAAAAATCAAAAGGGAAAATAAACTTGGAATGTCAGATTCTATAATAGGCTTGATGCATATCTCTATTGTCAATAACCCAGGTGCCAACAACTGACTCCCTTCATTCTTGTTTCATAATGAAACAAAGATTGTGGTTTTGCAAGTTATTTATGTTCCATGTCTGAGCTTGTCTATGTAAATTATTCCAGTGCTGGACACCAGTAAACAGCCTTTTGATGACCTCATTATAGACAATTAGTTCTATAGCCTAATTAAGTAACAAACCTTTATCTGTGATGCAGTTGCTCTTGAGCAAGATTTACCTTTGGAATGGGAAACCTCTGAGCACGAATGGGAGTGATGACAGTTAGTTCTGACTCAGGGACATTACAAGAGAGTAGATTGATGTCCTTAGTGAGTCAGAACCCAGAGAGATGTGATCAATAAGGGGTTGAAGTAAATGATGTATCCAGGGTCAGCCACTTGTACGCATCTTGTATGCGTCCAGGGTTTGATGGGGAATGGTGTCTTTTGTGTTGGTTTCGATGAAGCCACACCAGTGTTCATTCCCTACTCGTAGAACAAACTATTGATGGGACCTCAGACTTGGTCACTGCTGTTGCAGCTGGCTGAGATGTTTCCATAACCACCTCCCGTCTCGTGCAGTCCCTGTGCAGGAGCCTTCCTATGATTTTGTCAGCTTTGTCAACAACAAGTGGTCTTTGAAGCAGGTGACTAAAATCCCTTCTATTTACGAAGGCAGACACTTGCCCTTATGGTGTAAATTTGATACACATATTTGATATAAAGAAGCCAAGGTAACTCAAAGTACATAGTGCTGTTGGGCACCTACACTTCTGACTGCCTAGCAGCAAGTATATCCAAGAGGCTTGATTTACCGAGAGGAAAGGGTCTGAAACTCTTGTTCTCCCTTTGAAAGCTTTGTATTTCATTTCAAAGCATTGGTAGCATATCTGCATTGGCCCTTCGAGCCCTCTTAGTGTTCATGTTGGGAGTGTGCGTCTGTGCTGGGTACCAGTTCCTCTCTCTAGGTGAAATCCTTAAGTGAGAGTTCTTCCTGCCAGTGACATTTCTGATCCTGTTTCCATGGAGACCAAGGTCAGACAAGAGAAGAAAAGGTTAGGGGACATTTTCTCTTAATTATTTTAAAATCTTTACCCTATTTTCCTCCTTCTGCTGTCCATTTTCATAGCAGAGAAAGAAAATATTCTCTATTTCTATGTGGCACTCCCTATATGTGGGTGTACAGACAAACACTTGCACACATAGATGTGTGTATTTAATGGGGGATCTCTTCCATGTTTACATTGCATTTCAGAGAGAGAACCTTATCTCAGTTTCAGATGCTTTTTTCTGGTTATCACATCTACAGCTTTAGAAGCGTAAAATGATATATATGATACAATGCAAAATGCATCAGCCACCCCAAATTATAATAGCACTTCTGTAATTTGTACTGATCAGCAGTTGAAACAAATGGTTTTGACTTTGGAAGCAAACTCRTGACTTCAGGTCACTGTACAGCGCAGGGAAGTTATAAGGGCCACTTCTGTTTTCCTTCTTTCCTCCCAGAGAGAAATAGAATATTTCTAAGGGGCCCAAGAAAAGTAACTGAGAAAAACAAATTCTGTCTCCTATTCAGCAACTTAAGGATGTAGCATTTAGAAAGAGGTCCATGTCACCACTGAAAATTATCAAGGCGTCCACAGATTGAAAAAGGTTGCAAAACACTGCATGATTTTTAGTTAAGTGTAGGCCTCCAACCTCCAGAGCTTGTGAAAAGCTTTGTCACAAGGCAAATATTTTTGCAGTTAAAAGAATAGTACATGTACATGACAGTGAAGGGCTAACTATGCATAGACCTAGCTGTAGTGCTCGGCAATAAACTGTTCCAGTTTCTTTGTTCAGTGCACCTTGTTTTTCTGCAGTATTGTTAGTTCTGGCTTGCTTTTTTGTGTCAGGGCCAAACAGAGCTAGTGTTTGTGTTTTCTGAACAAGAGCTAGAAGGGCACCACAAGAAACAGATTATTAGAACTGATAGTGTATGATATTTTAGGTGTTTGTGATGGGCTCTGTCTCAGCTAACTTTAGGCGTCTAGCCTGAACAACTTCTTTCTGCAGTAAATGGTAAGAGACAGACACTTCCAGAGGGCAGTCTGTCCCGTCCTGGCCAGACACATTCCAGGCAATTATCTTAGACCTGAACCTTTCAGGTGGGTAAGGCCAGGTGAAATGGTAGGGCAGGATTTCAGAAATAGACACTGAACAGAATATAAAATAAGTTGGTAGGGAAAAGTTATGGAAAATCCTCCCTACAAAACATTTTAAATTGAGCCTAATGTTAAACACCAGAGATTGCCTTCACAAATGCAATGTCTCATATTAGCTATAGCAGAATTTTGCCTCTCATATTTACCCTTCTCATATCCCTTTAGGGCAAAAAGAAAGCATTTTTTCTAGAACCTGTCCACGAAGAATTTTTTTTTTCCCCAATGACAAAATGAAATGCATTTTCCATGACAAAAAACAACTGCTTATTACAAAAGAAAAGAAGACACTTTGTCTCTGAGCTCATGCTGGCTGGCAGGAATTTTTGTTTTTTTTTTTATTTTATTTTGAGATTTATATTGCTACCAAGGGCACACTCTGCACTGCAATCAATGTATAGGAAAGCAATTAAATTCCTCCAGGGTCTCAAAAAGTAAACTGGCTGTCAGCACTAAATGTGTAGACAATCCCATGTCAGTCAATAACATCTGAGGTCTGACCAAGTGAGCAGGGTAAGAGAAATGAGTATAAGAGGTTGACACTTAACCCATGTGGTTTCCTGAAGTTTGCAACCAGACGAGGGAACATATGAGCATGAACGGTGCTGTCTTCTCCATGCCCTTCTTTTTGGATGTAAATTCTCAGTAGGTGGATAGCAATCGTGCATATTCTCATGTATCAGGGATCAAGTCAGGGCTAAATAAAGAGAGAAAAGTAGCCACTGGCCCATCTATTCTGCCAGGCAAATCAGTCTAGTTCTGCTGTGTGGAGTGAGCGAGCATGCAGGATGCCTCCCCTGCGCCGAGCCCTGGTTCAGTTCTTTATGGGTCTAAGAATAAATGGAGACAGTCGTAGAAAACAAGTATGGTTCAGAGTCTATAAATGTCTGTTAGCTGACTGTGGACAGGAATAAACCGTTCTCGGCATTTCTCGGTAAGAATGATGGACTGCAAGGATGTGCTGTCAGTCTGCCCGAGAGAACCTTCTCCGTGTTTCAGTTTTCTTGCTGAAAGTGCTCAGTTGAGTCAATCTTCGACTCAAGCAAACTAGTTAAGGGGAGTGTCGTCAGATCACTGAACCAGAACAGTGCAGAAAACCCTTTTGCCTGCTGAACGAGCATCAGGCTCAGTAGGAGCCAGCGCAAGGGAGCATTGCAGAGAGCTTTTGAAGAAAACTGTATCAGTCAAATTTTGATCTAGTGTATTAATTACTTAGGTATGCAAGGCAGGATTTTTCAGACACAAAATCAACTTCATAATAGGTTATTCATGAGTAATTTCAACCTGTTGTCCCATTATTAATAATTATTTGTATTTGTATTATATGACATCAAAACCCCTAATAAATGCAAAACTTCATTGTCCTGGGCATTGCACAAACAATACAATAAGGGACAACCTGATAAGACTTATTAACAGGCTGGAAGAATTTATCTGAAAAAAGCCTCTTACCATAAAGGGACCTAACATAAAAATGTTTCTTGTGTTTCCCGGGGAACTTTTGGGGACTTAGAAGTGCTCTTACCCCACTTGCAGGGGAACCCTAGACCTTTCCAACCTGTACAGAAAGAACAAAAATGGGGATAGATGACTAGGCTAGTAGCTTGCCTGGGATGTGAGCAACTCAAGTTCCTACCTGTGTCCGAGAAACCTGTTTTACTCTGTAGAAGTCTGTTCTCCAAAAATCTTCTGGTAGGACTGCTCCACTTCATCTAATTAAACCATCATTTGGCCAGATGGAGGGAAAGAGACTGGAAAAAAGGAGGATAATGAGAGAGCCACAGAGCAAAGAGGCTAGGCTCTGGCTCCCGAGTCCTCATGGGGAGCTGACCTGTGCAGGTCACTATCGTACACGTGATTGTGATACACCCCGAATATGTCAGGCTGAGCCCACACAGATCAGCCACACAGTGTGCAAGTAGAAGGTCCCATCCATCCCAAACGCAGCTGTTCACAGTGCTTCTCGCCCTGGCACGGGGCAATCAATCCATATATGCATAATGGCCATTCTTCCTGAATTTCATGTTATCCAGAGTCCAATCAAAATAAAAGCTACAGCATTTCTGGAAATCCTAGACAAAGAGTCAAATTGCTCTTTTTTCTTCAGGTTGGGTGGTGAAGGGGAGAATTCTGGGTATATCTGGAGATCTGGGATCCCTTACCAGTCAGGTGTGTGTTCAGCCCCAGTTCAAATCAGGAAGACTGAAGACTGCAAAATAAGGGAGTTCTTCTGTAAGAAGGACATTTCTGTAACTATATCTTGCCTTTCTTGCATAGGAAAAGTTTTCTCTCTTTTGCTCTGCACTGGACCCAAGAAAGCTTCTCTGATGACAGTGTTGTCAAACTCTTATGTCCCCACAGAAAGCTTTTGTTTTATGCAGTTGATGTTTTCTTACAGTCAAAATAATAACCATGACTTTCTTTAGAGCTAACTGCATAACAAATGCTATTTATAACAAATATTTCAGCTAGTAGTAGGAAAGACTGATCTGCGCAGCTCACAGATGATCAGATCAGACAAAGCAACAAACCCATCCCTAAGATTCGTTATTAGATGACTGCTGTAAAATTGTAGCAAAAAATTTGTGTTTGAAGAAGAGAGATTAAACAGTGATTTTTAATGAGGTGGCTGGACTCCCTGAGTGGTCCAACATGCTCTGGCTTAGTAGATTGACCCTGAACACACACCTACTGCCTTAACTTTGTCACACGTCACGGCGGTATTTTTTTATTTTTATGTACATTTGTTATTCTGATATTCCTTGTACCTTACTACAAAGGAGGGACCAAACCTAATCCTTTCTAATCCTAGTAAATTTCACAGGATCTTTTCTTTCCTTTAAAAATACTATAATACTGTAAGCTTTAAAAATCATTTGCATTTTTCAGCCATGAAACATTTTACAGAGCCTATGATAAAAAAAAAAAGTGTTGTTTCTGACAACCATACCATGCTRACATATTAAAAACATATTGCCTGAGAAAAGATGATTATAAATAGCTGGCATTGTAGCTCAATACATTAGTGTGCCAGTCTTTGATTCCTCTATAATTATAGAATGAAAGCTTCAATCCCTGCATTGGGTGAGCACTTAAAATTACAGCTGAGGTAGTAAATTACTGGTCCTCAATGTCCTAGTCAGACAGATTGCTTTCAGTTCATAAAGAGGAACTCAGTGTTGTGTCAGATGCAGATTCCCTGGTGAGCTTAATGTGTTCTATTTAAAAGTACCAGATGAACTAAAGGAAATGCTAGAATATTTTACAATATACCAACATAAACAACGGTTTTTATTTCAAAAACAGGCAGCACCAATGTTGCCTTAAAATGTTCMCATTGTTCGTATTGATTTTCGTTTTACACGTCCCCAGGAACAAAACCGACCAGCTAATAGATTGTTTTTATTAGTTTCACTGGATGCTGTTTCAATAACAGGTTTAACTCTTGCATGAAGGTAACCTACTGAGCTTTTTGAACCTGTTGATGGACATTTGATTCAAAGTGTCGTTCTGTCAGTAAGAGTCCTAATAATCACAAAAAAAAACAGGAAAAACAATAGTAAATTTTAATTTCAACAGGTTTAGTTTTCTGACAAATTATTGTTTTTCTTAGGGATTGTTTTTGAAATGCAAAATAAAAATAGGTATCAATCATAGAGGTTATTTTTTCTCTTTTAAAGCAATCCAAAATACTCTGAATAAAATGTTTTTGCCTTAGTGTAGGGCCAAGTCTGACAGCAATGTAAGTAACTACAGATTGAGAAATGTCATATGCAATGTGCCTGTTTAAAACAAGACAGATTTGTTCTTTAAGCCAAATGGGTATTCTCTTAAATCCATATTTTGGTGTGTAAGTAGGCACCTAACCCAAAACTCAGTAAATTCAATGGGCATCTTCCCACTGAACGCCCTGGCTCACAGTATAAAGTGGTCCTGATTTTCACGTTTGGTAAACAACCCCAGATGCCACTGAAGTCAGAGCAAGCTTGAGATCAGCAGCACTTCTGAAGCCAGAAATGTGAGTAACTGGAGCCTGACGTCCACCCTCGAGGCTGGACGCTCTGGCTGTAAATCTCAGGCAGGTGATTGCTGCATCGCCTGTGCAGGGCTGCGTTGCCGTCCTTCGAGGGCACGCGGACTTGAAATGACCATTGAAGGCAACTGCATTCTGGGTATGTTCGTTAAAAACAAAAAAAAGTAATTCCACCTTGGGCTAATCATGATTCAGTTTCAGCAGAGAGGTCAAGAATTAAATGAGCAGTGAGATTAAATTATTTTCAAAAAACAACTAAGCTGGGTCTGAAACATATTTACACAGTGCCATGAGAAAACCTTCACTGCCCCTGAATGTGTCATATTTATCGTATGACTAAATAGTGGTCCTGAGTTTCCATGGCTGTCAGCCCAGCTTTATTTCACAGGAAGAAATATGTTAATAACACATCACCCACAGCCTTCTGAGTCAGTGGTGGTATTTTCAAAAATGCTTGAGTGACATAGGAAAACCTAAGTGCTAATGAAGCCTGCCTGTGAAAGGTACAAGCTGCTTAGGCACTTTTTGAAAAATGTATCAGTACTCTAGTAGTCAGACCTCTGTTTCATGAAAAATTCTGTTTGATTAGGTTAAATGAAAACTCAGCTAAGAACACATACTTTTCAGAATGGCTGGGTTTTTTACTGTCCTGTGCTAATACAAAGTTTACGTGCAATAACTAGTAGCTGCTGTCCCAGGTCAGTTAAGATCTTGAATCAGATCTTTAATAATTCACCAGAATTATTAAAAAGACAGATGAATGCACGGATAAAGAAGGACATGGTCTTGAAAGATCAAAATTCTGAAACTGAAGAGATTTTAGATACAGTATTAAATTCACGGGATGGTGCCTTTTGAGAGGAATGAGAAAAAGACTTTTGAACAGGAAGACTGGAAGATCAAGGTAGCAAATTTGTCATCTGGTCATTTCAGAAATAAAGAAGCTAGGCATCAGTTCTGGCCCTATGAAGAATAACTTTGTAATATACATGGTATTTTCTCCACTGGTGATGCAGCCTATCTCCTTCACAGCTGCCACCAGATTTGCAGCTGTGTCAAAAACATCCATGTAGATACACACAGACACTTGCCTGCTTTAATTTTCATGTTCAGATGCTTGTGGACAAATGCAAGAAAGATGATAATCAGCATATGTGTGAGAAAGGTGCGTGTCTGCACACACACACAGTGGCAAAAATAGTGAGTTATTTTCTAGTGAATTGCTTTAGCAGAGAAGATTATGTATTTTGCAAGAAGGACAGTAACAATACTAACTGAAGGATTAGTTCAAGACTAATTTTGCTCTTAGTCCTGTGGATGCAAGCACTGGCTGTGGTATGTAGAAATGAAAAAAATATTGTTCATCTGGTTGGCCTTCTTTCATTTGAGAGGTCTTTGGATAGTTATCTGGTGAATTTGCAAGGATCAGAGCAATTATTCTAGACAAAGGTGGCTGCTTACATTTTGAAAGACCTCTTTTTTAACTATACAAAGTTAAATGGAAAATAAAACTAAAAAAAAAAAATCCTTTTAAAATACATGCCCATTGTTTTTCAATATATTAAAATAGGCTTTGGAACTTATCTCTTTTGCTGTTAGATTGACTCTTATTTGCAGTATACTCCTAACCTCATTGTTTTCTCACCTTCTTGAAAGTGTATACTTTAATAGCAACAGAGAAAAAGCTTCTACTTTATATATAGTCTTATATAGTGAAACCGCATTTGCTTCTTTTTTTAGATCAGCAGGAAGTATATAAAAGCACTAAAGAAAGACATACAAAACCTGTAATGATTTCATAAAATTCTGAAAGCACAAATAGATATTTGATTAAGTTCCATGCTGTAGGGATTTCTTCACGCCGATGTTTCAAAGTTAGAAGAAAATTCTTATTGCTTAGGTAAATTGACTAATCATGCTTCTGAGGACATTGGTTTGGGGTTTGCTGTTGGATTTGTAAACAAGAACTTACTGGAGAGAGGAAGAAGGGAAGCAGAGGCTTATTTTATTTTGTTATTACAGGCATAAAAATCCACTTTACTGCAACACATTTTATGGAGAGAGCGAGTGAGATGAAAATGATGACATCTGCCCATGAGATGAATGACTTTTTATGTATTGAAAATTCCTACTTTTGATGATAAAGAGCAAAAGTTAATCATTTCACATGGCTAAGCTTGAACTTCTAATTAAAATACATTCCCCAAATTGATAGAATCTTAGCACCGAATAATTTAGGCTGGAAGGGACTTCTGGAGGTCATCTAGTTCAACTCCCTGCTCAAAGCAGGGCTATCTTCAAAGTTAGGTCGTGTTGCTCAGGGCCTCATCCTGTCAAATTTTGAAAATCTCCAAGACAGAGTTTCCATAGTCTTTCTGGGCTACCTGATCCAGAGAGAGATCCAACTCTTGTTGTGACTTTTTTCTTCTTTGTTTTCAGTCTGAATTTCCCTTGCTGCAATTTGCCACCTTTGCCACCTGTGCTTTCACTAGGTACCCCCAAGAAGAGTCTGGCTCTGCCTTCTCCATAATTGCCCAGCGCACAGAGACAGCATTTATATCGCCCCAGCCCCTCGCGTTTACTGGCACCCTCAGCTTCTCCATGTCCATTATGTGCGCCAGCTCTGTGTCCATCCTAGTCGCCCTCCTCTGGGCTCTAGCTCTGGCTTATTAGTCCTTCTCTTGTCTTGGGGGCCCCAAAATGGACATCATATTTCAGATGCAGCTTCACAAGTGCCTTGGAGAGGGAAATAAGTGCCTCCCTTTACCTGCTGGCTACGCTCTTGCTAAGGACAAGTCTTCATCTTCCTGTAATTCTCCCCTGACGTATCACGTTTCTGCTCATATGAGAAAAACAAAGTGTGAAATATCTTCAAATTTTCTTGATTTTGAGAATAGTGAGGGTCACTTTGGCTGTATAGTCTGAGCTCCTGGAAAATGGGTGACAGGGATTTCCTGCATTAATTCTAGCTTTAGGCGCAGTAGCATCACTGAAATTGCAGCACCTGTGAAAAAATAGAGTATAAACCGTGATATAAAATCACCAGTGAATCCCCATTACCTTGAATAATTTGTTCCAGAATTTAATTTCCTTGACTGTTTTGAAAGTGTGCTTCAGTTCTATTTTGAATTTTGTTTCAACTTCCAGACTTGGATCTTCTTATATATCTTTGCCTGCAAGGTTGAAGAGCTCTCTAAAGTAAAATTTCTGTCTCTCATTTAGGTACTTAAAGAATATAATGATACTTAAAAAGCCAAATAGATTGCATCATGTAAATAATTCATAATATGGCATTATTTTTAGCTTCATAATCGTTTTCACAATTCTTCTCCGAACCTGCTTAAACTATCAGCACTGTAGACACCAGAACTGACTAGAGCTGTCTGGCAGTGGCCATACCACATCAAACACAATGCACTGTAACTTTCCTATCCCTTGCTTGTGTATCCCCAATATTGCTTTAACCCTTATTGATTAGAAGTTCACTCTGAAGGCTTATTCCAAATGTTTTCCAGACTCACTCTTTCTTAGGACAGGTCGCCCCATCCTATTAGCAGAATTGACTTTCCTCGTTCCTCCATGTTACATTTGAACAGCTTCATCAGAACAAATGTAGATGTCCACAGATCACCTAAACTCTGTCTGCAGTTGGTGGAGAGAAATTAGTAATTTTAGGGTGCAGTTCATCTCTTTATAAAGTAGACACCTTAATTGGTTGGATGAATCACACGCTAAAAATTCCTGTATCTTTCCATTGTCTCTTCACATGGTTAATGCATTCCTTTCCCTGAGGAGAACAGGAATCTGTTCCATCAATTTCTGTAGAATTTTCATATCCCTTAAATATAAATGTGTATGTGTTTGTGTGTAGATACTCTTTTGCCTTTACAGACAGCTTTCTAAGCATGTATGGGATTGAAAAGTGTTGCTTTGTCCCATTCCTGAATGTAAGGATAAATAATTGTGTTTGTGAGCTGCTTCTGTACAGCTTCCCTGTATGCAACAGCAGTGTGAATCTGATTAGATAGTCATCAGTTTTACTACTGACACTTACCGTCCTGTGAGCAGCTTTGGCTGATAAAGGCCCACGCCATTATCTATGTGCTGAAACAACTGATCCTGAAATATAACACATTTTTTCTCTGCTCTCTTTTTTCAAAAAAATAACCTTTAGTTAAGCAGCTATTTAGTTTGTTTTTCAACTTTAAGTAAAAAAATAGTAGGGGAAAAATAACATGACTTTTAATCCAACACCTCTAATTCTAGAGAAATTAAACTAATCTTTCATTATCATACTTCAGATCTGTGCATCTCTTTCAGTTTACTTAATTAGATCACTGTAATTAAGCATCATATAGAATTAGCATTTGAATATTTGAATGAGCATATAGAATGAAAAAGTCTTCTGTTTTAATCTTGCAAGAAGCCCCCAAAGGTTCTCTTGCACTATTTCAAAAACTTGAAAGAAATAACTTCCTGTAATTAATGTATGATGTTGCCTATTCATCTCTTATTCCCTATAAAGACTAATCCTGCTTCTCCTACTGATTTCTTCCTACTAGTGACTTTAGTGGTGGCGGATCTGATCCCTGTAAATACACAGGAGTGATGATTATATAGGGAGGTTTTCAATAAACATATATAGGAGAAAAATTTCTTAAGCAAAATAAAACTAAGTGTAATTATACTATCAGACTTTAAGAGGACAATATTAATTATTCGTTCCTTAATGATGTCTGTTTGTCAACCTAAAATGTATCAGTGCAGTTTACAGAAAATACCTGAAAACAAAAAACAGCTACTTCTCTCTGAAACCATATGAAATTGGAGAAAAGGAGACAGCTGAAACTATGTGGAGTCATGTATTTTGGGCTCTTCAGGGAGATTTTCACCTATATACTTAATATTTTAGTGATGCTAGGAGGTTTATATCTAGCCGGGTGTTAGTACCAAGTGCTTGCTTTGCACACGGGAGTTTTGAAGGAAATTTTGAGTGTAGGTGCACTCTGCTCTTTTTGTGGAGAGTCACAGAGAGTCATGTATATCTATTAGGAACATAACAGGGAATCTCAAAAGGCAGTGATATGTTTTTTATATATGTAGATTAATGAACTGTTTTCCATCCTAAAGCTAGTTAAGGTTTTTTATAATGGTAGCATGTGAAAGAAAGAAAACAGAAACAGAAAACATCTAAAAAATTCTCCATTCAGCTAGGCATGTTTCTGGCTGCCACCTTAGAACTGCTCTTGATTCAGCTTTACCTTTACAAGCATTTATGTCACTGGTCCCCGAAATGTGCTTCCTCACGGACTACAGTGGTGAGCAAGGCATGCCCTCCAGCAGCACTAGACTTTGTGCCTCTCTTTAACCTCAGTTTTAACTTCTTAATTTCTTCTATCTACCACCAGCTTTGGATGATCTCATATGCAGCATCCTCCTGAGGCAGCAATTGGGAATCACTGACTCATGAACTTGCCGCCTTAGCATGTGTTGACAGGCTGGAGAAGACCAAAGGCTATGCAGCTCCTCTCCCCCACCCCAGCACAGGGTGGGTGAGACATGATTTCCAGGAAAAGACCACATCTGCAAACCAAGCAAATACATGCTTTTTATTGTGTCCCATGCTCCTGAGACCTGCAAGAGATGGTGCCTTATCCTCTTTGTGGTGGAACTGGGAACATCAGGTTTCCTTTTTCATCTAGGAAGGTTCAATAGGGGAAGGCTCGGTGTCTATAGAAGACCTCAGGCTAAACTTTCCTTTACTCTTTCCCTTAGGTTTTTTGCCCGACTTTACATTGTACCTGGGTGCCTGCTTGCTTTGGCATGATGTAGGGACACTTCCAAAGCCACATCTCTCTAACCTACAGGAGGTGTTGCTTCACCTTCAGGAGCCAGGCTAAAGACAAGCAAGAGAAAGGACTTTATATATAAAACTTTTCATGGGTTGAACCCCTGGTGCTGCACTGCTACTGTAAATAAGTGATAACAGAAAGTCTGTGTGACTTTACCCGTTTCCACAGAGCACATATGACATTGTTAGAAAATAAATGGGCATGACAGTGTCTATGGTGTGTCAATTAGATAATGAAAGGGTCAGCAATAAAAAAGACTTCGTCTTTATTATAATGAACTTCTCTTTCATAAAATACCGAGTCAATAAATTAGATGGAAACTCTCTGGACTTCTTGTAATTATATATTACAAGTTATCTAATCTATTAATTATCCAAGAAGAGACCCACTAATATAATAATCAGAACTGAATTATGCTCTTAGGGAGCTGAATCCCTGTCTTATAAATGAATTCTCTCCCTGGAATTTCTAGTTTTTCATTGTTGCCAATAGACTGATCTGATTTAGATCAGTCCTGTGGGAGAAAGGAATGTTGTATTTTTAAGACACAAACAAAAAGAAAACTTACACCATTAATAATGTAGGTTCATTTATTATAATTCAGATACCTTAAAAAAATTTAACTGCATTTAGTACAAAGTTGGGCATCTTTTTTGTTATGTACATGATATATTTAATTTAAACACAAATTTTCTATTTTGGATAATTCTCCACGATGGGTCTTTTAACTTGGACTGAATTCACTTATGCCTAGAGATTTGCAAATTCACTCCTCCAATACCTTCTTCTTTAGTTATAATAAACTGAGGAAAGGACAAGTAGCCTCATTAAAAATACAACCCAGGAAGGTAAAATGAAAGCATTATGAACAATTCCCTTAAGAGATATTTAAAATGTCATATTATGGTGAGATAAAATGTTAACACAAAGAATACAGGCACTTTCTGCAGCTATTAACAGGAGCTTAACTCTCCATCAAGAGCCTAAGATCAGCTCAATCTCTGTGACCCAGAATCCACCATGCACTTTATTTACTAATAAATATGGGCAGGGATAGTTGCTATTTTATTGTTTTAGAATGACAGTGGCTGTTTCATTTGCAAACCTAAAAAAGTAATCAAATATTATAGCCACTAGCAATACCAATCACAGCAAATTAGCAGTTGTATTTCCTCATCAATTACCTACTCCTTAAAACATTCCAAATTAACATTTTAAATTCATCACATTGCTGGTTTTTAAAATAATATCTAATGAATAAATGCCTGCCAGGTGGTGTCTGATATGCAGCTGGCAAAAAAAAAAATAGAAGCAGCTGCACTTTAACAAGTAGCCTTCTTTTCACCTGCTAACAAGCATCTGTCAGCTGGCTGTATGGATAAGCAGGACGTGAATTTTGCTTGTAAATAAATTGTACCTGTGAAAATCATGTGGTGCAGCTGTCCCCTCTACAGGATAAGACAGGAGGGGGAAGACCCATTAGGAGATTCTTTCAGGCAGTGTTTTACCCCTTGTGTGAACTAAAGTCCTGCTAACCTAGAGCTTCTCCTACTGCCCCTCTGATAAATGAACACCTTTTTTTTTTTCCAAAGCCTTTGAGGGACAGAGGGCAATGGGGAATTTTGAAAAAGTCTGAAGGAAAAAGGGGAAAACAGAGGTATCAAAGTTTTTGAGGTGAGGCAGGAGGTGTGGAAAGAAAGGTGCTTTAATGTGTTTTAGAAGCAAAGAATTTGTTTAGAAAAAATGGATTTGATCCTTTATGGAGAACATCTTCAAAATTTATTCCAGCCTGCACATTTTGTTTGGCATACAAGCCTTTTGTTGACTTTCAAGTGGAACTGAAGTTTTCCAGCAATGACTCAGGGTACAGGGTCTGTGTTTGAACACCAGGTACTGTCACAGGGTTGCTATGGCCCAAACTCAGATCACCTGAAGCTGGTGCCAGTATCTCCCCAGAGTGTCTCCTCCTAATGTCCTGGCAGCCTGCAGTGCTCTTTGGCTTCTGAAGTTGGGTGCTAGAGTAGTTTTAGCAAATCAGTGAGGTACTCCTAGAAACTGGTTTGGATACTGCCCCAGGTCCTCAAGACTTGTGTGCGTTTTGAAGGAACAGAAGAGATTTATTGGAGCAAGGACTCTTCACTGTCTTCAGAGGCTTAATTTGTATTTAGGAAGGCCTAACTCTTAGAGAGAACCCAGGAACTTAGGTGATGTACAAAAGACAGAAGTTACAGGTCCTTCCTGTTTCTCTCTACCCACCCAAAATCTGGAGAACATCCACTGCAAACGTGTGCATCTTGGAAAAACATGAGAGGAGTAGTAGGGGCTGCTTAGATTGATTGCCTGTAGCAGCATCCACCCCACATAAATTGCCCTTCTTCATCCTTCACCCCAAAATGTCAAAGCGCAGTCTGTCACCATCCACCACAGTCTGCTTGGAGAAGTCTTCCTCAAACATTGCAGAGAGCAGGCAGTGTTCAGATCATACCCCACTGGTGTCCTGGGGATGAATGTCACATTTCTGCAGAGACACCAGCAGCCACAAGGCTTGCCAAACTTCTTACGCTGCAGTCTTGGGTAGAAGAGGTACCAGAAATCTGTGTGTCATGTGGAAGCAGGTCTTCAGCTAACCCAGTTTTGAACATGTGTAAAACATGAACAGAATAGATGAAAAAAAGCAACTGGAACACAGAGCAGATTCCCAAGTAATTTTCAAGTGCAACAAAGAAGGACAGGACAAATCTGGCTGTGCTGTCCCTACTGCTAGTGCCTCCACTTCCACCCACAGCACCCTCCCTATCCGCCTCCTTCAGCCTGCTCCCACTGAGCTCATTTCATTTTTGTACTTTCACGCCAGATGCCCTAGAAACAGTCATGCTTAAAATCCAGCCCAAAAGGTTTCCAGCACCAGGTGCTGCTCCAGGGGGAAACTTTCTGCCTAAGCACAGGACACTTCCATTTGTACTTAGGTAAATATGAACCATCACAAATAATCAAAGCAATCCCCTGTGGGCTGCTGCTGTGTGGTGTCATCACTAATTGCAAGGATCGTTGCAACAGCTGATACTTGGCTGAGTGAAAAACAGTTATATTCAGTTGTTTTACTTAGGGAGCCTTTCCTTTGGTAGATAGAAAAGATAAAATGCTGTCAGTGTTATTGACAAAAGACAGATTTGATGTTAGAAATCCAATGTAAGCTTTCTTGTCTTTTTGCATAATAAGATACTATTCTTCCTTCATGGCAAACTGTTATTCAACCAAGCAGCCAATAATAAAAACATTTACACTAATAAGTGGGGAAAAATAGATAAATGTCCATGTATTCTCACTAACCATCTAACTTTCTTTCTCACGATAAATTATATTCAAGCACAAGTAAATACCAGGTCTTGAAGGTTACTTTAAATAAATAGGTAATTTAAATGCAACAGTAACTTCCTCACTGTTTGCTGTTTATTTTTAAAAAGACTGCTTATCAGGAGTATGAACTGTCTCCTCTTTCACACCATCTGAAGGCACATATCAAGGTCACTAACTTTTAACGATGTGATTCAAAGTCCATGGAGCCTGCCTGAAATCTGACGTCTGATGGGGCTGAAGAAAGTTTGCTTAAAATGATTCCTTATGTTGGAACTTTAGAGAGGAAATCTTCTGAGTTTGAGAAGCTGGAAAGTGTAGTTTTTAGCTTGCAGAATAGGAACTCTACTAGTCTGGCTGAATGCGTGGGTGAATATTCAAAGTTTAGGTAAAGAATGGTGGAAACAGAAAGGTTTTGATGCACTGAGGACCTTTGTACAAGATCCATCAGCCTGAAAAATAAGGACACTCAATTTCAAGCTGTTCTCTGCCACCAGTGGGAAGGGCAGCCTACAGCAAGTCATTTCTCTTGGACTTACTTTGCTATCAGTGGTATGGGTTTAATCCTGCTTACCTCCCCAGGGCATGACAAGGATTAATTCATTTGTATTCATAAATATTATATACAGATATCTAGATAAACGCAAGCACATACACAGCACTGTATATGTAACTCCATAGGAGCCAAGGGAGTTTTGCCATGAGTCAGTAGGGTAAGGTTTATACCTGTCATGTTTCGAAACCCCTTGTTAAAACTATTGTGGAAACTAAGTACCAATAGTATTTGTAGGTGTGGGTTTTGCTGTCTCGTGGAGGCAGTGATTAGAGCTAAGTCTCAGTTCTTCAGCCAGTAGGACCCTGTTTGCTATATTTGAGTGCTCTCTTCTAGCTTTGTTTCTCATTAGAAATAGGATTGCGTTCAGTTAGTACAATATATTTTCTGCTAAGATTTTCATTCTTAACCACTTATCGGCTCAATAAGCTCAGTAAGCCACAGGCATAGTTTACCTGAAGCTTATTACTGAAACATAAGCACATTGCTGATAATTGGATAAGACCTCCATAGGCTTTTTTGTTTTTTAAGCTCTGTGCAGAATATTTGACTCAGAGTAGAGGAATCATCAGAAACACACAGGGAAAGAGGAGCAGGGAAGCCTTCCTTACACGTCAGCTGGGATGGAGGTAGAGAAAATGCAGTCACCCTGTTGGCAGTTTGCAATGCCCTGTGTCTTGAGGCAGGGGAGAACTTCAGTTCAAGGTCACATGAGTTAAAGGTGGTGTTACCAGCCTTGGTCTTGCACTGCTGTGGTTTTTCCATGGGGATGGAAATGTTAGGGAACAAGCCAGGTGATGGATCTCCCTCTCAGGTGTAGCGGGAGTCCTCAGAGACTAGCTGACATTTGCAACACACATTCTTTTAGCCCAGCAATTTCAGTTTACAGGAGTACATTGCTCAGGTCATGCTCGGCTTTTTCTCAAGTTTAGGGCTTCAGAGATCCCATTAAATTTTCATCAAACCACTCTGAGGAGGTGCCATTTGTACCTTAGCAAGTGTGTATTAAGATACCCACAGCAAGTCAGATTCTTTGGGGTCAAATGCAAAAGGAAATGAGAATGTCCATTTTATTCTGGACCTTGTTTTCGATTATAAGCTCACTTTGGTTTGTTTTACCAGATATTCCAGGATTTGTAGACTTCCCAAAGCTCATTTGTTTAGAAAGAGATGATATTATCAATGGCTCATGGCTTCCGCCACTTGTTTGTTTACTTATATTTCAGCGGTGGAAGGAAGCTCTGCCGTTCACCACACAGCCTGTGAGCGATAACAGCCGCTCTGTCTGAGACCGTGCCCTGGCCACTTTGCCTTTCCTCTTTTTAAGCTCTTGTTCAGTAAAAGCTGAGTTGAAATTCTACGGTTCAAACATTACTTATGTTGCCAACAGAGGCTTCATTATTATTTATGAACTTATAACTGTATAACTTCACCTCAGATAATAAATTCAACATCTTAGATCGGTTTTCTAATGCTGCTTTTCTATAATTTACTGCAGTCTTGATATTATTTTACCATTAAAATATAATATTACTTTCTACTTTGATTATAATGATTTATATTTCTGTTTTTAAGGCTGCCTGCCTAAGAAAGACTTGGAAAGATATGAGCAGAGGAACCAAATATTTTATAATGCCTTATGATTAGCAGGAGTTTATCCCATGGAAAGTCAGTACAGTTTCCTTAAAGGAGATTGTCCTGTCTATGATTTACAAGGCTGGTCCTGGCATAGTCAATTTTTATTCCCCCAGTGTTCAAGAAGATGATAACAGAATCAGCACATGTCATTTCAGTTCTTTCAGGGGAATTCAGTGGCTTTTCAAGCTCTTGTTTGCTACAAATGACTCGTTTGCCAGTTTGGGAGATAATCAGCTACCCAGCTTCATACCACGGTAGTGTGATCATTACAGGTAACACACGTAACTGCTATCAATCTTCCTCTCCAGGCCGCTTCTAGAATTGCGCAAGGACAAGTCCTGCATACCGCACATGATCGTACTGTGGCCTTGCCAGTGGCACTCTTTTAGCTAATGGTCTCTGAGTGTTTTCATTATAAAACCTATTCACAGAGGTTGCTAAGTTGGCGGTGCCTATGTTTTGCAGCTTCATGCATGTCAAGAGCTGGCTAAATAGGGATCCATCTCTGGGCAATTGTTTTACAAAATCTTTTAGTCTGAGTTTTCAGACTGCTACAAAACCTCATCTGTGCCTTATATAATGGCATTTGGTATTATGCTCTTTCTTCAACCTGCAGTTAAGGTTTTATAGCAGCTGCTGGAAAGCCAGTATTTAAACACAAGGATTCTTTTTACAGCCTACAGTGCATCCCTAGTCTATCAAGAAATGTGTGTATATGGTCAGAAAAGTGCACCACCATTCCTATCTCTTTTTGACATGAGTAGTCGTACTAAAAGCATTTCGGGAGGATCCTCTCATTTGCTGTGTCATTGAGTCAGTTTGGCTATTTTTCTTTCTGTCAGGATTCTGGCAATTATACAATAAATTTCAAGGCCCTGATGGGACAGAGTAGCTGTGGATGGAAGAGGCCTATGAAATCACCAGGAACATCTCGTAGTCTGCGCACAGCTCATGTCAATGCCAAGTCCACAAGAGTTGCTGCTACAAGTCAAGAGTATACGATCCAGTATTTCTTCTGGAAGCAAAGCAGAGAGAATGATGTCCTACGTAAAAAGAACCGCTCTGATTTTAAGTCAGGCTACTGAGCCATTTCAACATTTTTTGTGTCTTTCTCTTAATATGAAAGGAAACAACTACAGAAATCAAGTTAAATAAAATGAACTTGCAGGATGAAGTGTGCAGGGCTCTGAAGGATTTCTGTCAGTGTTCTGCATGATAAGGTCATAYAAGATCTGTTTAGAGGAAAGTATCYGGCTAATTAATAACCTGTCCAGATTCTTAATCATACAAGTAACAGGAGTTCTCTCTGCTGCCTCTGGAAGGCAAATTAAATTTTCACTGTCTAGCCTCCCTGTGGTCCAAATCCTCCATAATTTGTAATACGTCTCCTTTCTGAATTATCTAACATGTTTTTAAAAACAAGCCTTACCACTCTTTGCAATCTGGGGCATATGGAAGCTTCTTACTGGTGTTTCTGCTCCATAGGTTTTACCAAACTGCATCAAAATGTGCTGCTAGTGACCCAGCTGCCTTCTGACCCATCACACAACGAATACCTCCTGCCATTCAGCATACTTAGCAATGGGAGGGATGTCAAGGCACTTTTCTCAGCTACAGAAAAATTACAATCATCAGCCTTGAGGACAAGAAGGTATAACTTAGAATTCCAAGACACACGCTAGTCATCATCTAAACTACTGTTGAGATTAAGATGCTTCTTCAAAACCAGAGACAGAAGACATGAATTTAAATAAGGATTTATTATCTGAGACATCTTCTAAAAAGAAGAATTGTATAATAACAATAAATTACAAGCAGCAGCCTCTTTTAAAATTACCCATCTCATTTCACAAAAGCGCTAACTTGCTTTGCATGTGCCCTTTTAAGTAATTGGGAAAAAAAAGGCCCACGTTAAAATAGTTTATTGTAAGAGAAATAATAGGATCCATACTACGAAAAGCAAATAACATAAGCTGTGTACTAAAGGGGAGGAATGTGATTTTACATTCTTCTGTATTTCTGTAAATGCAGGGATTCCCTCCTCTAACYATTTGGAAATGTGGTATATAGGACTGATACTATTAATCAGTCTATAACAAATGAAACCAGGTAACAACTTTACAGACTCTAACACTTGTCTGCTAGAATTGACAGTTTGCACTTAGCAATGATTCAACTGACACTACCAAGTGAGCTTAAAAACTAGGCTGTGACACTATGTAGGGAAAAGTTTTAATCATTAAAGATCTGTGTAGAACAAGCATTTTTGCATGTTTGACTGGCAGCATTTGGCTTGTGTTCACAGCAATAAAAAACCTTTTTATTGCAATGTATCATGTTTTATTAACACTATATATAAAATTTTTCCCATGTTTATCCTTAAATAMCATGATTCAATATATACTGTACTAGAATACATTTTATCACAGAAATATCAGATTAGAAACACATTTTGTTTGAAATCTGTATCTCTTTTTTCTTTTTTCTTTTTTTTTCCTAGTGGGGCAATAGAAGTTGGATAAAACTGTATCTTAAGACACTGATATAACAATATTTTCTCTTAGAAATGGCCTGGTCATATTCCACAACACACTTTCACAGGRGGATTTTATCATTTTAGATTTAAATCTCCAGGTGAAAGTAGTGAAAAGAGTAACTAATTTGATTATATTGTTAATTTCAAATAGCTGCTTACTCTGTCATTTAGAGAGCAGCTAGAAATATACGCTGTGTTTTTTTAAGTTTTGTTTCTTTCCAATCATTCAGCTGCTTTAGGCCAAGATAGTTAGATGTTGCTATGTACAGGAAAGTCTGTTTGAAAATTCGTCCCACAGTAACAATTAGTAAATCCCAAACCATCGTATTATATAGACATAGGCATAGCCAAGTGAGGCCAAGCACCTATATGAAAATATCTTGCTATTTATTTAAAGTATGTCTGCTCTCTAAGGTCTCATTTGGAAGCAGACTATGTTGTGCTAATGCACAATGGCAAGGATGGATCCTTGCAGAAGCAAAAAATCAGGAAGTTTATTAACTGAAAGGGAGTTCATAGTGTGATTTCTCTGGGCTGATGGTATTGTTGATGACCCCTACTCCCTTTACTTTGCCTTATTAGATCTGAGCATGAATTTCATGAACTTCAAGCTGTCTACCTGTTGAAGGTAGACCCCAGGTCTTATGTTTAACTATGTAGATTCTCCTCCCAGGGGAAAATGGGATCTAGCAGTGAATGGCGTGCTCACCCAAAGTCACAAATGACTTGCTGATTCAACCATCCATCAGCCATCCTTCCCCATTCCTTACGCACAAAGTGTTTGCTTCAAAACCAGAGACAAGGAAAGAGATGGTCACTGAGAAGAGCAAGTGGATTTTCCTTCTAATTAGGACTCTCTTTCCTGGTTCTCAGTGGTGCCAGAAGTCACAAGGGCAGCCTCCCGCACAGAATAGCAGCCAGAAGACTAGCATCCCAACCAAAGCTTAGTCTTGGCTAGTACAGTCTGTTCAGGAGTACTATTAGCCATTAGGGAGCTTCAGGTGGCTGTTTCAATGCCTAATGCTCCCAACATCCCATTTCTACTAGGGTCTAACTCATCCTTGCAGCCATGCATGGCTCATGATCCTTCTCTGGTCACCAAACCATGTAGAAGGTTATGGGCATGTGCAACCTTTGCTTGAGCATAGCTGAATCTTTTGGGAAAAATACTTGTATGCTATGAAATCCAAAAGCCTCAATCTTATTTCCACCAGCAGCAATACTGGTTGTGTAAGTAGACCTGTGCTGTTATAAAATTTCCTACTTCTCACTTTGCAGAGCCACACTGCACCATCACCATCCATTTCCAATTTACTATTAGAGCTCAGTTCGGTAAGATTTTGACTGTACATTACTAACACTAGAATTGATAGTTCAGACAGTGTCCTAAAAATTAATGTGAGCTACAACTAGGGAGCTTACACTTGTTCAATTACAAAAGGTAGGTTTTTCTGTGTGTGTGAGCGCTGCTGGAATTTACAATGTGCAATTTGTGCACAAACCGAACCAATGTTAGACTTTGTGAAAAGCAATGCTAACCAATATCAGGAGAGTTCATCCAATTTTACTGCATAATAATCCTTTTTAAAGCATGTTCATACAAAGGTATATAACATTATAGCCTTCATTTTTAAACCTAATAGAAAAACTGCAACTGGAAGAGGTTTTTTCATCTCTTAAAAAGCAAACATAAAGACTCTTAGCAAAAAGAGATTTTTCTTTCCATTCAGAATTCTGCTGCTTTTTTAAAAAGCTACCTCCTAAGCCTAGTTGTACTGACAGTTAGATACAGCTTCAGAAAAGTAGAATAAGAATCTTGAAAATCTTTTCATTCCCCATTCACAGGGAAAAGATGCTTTCGAGATAGATAACTTTTCTTTTAACATCTCTAATATTAGACAGGAGAGTAGTTTATTCATGTGAACATAAATCATTAAATCCTGCAAATGTATTTATCCAAATATGTAATTACCTCATTTTCCATTTTTTCCTCCCAAATTTCATGGACCCAGATATAGTGAGATTAATATAAAGTGCTATGTAGCAAGGAATATGGAGCTGGGTGTAGCATATCTTCTTTAGGAATCTTCTCCTTGAAAGAGTATACAGTCAGTAGTAAATCAWCATGCTGTAGAGTTACTTGAAGCTGCTGCATTTCCATGCCAGAAAATAGATCCTTTTTATTTAAATGAAATAGCTGATTTAAAGGAAGAATGTAGAACTTGAAATGACAGTTAAGTCATTCCATCCCCAGGGGAAATTTAAATGTACCTGGATGCATTAAGAGTTCCAGCACTGATTTTTTTCTCCCTCAAAGCCATTGCAATTTAAGATGCTCTCTTAGAAGTCCCAAAAGAAGTGTTACTTCCCACCAGCATATCTCAGGAGTTGGTGAAAGCCTGTCTTCATTGATGTCAATAACAAATTTCCTGTCAGCTTCAGGATGGCCAAGGTTCCCTTGTGGCTGCTCCACTAAGAGCCTTAGGTCTTAACAATTTAAGCATTTTCATAAAGATCGCAGCAAAATTGCAGGGTCAGGGACGTAGCAGTCCTGAGGAACTGCATGAAAGTCATAGGAACAGAGGAAGTTTAAGAAGTGCCTGTGTGTTACATTTCACATAGGAYTTCACAAAATCAGTCCTCAGTTTTAGAGATACCACTTAGTAAACGCTAAGTACCTTCCACTGACGACTGGCCTCCATGTTAGACTGATTAATAGAAGCAGCCAAATAGCACCTACTGCTGTTTAATTTTTTTCTTTCTTTTCCAAATGACAAATGGCATTTCAGATACCAGCCTGACCTGGCTTGTAGGTGATCTTTGAAGCAGGAATAAAAACCTTAAACTACAGGAAGGAGTAAAGCTTCTTCAAAAATAGGTCTCATGCTAGTCTCAAAAATAAAGATCACTGCTATTGAAAACTGCTGGTGGCTTATTGTTGTGTCCTGGTGCTACAAACCTCCAGGAAATTTATGAGCAGTTCGTAAATGTAAGTGACTTCAGAAGAACAGCTCATATTTGCATAGAAGTATTCATTCTGTTCATAAAAGATGCTGAGAGTTTTTAAAGATTTATTTCTACCATAAACTGATGTCATATTAAAAGAGACTCCGATTGGTGCAGTGAACCTAAAATATCTTCCTGCCTTTCCATAGTTAATAAATCATCTCAGCCAATTCGGCTAACATTTACTTGGTTAATAGGACATATGCACCCAAACAAAGACATAAACTCAGCAGCAGAGGAAAAACATGTTAACCTCCCTCAAGAGCCATTCTGAATGACCATGCCAGTATAGTCAGGCAGCGCCAACCTCTGTGTCCTTTCTTTTTGGTATGTGTGACTGCCTCTTGGAACATACATTCAAATGCCACTTCAGGGTACAGTTGAGAGTGACAGATATAATCCTTTCATAGGTCAGATTCAAGAGTCACAGATCRATTCTTTTCATTGTACGCTCTCCATTCATCTCCTAGACTTTTGCTTGGCTTAAAAGAATTAAGGTGGTAGAGAAGCAGGAAACAGTAGAAATGGGTTTTTTTAAGAAAAAAAAAAAACAACCTTGAGTCCTCCCATCATGCACCATCTTCAGCCTATGGTACTTTTGTCTTTCTGTATTCACTGAAATCTGACAGCAACTACAGAACCAAACTTCATGATCATTTCCATAGGTGCTATAGTCCTTTTTCACAGTCAGCAAAGATTATAAAAAACCTTAACACACAGAGTCACACCAGAAGTAATCCCTGCAGGAAGAAAGGGTTTTCAGAAATCTCTGTCACATCAATTTTGCACTAAGGCAAACACAAGTAGACAGGTAAGGAATTTTCAAATAAAGTTTTATTTGTTTGACCCTGATGGAGTCAGTATATGACACTGGAAAAAAAATGTGACCAGACTTGCAATGTCCTATGAAGTTTAAATCAAACGATGCTAAAATTGGGTTGCCTCTCAGGTGCCTAGTTTGKGCTGTCTGGCTTTGGCTTTGATTGTAAGCAGTATCAATCAAATTCTCTCCAAATTGACTCTGATTTTCTGTTCCACTGAATGTAAAATATACAGAAAGTCTCCTGGCACAAGCCCTTCTAATCAGATTTCCTAAAGGGCTTTTCAGTTCTGCAAGGAATGGCGTGTAGAGTAAAAAGACCTGCAGGATAAGGAGAGAGTGAGGAAAGCGAAGTCTCTGAGCTCCTGGAGTCCTAGCTCATCTGCTGGGATTCTCCAAGGAGAACAGAACTGATTTCTAGCGCATGTATAACCACCCACTCAAAG
The DNA here is from genome assembly GCF_003343035.1 of Apteryx rowi. Taxonomy (NCBI): domain Eukaryota; kingdom Metazoa; phylum Chordata; class Aves; order Apterygiformes; family Apterygidae; genus Apteryx; species Apteryx rowi. The sequence goes on along the minus strand of NW_020449307.1, from coordinate 4,113,354 downwards.
CCTGGGACAACATTATCTTGTTAGGCGCAGGTCTCTTCTAAATTAGTGGATGGTAATAGGAGAGCCAAGGCAAAACACCGTGGCACAGAGGGTATATTCCATCCGATAAAGACTTTACCAGTCTTACTCCACTGCCTTTAGCTGCCTGCTCTCTCCTCTGCCTCAGACCCTCGGCCTTTTTCCTAGGCACCTCCAACTACAGGCGCTTGGAGCCGCCTTAGGGATGCCTCTGGTGCTAGCTCACAACAGGGAATGAATCCTGCACCAACAAAGCCAATTTTCAAACTAAGACCAAGAAATGAGGGGCTCAGTGTCAATCTTGTGAAAAATAAGGAAACGGGGGAAGTTGCTTTGTTTTGTTTTGAATGTTACAAGAATATCATTTTGATATAAATTCAGAGTCCAGTGTCACACTGCTGCTCTCCACAGCAGCTACATGTTCGCTGCAAGCATTCTTTTAGAACGTAATATAGTTTAGCACACACCCACACCTCTGTATTTAGCAGCCATCTGAGAAGCCTAAATTATGTGAGAACAGTTCATTATCAAATTAGGCCTTCTGTGAAACCAGCTACATTATGGGCTGTTTAATCCTCAAATTATTCAGCTCAAAATGTGCTTTGCAGTCATGGAAGGATGTCTTAATTTTTAAGGATTCTCTCAGCATATCTGCTCCTGGTTTATTAGGCAGCTTGATTTTTTTCCTCCCCCAAAGCAAACTAAAAGTCTGTCATACACAACTTTAGCAAGGTTTACCCCACTGGAGATATGAAGTGGATTTAAGAAAACAAGACACACTGGCAATATTTTCATCTGCTGTAATTTGGGTATTGGCAGGAGTGAGGAAAATGCTCTTCCGTGACAGCCGATTGCCAGCTCTGGGCCTGATTCTGCAGTGTTGACTCAGGGAGGAGCAGCTCCTGCAAATAATCCTAGCCACAATCCTGCTGCTGTCTTGGTTTTTGTTGGCTATCATTCAATACCCTCTCAAGAAAGATGTCTGAGGGTGAGTCCCTGAAATTGAGCCAACCTCAGTTTTGCTCTTTTTCTTCTCTGGCTTGCTAGTATTGCATCAGTTAAACTGAGCTGAATTTTGCTCTTCATAAAATTAGTTGCTATTTTTCTTATAATTTCTGTAAATTGGTATTCACAGACCAGAGTCAACCTAAAAAATGCAAGTCCACAGCACCAAATTACAGTATTTGCTCCAAAGCTGTAATCAGGTGCATCCCAGGGAGCATGTTTGGATAGGAGAGGCATTGTCACCTAGTGCTAAAGGGACAACTCACCTGAGACGATAGGAACTAAGGAAGCCAGTTATTTAGCTCATGTCAATTGGCATAAGTTGACTCAAACCATTTGAAAATCTGGCCCAAAATGGCAGTAAACTTCACAGGTTCCCAGGCAGTAAGGAAGGCCTGTTCATCTTTTTGTCAGCACCTAAACTACTCAATAACTGTATATACGRGAGAGGAAGACAACTGTTTGAAGGTGTTCAAATTACCCGGTTGATTTTGTTTTAAATCTTGCATATGCTATTTAGCTATTAAAGTAGAGAGGAAGTATGAACACTTTTCTTTCTCTTCACACTTATGAAATGTGTTGGATCATAACATATCATTACTTTTAGGCAGAACCCATGTGGGACTTGTGTTCAAAGCTTAGTGGCACAACCAGGACGTTCAGAATAATCTGGTGAAAAGCTTATATCCATATACTAAATTATTATTGCTCCAGTACAGATAAGGTACTCATTCTTCATTCAGTAACACTAGAGAAATAAAGTACTGCCTGTTACTCAGATCGGTAGTTTGAAAGGATTTTATGCCATTAAGTAGAAAAATCTTTTCATTATTTTGAAATGGCTGGTGTTAAGTTCGTGTTACGCTGTTGTGTTGCTGATCGATCAGATTAATTATAAGAGTGCATGGGTACCAAATTAACTACGGACAATTCAAATCAATATTTTTGGAAGGTACATGTCTGTTAAACATGAATGCTTGCACTGTGTTTCATAGGTTTTCTCATGTTGCCGAAAGCTATTTACGTATATATTGCCCAACCATTAATAGAACCTGAAATTCACACCTTCAATCAGACCAGCATTTGCATGCCAGAATAGCTCTTGACTGAAGAGGAATGGCTTAAATTAGTCACACAATCAGAAGTTAATGCAGTAAAGCATTTATAATAAGAAAATAAAAAAATCAGACTGGAAAAGAAATGACATCAAACATCTTGATTCATTAGTAAGGAGATGAGGTAAAATAAACATAGCCAATCATAAATCACAGAGTTGTCTTTCAAGAAGAAGATCAGCCTGAAGAATTATGGGAAAAAATATTCTCAGCATGTATTGATCAATCCATATAAACATTGAGATTCCTTTAGGATCTTTACTCCTCTCTGACAAACCAATCTGTTTATGTTCAGGTTACTGATATTAAAGACCTAGCATACCAAGGGGAGTATTAAAATAAAAAGATCATCACATGGATATTAGCAAGTGCATTTTTTGCCCATTTTATCATTTCTGTATGGCGAAAGAATACCCACCCAGCTGTAGTAACAGATGGAAGTGTGCATATAGACATTGAGGACAGACAGACTATCTCTTACTCAAGTGATTTGGTTTCTTCTTGTGAATACAAAATGTCTGAGAAGAGATTACACTAAAATTTCAGCTTAAAAAAAACAAAAGAAACAAATCCACTATTGAAATATTTGGAACAGCTGGTGGTTTCTACCAGTTAGTCCCAAGTGGCCAGCAGTCGCAATTTGTGACTAGTCTTGTCTTCAGACATTTCAGGGCAACCAAAATGAGACAGGATGACAGATAGTCCTTTCGATAGATACTGACAAACAAATTAGTGCAAAGATGCTTTTCATAGCATACCAGATGTGTTGAGTTCTATCATATGGAACAAGGAATGAAAAACTGTCTACGTCCCATCTGTGCTTTTTCAGTAATCACTGGTGCACTAGTTGAGGAGTATAAGGTACAGTAAACATTTGGTCTGGGTTTTACATGTGAAATAAATGGAAGACCCTAGGTCTTGGCCTCATCATCAGTGTCTAAAGCTTTTATATTTGCAAGAATACCTTAAATGCCTGCGAGAGAGATGTTCAGGAGTTAGAGAATTGTCCTGGTGATTAATTGAAAAATTATGCAAATATCGAAGAAAGCTTTATGTAAATTAGAATAGACTGCAAAAATGCACTTTGCTTCCCATCACATGCAGGACTTCAAGCCTGTCATAAAAAAGCCCCAAGTTAAAGAATTGCTATTTGGATTTACATCATTTCCTCTCATGGGGTTTATCTTTCCTCAGACTGTTAACCCAGATTTAATTCAGAGAGGCTACAAATGCAGCCACAAGAATAGCATTAAAATAGAAACAATGAAAAGTGAGAGCTCTTGGCAGGTGATTGAAAGACCCAGGGCACTGCAGCACATGCATTTCTAGCCCAGTGTAAATGAAACCAATATCACTCACAAAAAGGGCCCTTTGTGATAGTTGTCCTTCGATTCAGAATAAAAAACTGCTGGGCCAGCACGGGGAAGGAGGGAAGAGGTACAAAAATATAAGCCAAATGAGAGAGTGTAAGTAGGAGGAATGAAAGCAGGAGATGTGGTCTGGACACTCCGTGCAGGGGTAAACTTTATCTGCTTTGAACTGCCCACCTTAAACTGAAAAATTGCACCATTTCCTCCCAGAACAGTGTTCGCTAACAGCTCACAATGAAGGGAGCCTCTTCTGGCCCCCAGGGTCATCGTCCCCTGCGCCCTGATGGGTCCTGGTCCCTCTCCATGTCTACGCTAGACCTCACAGAGCACTGAGAGGCCATGGCTACTCCAACACACGTCCCCATCCCAGAGGAGATGCGCCCTGGCTGCAGTGTCTCCACAGCACCGCGAGGGTGGCACCACCAGGGTGACTTGGGCTGCCCCTGCCCTACCTGTGCAGGACGCGCCGGGAGGCACTCATACCATTGCGCTCAATATCTTGTGTAGGGGTACAAGGAAGCACAGCTCATACATATAAGAAAGGCAAGATTTTATTGTTAATATAATGGAAATTTAACAGTCTAATTCAACAATCATCATTAGTCTAGATAGAATTATCATGCTAAAAGAAAGAATAATAAGGCAGTTAGAGTACTTATATGCAGAAAACATTGCAATAATAGCAATAATACAATTAAAATTGTAACACACACACACTTAGTTTCTACCCCTTTTTCCTGGGGTTACGCCCACCTTTCCCCTGCTCCTCTGGGCCCTACAGTCTGGTTTCACTTGGTGTTGCTGCTGGGGGCATTATGGCAAGTCATCAGCATCTAGAATCCTTTGCCAGGAAGAATGTGATGTTCATGTTGATGGTTTCCTGTTCTCCCCTGAAGATCAAATTGGGGCCATTTTTATTTGTTTGCTAACACACATTTACATCTTTCTCTTTCTTCGTTTGTCTTCAGCTCCATGTTGCATCCACATTTACTATATATGGTTCATTTTATGCATGTTAGGTACTGCTTCTTTGTTCTCTTTGCTGCTCCTAAAACCAGTTTTCTTCAGCTCTAGGTTCGCATCTTTTTAACTGAGCATTAGTAAGCTGTTAATAGCCGTGGGGTCTCCAGTGCCGCCCTGTGCCCCATCTCTTATCACCCCATGCCTGGGCTCCTCTATGCCCCATCCCATGTCTCCACTTCTCAAGGCCTCTGCTATCATACTAGACCTGTATTTTTCTACACTGCATCATGATAGAATCATAAATGTCTCATTCTACATAAAATAACTGCTTGTAACTGCTATTTAGATAAAACTAGGGTACAGCTATCTAGGGTTGTCTAGCCACAAGTCTTGTGCCTTATTGGCATCTTCTCTGCAGTAAGTCCAGGACAGAAAAGAACATCTCTTCCTCCTTGGGTGCATTGTCTTTGGTGCTGATACCGAGTCAGTGCCGCCACTCGCAGCCCCGCAGCCACCCGAGCTCTCGCCTCTCTCCCACCACACGACTTGGCCTCCCTTTGTTCCCACAGCCTCTCTCCTCCTCCCGCCRCTCTCTTTTGCAAGCCCCTTATTATTGCATCAATAATAATTGCGACAATCTGTTTCTCTGAAAAATCCATTTTGCTTTCTCCTTCCCTTTTGGTTGGTTAGACAATTATTAATCCACCCCCTTTTCATAAAATAGCCACAACCATAATAATAAAGTCAAAATATGATTTCCCTATAATATGGTATAATCTCTCCCTTTTCTTTATTCCTTGCAGATGGTGCACCTCTTAGCATAAACAGCATGTTAGCATAGTGATTCCAGATGCATAAAATATGTACAAATCTTCACATTTTCTCTCTCCCTCCCTGTATGACTGTGTGTATATATATGTTATCCTTGCCGTTTAATTTTTCCTGCTTTTCATTTTGATTTCTCTTTCAGGACGACACGGACTTGTCATAATCCATCTGGGATTTTATTCTTCATCATGTAAAAATGTTGCTTGAAGGCCAGTTTTTGCTTGGCATTAAGAGACTGAAGATCAGCCTAAATCAGAGTTTTATAAACCTCTTATAGCAAAATCCCTTCAGTTGTAAATGTTTTGTCTCAATAATTAGATAAATACACCAGACCGCTTGTAACCARGCTAACACAGGAACTAACTACATTATTTCCTGTGACTGCATGTGGTTTGAGGATTCACCATCAAACAACATGCTTCAGTATCTGCCTATCTCCTTCTGACATTGTTGCAAACAACTATAGTTCTAAAAGGGTTTATAACAAAGGCTCTATTAGAAGTAAAAAGCATTTAAACAAAGAAATCTAGGAAGATGCTGTGTGGACTAAAGGATAAATTGAATGTATTTTGCATTGGTAGGTAAGGGGGTTTAAAATTCTCATTTGATCATTTACAAAAAGCTTCTGACTCGAYTGTGAAATGTTTTCTCTTGTGCTTAAATTTCATGCCAGAGATTATTAAAAATTGACTTTGCAGTATTTATTTTACTTATCTATCCCAACCAGGCTGTGCTTAACCATAGATTTTGTGAGTTATTAAATTTTAAAAGCAATTTGTGTTGGATTTTATACTCCAGTTCTGTCTGTAAGCATGTGCACCTCCAGTCCTATCCCTGAAGCTGAAGCTCTTTGATTCATCTTTAATCTGAACAGTTTTAAAAGTGCATGTTCTTGGATGTAAGACATGATGACAGTCTCCAGTGTAATGCTTAACTAACTGCTTGTTAGTTTTAACATTTAACATATGATGAAAAATAACTAGTTTCAATAGGTTACCTGAGCCATAACAATGCACAGCATAATTCATTCAGTCAGATAACAAGAACTATTTTCGAACATAATGAGAAGCTAATAAAGGTCACTGTGCCTACAAACACATATACATCACTATTAATTTAACAGTACCAATGCCTAATGCATGCATTTCAAGTACGAATCTCTTTAACTGAAACCACTCGATGTTAAAGAACTCAACTGACTAAATCTTCTGTATTTGAATTAAAGCAAGGCCCAGGTTACAAAACTGAAATCGAAATTGGGAATCAGACTGCTACAGATTTTGACTAAGCAGCCTGAATTAGCCAATTAAAGGTGTTAAGGCTAAAGTTTAAAGTAAGAGCTGCATTTCCCTAAAGTTTAGAGGCTGAGATCCATTTTCTCTGTTAAAATGAAAGGCAAAGCTGAGGTTTTCATGTGTGATTTTTGGTGCCTCCTTTTTGCTTGTGCAAATTGATTTCCAGAAAAATAATAATTCATTTTCAAGAAATTCTAAGGCTCCTCTTTAAAACTGAGCCCCTATGTGAATGTAAGAAATCCAAACGCCAGTGTTAAAAACTGGCAACTATTTTAAAAGTCTTGGCCTATCACTGTCTGTAAGAGAACAGCAACAGACTCCATGAATGATGTATGCATCAAATACGAATGCTGCTTTTGRATTTACTTGGATCTTGCTGGTACATTTGTCTCAATGATTTTGCAAAGAATCTTGCTAATAAGTGAAATGCATTGTGGCATTTCTCAAGTCATACAGGTGTAGGAACAGAAAGAAGCAACAACTAATGAGCAACAAATAGATTGTGCAAAAAAATTGCCAAAAGAAATCATAAACAAAAAGACTAGAAAATACTCCATGCAGAAACCTGTGTTCTAACTGCTTCCATAAACACACACTGAAGTGCTATGGCCTGGAGGTGCTCCATGTTATAATTAGTGCCAGATTCCAAGGTGAAATTGTTTTAATTATACAGAGCATTGGCAAGATTAGTACATTCAGCATTGACCTCATTGTTTGTTGTTTGTTTTTTTCCTGTTGATTGCAAAATTGATGTAATTATTTATGTGAGGACTTTTTTTTTTCCCCTGCCACAGAGCAGACAGTAAATCCCTGTGGCCCTGTTGGGCACCCTGTCAGAACTAGGCAACATGTAAAAAAAAGGAARGACTGCAAGAAAGCCTTCCCTTTTAGGGTTCTAAATTGTTTCGGGAGAAGCTATGATATTTTTTCATTTTTCAGTAATACTTTAGAACAGACCTTAGAAAAAAAAAATCATCCTTTTTGGTCAGGAAATCCTATTCTTCTGATGTGTTTATAGGCAATTTGTCAGGGATAGCTGGGCACTCTAAATCAAAATGAGATGTTTTTCTAAATATATAGTGTTGCTCCTTGTAAAGATGCCATTCTCCCAGACTAACCTCTGTTGAGACCTCTGTATGGCCCTAGTTTCTCTGGTATGAGCGTACTCATAATGGCCTTAAAAACCTAAAAGTCTGCAAAAGCGTACTCATTGAAACAAATATGAAGGTTTTCCCTTCACATGTACATGGGGAACCCTGTTTCAAACATGAATATCTTCGCGAAATGCCAAAAACTCTGGACATGTAGGTGGCTCCTGAATGAGTTTGGGTGCTTGAAAGCTATGATGTACAAATTGGGTACCAATGTTTGGAAAACCATAAAGGTTCTTGTAGATGTATATGTGTATGCATGTGAAGGTGATGCAAATGCACACTCATAGTCATCAACCATGTCCACAAGTGTTGACAGATCATCATTGTTGTCATGTTATAAAATCACTTTGAATGACCTTGGTTCTTGTTGGTAGAGAGGAGAGAGCTTAGGGAAGAGATTTTCCAAGCTGTAGAGGATTGCATGCATATAAGATCCATTAAAACTGGAGATATGTAGCATGGCTTTGAAAATCTCAGAGAGGTCTTTTGCCAGCTTTCTGTGAGTCACACCTTGAAACCCGCTTACAGTATCTTTTCATTGACAACAGTGTACACTGAAAGGACAAATTTACACAAAAGGCTATAGACAGCAGCATTCAAATTAGAATGTTACAGAAAAGTCTCTGTCAGCAGAGTCCTCAAAATAACAGTGCAAAACGACCTTCCTCTGCACTTAAAATATGTGCTGCCTATTTTGGGTCAGAGATCTTTATTTTCTTTAAATTATGTCACATATAATTATGCTGATGATTTTTATCACAAGGAGTCATAATAAGGTATTTTAGGTTATTTGCACTTTCAGTCAGAGGTTGTCATTTAGCAGAGGCTGGAAGTCTCCAGGTGTGACCCTAGTCTGAATATTAAAAAATGCAAAATATTCTATTCTATTCCGTAACATATGTTGCTAACAAAGTCGTGAGAAATAAACGTCATCCTGAGTGGCACCTGGGACTTCACTGAGGCCATACATGGAGTTACGGCAAATGACTCACATCCAGGAGCCCTGTTCTTTGAATGTTGTTGCACCTTTGCCCACAGATACATCATAAGCAGTCAGATTTCTTCTGGAATCTCATTCCTAAAAGCCATGTTAACTAACCATAAAAACACCATCTTTGTTGCCTGTTGAGCTCTGCAGATGAATGCAGTATTAATTCTGTATTAATTCACTAGTCTTCTTTTAACAGCCTGGCACTGGAAGTCATTACAGGTCAAGTGAGCGAAAGGGGCGTTCATCTCATCTAACCTTAGCCACTAGTGTAAGCTCCTCTATAGTCACTGTGAGAGACAGATATTGCTAGAAGGTGACTCCTTCTTGTTTTCTGAAACGGCCATCTCAGGAAGGGATAAATCATATTCTGTGAGTTCCCCTCTTTCTTCTGACTAGAATAAACCAAGGTGGCCAGACTAGACCATTCACCTAACTTTTAGATAGCTAAAATTAAGTGGGAGGAATCACATTCCCATTGATTTACTGACTTAGTCAGCCCTCTAATTTGATAAAACATTTCCATTTCTCTCTAAAGTTTTAGCACAGTTATTCCTTTTGAAGGGGCAGAATTGGTAATGCTGGAGGGGCTGATCATGCCCTCAGCAGATGAGTACAGGCTGTCTTGCATTCAGCAGGGTCCTGTCACAGCTGACCAGAGGAAAAACTCGAGGGCAGTCAAAGGATAGATTTGGGTTTGGTTCAGTCTTTAGAGGCTCCCTCTTTGTATTCATTAGGAAAGGAATTGCACTGCCATCCATCAGGAGCAGGAATCTCATCTCCTTTTCCATGGTAAAAAAACATATGGTATTGCCATAACTTAAGCATTCCATGGCATGGATTCAAACTAGGGATGTAGTCATGCAGTCCAGAGCTCCAGATCTCTTCATCAACATCCTGATTAGAGATAGATGATGCCAAGCAGACACCTGTTAAAAATAATGCATCCTTATTAGGATAGAAGCTTTATTGTACTTATTTTCTACAAAGCTTTCTTCAGGCTAGCATTTGTATTTGCTATCAGTTTGTAAAGAGATTTCTGGAAGTGAGTTTTACAATTTAAATGTATTTGGGTTAAAAAGTATAATGAAAACGCTCCTTTTCCAACTCATTTTGTGCATGTGTAAATGCACTCCATCATAGTTTTCATGTCTGTCAGGATGCTAAGCATATCTATTAGAGCCAATGGATAGTGACCCTTGTTATGTGACTGAGAAATCACATCTGGTAACTGTATTAGGTGGCTGGAGACAGATTATGGTAGAGTTCTACAAAACAGTGCGGGGAACTTCAGGGATCAGTCATCTGCAAAAGCACTGGAAAACTATAGTTTGCCTTAGGTGACTGGTTACACAGCATGAGTAGTGAAAAGTCAAAACAAATAGTTTGCATAGGCTGAAATATGTTTACAAAGTACATTTGAGTAAATTCTACTGACAAATATATTTGGAAAAATCAAAGCTGCAAACAGGAAAAAAAAAAGCTTAAAAGCACTGAGCAAATTATTAGCCTCAAGTAATTCTCAGCAGTAGACATGAGCTAGACAGATCCCTAGCTCTACAAATATCAGTTACACAGCCTGCAACCTACAACCTGAATCACCTTACAGTAACAGGGCCATGTGGAGGTTGACTTTATGTTCTTGTTGTCCTTTTGGGGGGAAGATATGGCTTTGCTTTTCTCCATTTCTTTTTGAATTGAACAAATTCCATTTTTGTTAGTCATTTGTGGAGTGGCAGAGGTCACATTACAGCCCCACAGTTTTGTCACTCAGAGCTGAGGAAACAAACAGTGGGATTGTTTGCATATACATCATCAGTATCAGACAATTGTGTTTATCCTGAAAACCATCTATAAAGGCTGGAAGCAGAATAGAAGTGGAAAAACAGCCTGATGAAATTTCTTCCCTAAAATTCTGTTCGCTGAAGATTTACTGCATGGCTGCTTCTGGAGACAAATTGCCACCCTTTCTTTCTCCCTCTCTCTTTCACTCTCTTTTTTTAACAAATATGAAGTAAATCCATCCAATGGATTTCAGCCAAGGCCAAAGTGTTTCAATTTTCCTAGCATGTCTGAACGGTCCTGGACAACGAAACGCCTTGGAAAAGTTAACAAATATAGTTCCACTGTCTTGGTCTTTAGCCACAGCACTACAGGGGTGACCCCCATAACTCCAAATACATTGCAGTGTCTGGGTTTCAAAATTTGGCAGAGTGCTATAAAACCAAACAAACAGGTGTGCAGCCCGTTTCTTGTGCTGAAGAAGTGAGGGTGTAGGTATTATTTTGTAATGTCACATAGGGTAGCATACAGGTTCAGCCCTGCTGCGGCTCAGCACTAAGGTGCCATAAAAGAGAGTCCCCACGCTACTGCACCACGACGGGGACTCAGAGGGAAGGGAAGTCGAGCTGTGGCCGTTCATGATATCTTTACTACGGGTAAGAACCTGGCGTGTTTTAATCAATAGGCTCAAAAGTCCAGCAAGGCCTCTGTGAGCACAATCGTTGAATGTACAATTACTGCAAAGACTGGTATTTTAGGTGGATCAGTGGCTGCCATAATTGGCAGTGTGGAGGAGCAGCATTGCTGTTAAGTGTTTGTTATTATTTTGTCTGCGTTGAAAACTCACCTGTCTACATTAGAGGTTAAAATGCACACACAAGAGCAACTACATGACCAGGCAGCCAGGTGGTGCCCGATGCCAGGGCTGGGGCTGCCCCGCTCCCTTGGGGCAGGGRACGGGTCCTGCGGCCAGGCCTGGCTCTGCCCCGCCAGGAGCCTCCGGACAGTGGTCCCGGAGAGCACCCGGCCCCCACGGCACCCCGACTGCTTTATCCCAGGGCCTGTGGAAATCAAAACTGAGTTGTGATCTTTTGAATGCAGCGAGATGCTGCGTTTCTGGTTACTTGTGATCATTTACTAATTCCGTAGCACTTTCTGCAGTTTTCGTGGAAACTTCATTAATCGCTCGTGTCTTGGACAAATCCTGACACGGCTAATTGCATTCTGCCTCCTGCTAGCTCCCGCTTGGTTTAAGATGGTTTCAGTATTCCTCACTTTCTATTTGCTTCTGTTGTTCTTGCCAACTACTGTTTCCCATTCAAGGGGTGTCTGCACTTCACAGTGTGTCTCTCAGGGACCTTAAAGCCTCATAAATATTAGCAGTAAGAATTGTAGACTTGATCCATATGAGGATTTAAGCAGGATCTCTAAATCCTAAACTTAGATCTCAAGTTCTCTCTCCCCCCTAGTGGCACTTACCTCTATGGGCACCTCAAATTTTGTAGGCATTTAAGTTTTCAGTATTAATGTTGTACCCATGTCTAATGATCTGCTTCCAGCCCTGTGTTGAAGAACCCCCTGCCCAGCAGAGCTGAGCCAGCTGCACTCCTGTTGCACCTAACCCTCCTGGGACCTACAAACAGCGCCTTGGCATTTTCCACCTCTGAAGATTTCCCTTAGAATCTATCAATTTGGAGGATTCTTACTTCCCCAAGGCCACAGAAAATGCCAGGGTTACAGCTTCAACTTTCTTCAGTAGGGCAAGTGGATCCCTTTTCATCCAAGATCTTATGGAATTGCTCAGGATGCAAAGGCACAGGTTCAAGCCTTTTCTCAGCTGAATGGGATTAACATCTCTCTCTCTCATGAGAGTGCCATAATCACTGCATTGTCCTCATGAAGCTATTCTGACTTTTGTAAAAGAATTAAAAATTACCCCAGCCACAGGGAGGGCCAAAATCTTCCAGGTGGGTTGGCTAAATGATGATACCCCTTCTGAAGGGAAGGATTGGGTTTCAGTTCCTTTTCCAAGGCCTTCTGCTGTAGCATGCATTAAATAGCTGGAACTGGAAATAGTTTCCCCTTTCCCATATGAACTCCTTAGTTTCTATATTCCCACTTTGTGACTCAGTAAATTATTCTTTTCTATTTTTTCAAAACAAAACAGTTTAAGACAACTTAAAAGCAAAGACAACTTTGAAGCAAATGCTCTACAAATGCCCAGCATAAACAATAGCCAGGCAAATAGGACTTTCCCTATGGAAATGAGAGAAAAGGCTTTGATTCCTCACAGGTGGAGGTGGACGGGTGTTAAACTCAGAGTTCCCATACCTTGGATAAATATTCTAATTGTGTCACACTGGGTACAAAGGGTGTCCCTTCACTTTCATCCCCCATGTACCCTATCCCTTAAAAAAGGATGATTCTCTGCTCCTGTTTTCTCCCATTTTGAAAGACAGAGCCTAGACATCAGTCTTCAGGAGCAAGTCCCAAATGGAAGAGTTTCTAGTAACTCTAAGTGAGCTCTCTAAGCCTTGAATGGGGATGGGATCTGGGGCACACTCTAATCTTCAGTGCTTCTTAGTGGGCTACTTTGTTCAAATCCTTATTCATGATGTTGTCAGCTGGCTATCCCTTTCTGAGGTACCTGATGCTCTCCAAACCTAGGTGTGTCATTTAGGCTCTGATGCAGGGTTACATTTTGAGACCAGAGGCCAGAACCTCATGCCTCTGTCTAATTTTCTGTGCATTCCAGGTACAGATATGAGCCTCAGCCACCTTATAGACCACTATGTTGTGCTTAGACCACTATTTTCCCTTCCCCTGCAACCTTATGCCTGAGTTCCTACAGTAAGAAACCCTAGATGCAGGGCACAGAGGCCATTTCATGGAAGCATGTGTGAAATGGTGTGTGGATAAGCAGGCACATGGTGTTGGATTCATCTGACTAGATGAATACCTCTATACCTGAGCCAATCACCCCAGGTTCCCTTCATAATCAACAGAGTTTAAGTACACAATTCATTTTGTCCTAGAAAAGGCCCGGTGAATTATTCTCTGAAGTGTCTCTCTGCTAGTTATAAAGGGACACTAGGAGGACTGCCTTAGATGTAGACATCCACAATGCAGATGTCTACAGTTAAGTGAGAGGAACCTCACTCCTGGTCATTAGAGTTTTCCACCCCTGGTAGAACAAAAGAGACAGAGGACCAAATGAGTAAGGTGCTGCTGACAGTGAGTCAGCACGATCATACCACCTTTGCTATATTTTGGTTCTTGGTAAAGATGTAGCTTTTAGTTTCAGGTGGTTTAGGAAAGGACTGTAGTCATCTTGTGCCCATGTCAGTGTGTCCCCAGTTGGTAAGGAGCTCATGAGCTATGCCAAATATTATGGTCTTTTGAATCAATTCAAATAACTCCTGCTGTTCCAGAAAAGAGGATTTTATTTGTTGTTGTGGAAAGAGGGCTTGTAAGAGGGAAAAAAAGAATTCACATGACTAACAGAGTTAGATACATTTGAAGAGTGTGAGGTATACATTTTCTAGTAAAGGGGCTCTCTCCTCACCAGGATTTCCTGTGCCAGAGGGAGGAAGGTTTCAAATAGCTTTTGCATTTTAAAATGAAAGAGCAGAGCATGGGAGCTGTCTTATAATCTCTTGCTGAGATCAGAGGAGAAGTGAGGCAAATGCATATGCACTTCCTTCTCTTTGGTGCTACACCAGCTATTTAGGAGAACTAATGGAGCCTCCAGTGTGGAAGAGTCAGAGATTAGCCTCTTCATCTCTGTTAACCATAAAGAGTCCAAAAGGATTAATATTATTACCAGTGAATTTCAGCTGGAAGTAAGAAGGAAAATTGTCTCTTTATCTTTTCATTTCTAGAAATAACTCTGAACCATGGCTCTAAGCCTCCCACCCACTCCTATTTTTTCTTATTCTTGCTTCTCAGTAAAAACAGAATTGGAAATAACTAATGCCCCTCCCTGAGTAACTTTGCTGTTGTGGAATTCTTGACCTGTTTGCATTAGAACTGTGAAGAACTAACAAGTGATAAGTGATAAGTTTATGGGTTCAGATCCTTAACTCATACGAATCAGTGTTTTTCCACTGACCTTAGCTGGTCTTGGCTCCGTATATGTCCATTGGCTTCAACCCCAGCTGAGGATCTGACCTGTGAAATTACGGAGTCTTATCCAAAGCAAACAGGACTTTTATCATGAATTGGTCTTCAAGGGAAAATAATTGCTAATTCAATGACTCCCACTGTTTTTACTGCAGCTGCTAGTCATTCTGTGCTGCAGAAAATCTTTACTTTTAACTGGTGAATCAAGAGTTTCCACAGCAGCTTCAATACACAGAAGATCAGAGGTGCAGAAGTGTATATACAGGCCTCCAAATGTTATGTTATAGAAGGCAAGCCCTGGGGTCAGTCTGTGAAGCAGAAGTGGCACACCCAGGAGGAATCTTCCCAGCTAGACATGATACTTTATTTTCCTATTAGCTAGTCCAGTAAATTGGGAGGAGGGGTGGGGCTAAAATCCTGGTTTAGTTAGAACTTTTTGTCACATACAGAGTTGTCATATTCAGGGTTAATTTTGTGTTGAAACAGCCTGAAAGAGCTCACTGGGATCTGTTTTCAGCATATCAAAGCAATAACCTTGGCATATGTATTGATGTTCCAGCACCATCCAGACAAATTAGTCCTCAGAATTACAGAATTTGGAGCTGAAGAAAGTAAGCACCCTGCTCAGGAGGTTACAGCTCTGCTGTTCCTCTTGGCAGCCACTGAAGGGAGATGAGCAGAAAAGAAATGCGATAAAAAGTAAATGGCACTTTCCTGCTAAGCTAATCAGTTCTGTTTGAGAATGGAGGGCCGTGCCAACTGCAAATCAATGCACTAAATCACTTTCGTTCTTGTGTGAGTCCTGGCACAGTGGCAGCTGCTAACAAGGGAATAAAGAAAACTGTTATTGGATATTTAGTAGACTTTTAAGTGCTTGTGTAAAATAACTTATTCAATTTAATGCAAAGTTATAAATGTAATTGGAGTTTATGGACATTACAGCAGGGAAGAGAAGAATAAGCTTCCTCTTCTTTCTGCACAAAGAGCTATTTTATGTTCCCAGACCATCCTTATCAAGCGCTCTCTGCAGTGTTATAGAGCAACTTTCATATTGGATTTTGCCAATTCACTAGTTTATTAAGGGGTAAACAATGACATAATAATATGCCTGATATTTCACATGTCTTTTAACAAATACAAGTAACAGAACAGGGCTAATATATACTTACTTTAGGGTGAAATTAATGTACTCTAATGCCATAGACTATATTGACTATGTCTTTACCGACTATAAAGACAGCCTATGGTGACTGCTTCAGAAGTGGCTATGTACAATGACTATGTGTAGATGTAGCTGGATATCCCAGTACAGAAAACAAGAACTCCTCACAATACACATGATCAATTTGCACAGTGATGTGATACTGTATTCTGTTTTGTTTTCTGTTCCTTTCCAAATAATTCCCAATATTTTCATAACCTTTGTGACTACTCCTAAGCTTCAAGGTGAGATTTTGACTGAACTACCTGCAATGAGTTCAAGATCTGCTTCAAGATAACTCACTTACAGCCCATTAGCATTTATGTATAGTTAGGACTTTTTCTCCGTATGGATTTCTTAGCAGGAATTTATTAGTACTGACAGTGTAGGCAGAACTGGGGAATCTTTCTTGTCCCTAGCTGTGACTGGGACTAGTCCTTTTCAGTGACTAGTCTCTGGTACATTTTTCAGGGATGTTATTAAATTGCTTGTAAGAAGGTTGCAGTTTTCCTAGAAAGTTCCATTTCTGCAACATTTTCAGAATTATGTTAGCCTAAAATACAAGAATCTCACATCCCTGAACTCCAGGTTGAAATCACTGTTGCACATACAGAGCAGCCCAACTTTGTCATCATTTAAATCATCAATTGTAGCTGTGCAGTGAAACGCTTGATATAAAATACCCATGGGCAAGCAGTAGACTGCCTTCTCTTTAATTACATCAATCCTCAATCACCCCAAAGCAATGCCATCCTTGGAAGTACTAACTCTGACAGGTAGTACTTCTGGGAATGCCATAAAAATGCCAACAAAGCAGCAATGGCAGAGAAAATAAGCTGCCTCATCTTTGGAGAATTATTGGACTGTACTAACATTCAAGGGTACAATGTCAGCACAATGCAGAAAGAGTTAGATGCATGGCCCCCATTATTATTGTTGATGGGAGTCAGGTGTCAAGTTGCCTTCACATCACTGAAAACTTAGCCTTCTTTGTAAAGCTTTACCAACTTTTCCTTTGTTGTCACTTAATCGAAGGGCAGATTTAAAGCCATATGTGGAGTGATTGAATAAAGACAGAAAAGGTAAAGAAACTACTAACAAATTATCAATGATCAACCTGAAACTTTCAGACTGTGCAGGCTGTAACAGAAACCTTAATAAGTATTAAAGGTTCATGCCTTAACATGTGAAACACCTGGGACATCCACAAGGCTTCACCTAACTCCTTTTAGCTGTCTCAGCTCCCCATATCAAATGGGAATTTAAGTGCCTAAATACTTAAATAACTGTCTGAATTAGCAGACCTGACTTCTGATCAGTAGCATCTTGTCTGAGAAAAACCTATAAAGCTCAGCTCTCTTACATCACATGAAGTTAATTGTTTGCTCTGAATAAATGCACATATCACAGTAAAAGCATTCCTAAAATATAACAGTAGTGCCTTTAGTAGTGTCTTCCCACAGACAGACTGATCTGCAGAAGACTGCCTCATGTTATAAAGGATAGATCAGGGCAGGATTCGGTGTAAATATGTGTTATTACAGAAGTACAAGAGACAGCGGTCATATGTGGCTGGTTTACAGTTAGTGAACAGAGAGCAGATTAAACAGAGTCTTTAACCACTAATTGCTGATTGGACCTTTTCTGATGCAGTGCATTCATTTCCTAACATTCAAGCAGAATTCAGCTCTGGAAGGAGTAGGTTACAGCTCAGAGAGGAGTCCTGGCAAGTTCACTGGCAGTGTCTGCCCTCGGCTGGGGCCGTTTCACATTGGTCCTTTCATCAGCTGGGGAAGGGAGATGAACAGCTATGTTCATATGTGGCCTCGAAGATATTGTTACAGATTGGATAGTTTAGAAGGACTGGAAGAGCAATTTGTGTTCATGTGAGGCACAACATAGTGTCCGTATTAGGTGATCTACACATTACACAGTAAGAACTGTCATCTTGTAAAGGATTAAAGAAATACTTAGCTGTTTATCTACGCTGCACCTATATGAAATTTTTCTTATAGTCTCCCCGTGTACAATAACTCCTTATGCATGTGATTCTTTGAGTGCCCTCATTGTGAACTCTGTGAACATCAAGGACTCCTGATCGCTCCTTCGTAATGCACAAACCAGGCAGTTACCCCAACTTATGTGAAGATCAAAGACTGAAGTATCATGGAAAACTGACAACAGCAAAGCCTTCTTGCTGCGGCTGCATTGCTCAGGGAAGCAGGACCAGCAGCAGGCTAGGAGAACACCCACTAGGACATAGATCAAGACTTCCTGGCAAGGTAGATGTCTAAGAAAGGATAGAAATCATCTCACCTAACTTTGGACATCAACAAGCTAGTCAACTGAGTAATCCAGGTCCCCAGTGTAATCAGTAGGCACCTTCTGAGAGGGATTCATTGTACTTATCTCAGCAGGCATTTATCTGTACCCGTTGATGCCTCCTCTCTGAACTTGGATATTTAGAGCATGGAGAACTGAAGTTTGGCATTAACAGCTCAGTCCTACCTAAGGCTTTAGGCATCTGAGTGAACTGTTGGTTTCAGAAGGTGGCAAAACCTCTCAAAATCAGGTAGCGCAGCACTGAGCTTTGCACCCCCCTGTCCTGCTGCCTGTGCAGCCCTGAGACACCCTCTGTAGTAATGTCTGCACAGGCAGTGGCTTCCGCCTGCCCACATCTCAGCACTGCTGAGCACATCTACATACAGAGCAGCATCATTTTTGCTTAGTGGTTTCAGGGGTCCTTTTAAATACTTCTGCTAACTTTAGTGCTCTTATTTCAGCACACACCACTCCTATTTATTTTTCACATGATCTTTATTCAGTTAACAGGTTTAAACTAGTGACAGGTAAACCTCTCTTAAGCCAAACTGAGCATGTTCATATACTTTTCTGTCACAGTTTAGCTACTTACTGAAATAGTTCAGACTTGTATATAGACACAGCCTAATGGGTAAGAAATTTCAAAATTAACCTGTTCACCTTAATACTAGCCCAACTAGTTTCCCATGTAGCTGAAGAAGCCATTCAGTTTTGCCTTAAAGGTATAGACATATGCTCTTCAATAATACTGTTTGATATGCAGCTGGCATACAATCAAATCGTAATAGCTAGTGTTGATTACGCAGCTTTATTATATCCTTAATAAATCCACTAGCCCTTTTTATGCCCTGCATTGCAAGACTTCAGCACACAGAGCCGACCACTGATAGCTTTTCCACAGTCATTCCCTGTTGTGCTTCTCCTGTTTTCCAAAGTGACATAAAAAAAAAGAAAAAAAGATGAAAAGAAAAGTCTGTAACAATTTATGAAATGCAAAATAAAAATATTTCCAAAATGAATGTTCAAATAATATAAGAAGCTTGCAACAACATGATTTTTAAACTGCCATCTCCAAGCCACAGCCGGATCACTTAGAAAATACATAATACAGTACACTCCACAGGCAGACGGAGGTGCACATAAACTGATAATAACTCAAGGGTTTTTATCTCTATGTGTCCTCTAGTGAGGCATCAGGAGAGAAAAACACTCTTGAAACAAAATTAAATAGTTTTAGATCTAATTTTACTAGGCTGAACTAGATTTCAGATTGATTTCTGTGTAATGTAATAGAGAACAACACACATACACGTTGCCTTTCTTATATAAAATCCATCAACCACCTTGTGTTTTTACTTACTTTGCTCTTTACTAGAAGTAATAAGAAACTAATATTTTACAACGCAATGTGTTTCATTCTGTAAATGGTCTTTCATTTTAAAGGAGCTTGGAGTGGGCTGTTACAAAGTGCTGAAGTATAGCCACTGAAATTTGTCTACTCAAATGCCTATTTATATTCATATTGTGAAACTGCCACTAAAACCCATCATTTTCATTCTCTGAAAGGAGGAGAGCTGCAGGACAGGGTGCTGTGAAAAGAAATAATGTCCCAAATGCTGCATACATTGGCTAAAGCCCACGACGTGAAGGGGTCTGATCAACTAAACATATCCCAAAGGATATGTCCTGTACCTCGAATTGTATTGTACGAATCCTTACCAATCACACTCTTGGCTTTGTTGATGGCCCTTTCTGCTTCCTCAGTAATAAACTGGAAGTTATTTTGACCCCAGAGTAAATGAGCAGGGCGGTGTGCTGCAGCCCTGATGCCAGCCAGCTCTTTGGGGAGGGGAGGGAGGGAGGGTTGTCACTCAGTGACCTGGGGCGCAGGGCTGCTCCAGAAGCTGGGGAGACTTGGCAGCGATGCCATAGCGGTGCGTCTCCACCACCTGAGGGTCCCCCCAAGCATGGGGACCCTCCACTGACAGAGCCAACTACAGAAAAGCCAGAGCACATGTGCAAAGCATGAACCACCCGCAGTGTGTTAGGCATCGGCAGTGTCAGCCAGGCATAACATGTAGTGTCCCCAAAAGCTTTCAGATTGTAGCAATTCTGGGTCAATATATAGCCAGAACAGGAAGCACAGAAGTAAAAGGATTAGTTCTGGTACCACCCCCCTGAGCTAACTCTTGCTCCGCATTCAGTGTTCTCTGCAGAATCATAATACCATAAACTGTTATTGTTACTTATTATAATGGCATTTCAGAGCTCTCAGCTTGGACAAGGACCCCATTTTGCTTAGTACTGATCAATCATAGAGCAGAAAGATATTCTCTGATACAAAACTAGATACCTTAGTTATAAAGGCAGCAAGTAGATCTATTTACAACAGACTCCTGTGCTTAGCCGGCCAAGATCAAGTTCCAGGGGAAGCATGAGGGTGGGTCCTTTTGTGGGGGGGTGATGCATATGGAACTTGTTGCCCACTTTCAGAGGAAGTCTTCATGGTTCTGGCATGCACACATCTGACTTCTAACTCAAAGAAGAACCTGTCTAGTGTAGCGAAAAGCCTTCTCCTGAAATGCTGACTATGAAAATGTTCCCAGCTTTGTCTTCCATTTGGTTATCAGGCAAGACAAAATGTGTTCCAATGTTTCACATCTTCATTTCACATCTCTGCTGAAGCAGAGAACAAAAACAGGGTAATGCTAAATATTTTTTTCTTTTAAAAAACTAAATTTCTAAATCTGCATATTCCCTTGTCTCCCTGCTTTTAAAAAAAATATCAAAGGCAAAAATTTTATTCAACCAGAAGATTCTTCTCTCAACATACTCCTCTGCTACRTCCTAGAAAAGCTATCTTTACTGTTTCCATGTGGGTCAGTGTGGGATATCACTGCAAATGCATTGGGTTGAAAAACAGTTGTTAAAAGCAGATCTTTAGTAACTGTCCACCTCAGAGGCCAAATCTCAGGGATGCCAACCAGCTTATCTGCAGACAAGAATGGCCGTATACCTTTTAAACCTTTCATTTCTTCTAGTGCACAGACCTTTTTTTCCTTTGAGCTGCTCTACCAATACAGATTAGAGTTAGAAGTGCTGCTCCAATTGCATTGACTGACAGCTCTCAAGGGCTCATGAKGCCAATGGGACTTCACCTGGGAGCCAAAATGTCTTATCACATACCTTTTTCCACTCATGCCTGTTGTCTAGGCTTTAAAGTAAGTGAAGCAATTGCCAGATCATTTAAATTTGGAGATTTCCTGCAGCAGTGAGTTCCACAAATTACCTGGGCAGGGCAGGCTAATGAGAGATCTTACATTGGACATGTTGGACCTGTTGCGCTTGCACTGAACAGTTGGTTTGTTCTTGGGTAAAGGACTCATGTATTGTGTCTGCTGAGCAAGATCATGGCATGCACCATGTAGTATCCGTCGCCCATAAACACATACTTACTGTCTTGTTAAGGCTTTCTCTGTCACTTAAGATAATCTTACTGCTCCACTCTGGATCTCAAAGAATAATTACCCAAAGAATGATCTTCCTTCCCAGCTCTGCTAGCAAGGGCAGTGAAAGCTGAGCTGTTTCACTTTGTACCCAGCGTGTTAACTAGCAATATTTCTTATGACTCTGTGGAGAACATATCCATTTCTGCCCCAGCTTATCCTGTGAGCCTTTATGATCCCACAGTCCTGGAACATACACAGAGCTGCCATTCTTCATTGCTACGTCTGTACCAGTAAGTGAAACAGGCCAGGGACCATTCCCTGGCCCTGAGACAAAGTGGCACAGCTTAGTTCACAACCTTACAGCTAAATTCTCCCTCCATCCAGACAAGGTGGCTTCCTGGGCTATGCTAACACTTGAATTGTATTTGAGCTTTTCTGGGCCCCTGACTGGTTGGCCTGAGTCAAAATCACGCCAGAAACCATGTTAACAGTGTATCTCTATGGCTGGGCTTGTACCAATGGAAAAAGTATAGGCACAGCCACAGTTATAGCTTCAGTGTCTGTCTGACATCCACCTCTGTGCCAGCCATAYGGTGCAGATCTTGCGCAGTGGTACTAGCCTCCTCTGAGTTTGGCTTTGCAGCAGTAGGCATTTCCTTCTACCTGGTCAAAACCTCTAAAGCCTCTGGCTCATAGCTCCCTGCATGTACAGGTGTAGCACGCGCTGGGCTAAATCATGCCTTTTGCGGTGGCTGCCCGATGCTGCCGTTTCCCTTTGCCTTCTCAGCTCGCCCTGCTTCCTTCACGGAAGCTGCAATGCACACTTTAATCTGTGGACTCATAAGCAACTGTGGTAGCACCTGCAAACAGGCCAGTCTCTCTCAGACCTCCCTGTGTTGGAGTGAGAGAACACAAAGCAAACCAAAGAAGAACTGGCATGTCTTAGGCGCCCTTGCAGATATATGCAGGCTTGAATTCATCCTGTACAATGTAAGGCACCAAACTAGATCTCCTAAATCAGGAATACAGCCATGCCCAGTTTGCTGTCTGGTCCATACAGAAACATGAGCCTGTCCGAAGTCTTTAGGGCAGCCACACTTTCAGCTTAAACACTGCAGTGAGAGGGAACGAACTGAGACCACAATCCCAGCCACACTGGTACCCCATAGTAGTCATGCACAAGCACCATAGCAAAAATTTGTTAGAATGGGTAGAAAAGAGCATCACAAAGAGACTTCACACCTGCTCATGAAACAAAAAGCACTTGGGCAATGCCACAGCGAGCACTGCACATTCAGGAACTCCTGACTCGATGGCTGGTTCTCAAATTCAGCTGTAAAGGCTGATTCTGAAACCAAGCAAGCAAACCCCTATGTGGGAACTGGATGCTTAAACTAAATGATGCAGCATGGTGGCTGTACAAACCATAATTTAAAAGGCTGTGAGCCTCTCTCAGTAAGTGCTGTGTTTTAAAGACATTGCTATTTTCCCTGCAAATTTGCCATATTTTGCTTTTGTGTAAAGAATCTCCTCTTCCTGTCAGTCACTGTCAGCCCAAGCCTGAATTGACTAAGACATCAGAATGGAGGTAGAGAGTCATCTTCTGATGTGCAGGATCTCTTCCCTCCCTGTCTCCCCCCTTTTCAAAATAAATTAAGGCTAACATGACTGTAAGGATGTAACTATTTGAATAGCTGCAAATGCTGCTTTAAAGAAATAAACCCAATTTTTCAAGAGGTTTTGTTGCTGAGTTCACATTATTGCATCAGTTGACCCATCCACAGTAATCTCATACCCCATGCAAACCAAATGAATTATTTAGCACAGGTTTATAATGACCACATTGTGTTTTTAAAAGAATACTGTTTAAGAAACATTGGACAAGTAAAGTAGCTTATGGTGATCAATTAGAATATGAGAAGGAATCTAATTCAATAAAACATTGCTAATGTTGATCTGGCAAACTACTGGTAGCCATCTGTCTAATCCTTGTTTTTTCAGAAGCTGCATTTTAAAACACAATTATTAATAGTGCTCATTAGCTGCCAAGCAAAAGAACATACCACAGGCTTCTGCTCAGAGATTATCCCCCAAATACTGTTTACCTTTCTAAGTTTGAGCTAGAACTTGCTGCATGGTCTCAAGACCCAGACAAGTGTTGCTACTAGGGATCACAGGGCCAGGAGCGGCCTTAGGGGATCACCCCAGGCTGGGTACAGTGCTCAACAGATGCCAATCCTCTTCCTAAAGCCCTTCAGCAATGATGGCTCCTCGAGGTTCCCCACTAGACAATCTATTTGAATGCTGCACTATCCTTATTGTTAGAAAGAGTTTTTTTAATGTCTAAAGTGATTTTTCCTTGTTGCAATTTAAGTCCATTACTTCTAGTTGTGTTAATGGACATGGAATACAGTTTATTCCTTTCTTCTATGCAGCAGCTTTTTTTTTTGTATTTGAAGACTGTTGTTACAACCCCACTCAGTCCACTCTTCTTAAAGCTAAATAATTTGTCCTAGGTGTATAAGGTCTGATTTTTAAAAGTGTTGAACTCCTGCAGTTCCCATTGCTTTTATTCTGGTGATCGAGAATGAAAGAACCACAGTACATTTGATGATCAGGCTGTATTGTTTGATGCCCTTTAAACACCTTTAGGTATGAAGGGCATGAATGCAGTTTATAGCTGTATATATGTACTCTTGTCTCCAGAATAAAAGCATATTTACAGGACCTATGACCAGTCTTCTAATAGGATCCACAGAGCAAGAGCTGTTCACATAAAGAACAGTCTAATGGAAACTTGCCTGCCTAATATGTTGAGTTTTGCTGAATCATTTGAACTAAATCATTTTCTGTTTTTCAAGCAAAGTATATCTTGGTTGATAGTTTTTTATTTGTTTATATGATTTATATGGCTATGGTCAAAATGGTGGGTTTTTTTTTTTTAACTAATTGCTACTTTTGGAAAATATATATTTAAAATACTTGAATTAAAATCTGTTTCCATCCCAAAATTGAAGAGACTGAAGTTTCTTCCTATAATGGGTTTCTCATTAAGAGAAATGGTGATTTTTGTGCATAAGGCACTGGACTAGAGTTCCAAATAGTGTTACTTGGAAGGATGTTTTTATAGTGATGATACAAAAGATGATATGATTGTCCTGTGCTAGCATACAAGGGTGGCTAGAGATAAATCTCACTACTACCTACTCTTTGTCTCTCAATTTCCATTGTAAATACAGCTTGCTTGGTGTCCATGTAGGCCCTCATGAAGTAGCTCCTTCATGTCATCTGAGGCTTTTGGTACAATTGTAATGCATTCAATAATAGCTCCTTGTATTGGTTTTCATAAATGTAGGGTTATATATTCTGCCTTTTGGAGAAAAGAGTTTTTGAAATGTCTTGTTTTCCTCTCTTAGACCTTCTTTTCTAGCCTAGAAAAATTATTACCTCAAACAAATGCAGAGAACATTTACAATTATAAAGTAAAAACAGCAGCTTTAATTTGGGGCTTCTTGTTGTTGCTTCTTTTTGAAAAAAATCATAGGTAGAGAAGAAAGGGGAAAAAATAGGAGGCTTTAAAGGTATTTCTCTGAGGAACTGTATGTTTTTTGCATATCCAGCCATGTTCTTTATTCTTATTCATAAGATTTTGTCGAACTGCCAAAGATAAGAATAATTGTGATGGGCATTAAAATGTATGGGGATTGTAAAGTGAATATACAATTCTCCTAATACTGTTGAGAAAAAGTAAACAAAAATAACACCAAATTTCACCATTGACGGTAAAGCTGAAGCGGCATATATATGGTAACTGACAATAAGCTGCAGAAGATGAAGGTGTGCAATCATACCTTTAGATATATATCTAGCCAGATTATTTCCCTGTAAACACCTACATTTAATTATCCTGTCATCCATCTTCCCCTCCTCCATAGGTTCAATAATTCATCTGCACTACGTGCATGCTACAGTTCTCTTCTTACATCACTCACTCAAAAACCTGCCCTCCTCCTCTTTCCAGATGTACAGTAAATCTTCCGTTGCTCAACCAATGGATTGATATATTAAATTATAATCTTTATCATCTGTATTGATTGAAGGATATCCTGTTATTAGGGCCTGTCTGTGTTTGTGTGACATGTGCCCATCCATTCCTGCTCTAACTGTGCAGTAAATTTTGCAAGCAGTTTTCTGCCACACAAAGCAAAGACACAAGCAAGGTCTTTGGACACAAGTGGGAAACAGTAACAACAAAATCTTAAGATGGCTAAAGGGTTCCTTAGGCAAAAAGGAAAGAAATTTGATAGGGTTTAAAGTCACATTACAAATCTGACCTATAGCATACACAAAATGGGTGAAAGATAAATCATACAATATTCCTTTATGTAATAATAATATAGTATAAAACTATATGATTTCACTTTTTGGTTGATGGTGGGGTAGTTACTAGCATCCTCAGCAAGAAAGCGCATGTCTTCACTTCTTGGTTAATGGAATAACTCTGTACAAGTACTGAGAAGATTTTCTCAGTGAGGAAGCTTGAAGCTTGCCTATGACACCCAGGGTCTTGATGGTGAGCTCTGAGTGTCTGGCAGCCATCAGCAGTCAGGCACAGAAGGAGTATAATTCGATGTACCGTATCTCAATATCCAAGCACAACAGTTATTGCTGGTGTTAAAGTTGAGGACTGCCCTCATCCTAAATCTATTTGAAGCTTTCCCCTTACCAAATGTAGCCTTTGGATTAAGTCCCAAAAGCCTACGTTCTTTTCATGTTAACTTAAGAGACTGGTCTAGAAAGTCTGAGTAACTGATGGCCTTTATCCTGAACCCACCCAACAGTCTCACATATACTGAGATAATGTCTTACAGAGATATCATATTTCTCAGAGAGCAACACCTTAGCAAAAAGCTTCGGAGTACTCATTTAGGAAAATCTTCCAGCTAAAGCATTCAAAATAGCTTCATTTTTTTTGGTTCATGACATCACTACAATCCCTTAATGAAACTGCAATTCAAGGAGGCTAATTTCTGCTCTAATTATACATTAGTGTGAGCTGAAAGGTTTCTGGACGGGAAAAAGGTTTTCTTCAGGCAATCTTTTATTCCTCTTATTGCATTTACTTAACAAAGAACAGTCAGTTTTTACTGTGCTCTCTTTATAGAGCTGAGTTTTAATGTTATCTCACTAAGGGCAAACATCTGGAATCATTTTTTGATGGATTCTGATAACGCCCTTTAACAAGAGAAAGGATTGTTTGCAAACTTAGGAAGAGCAAGGCTGAAAAGCTAACAGATGTACTGCCGAAACAGAATGAGCTTTATGAGCTCTTCAGCCAGAATGCCTTCCAGGACAGTGGCTACTGAGGAATCATACGGGACATTATTAGGCAGATGGTTTAAGGAAATTTAGAGAAATTCAAATGCAGGAAATATTTTCTCACCATTAAAGAAGGTTCCCCTGCTAATTGTCCTTCCTGTGTCACTTGAAAAAAGACAATCATTATTTGTTTTTGATGCATGATGCATTTGATACAGGATGAAAGCCCAACATTGTTCACAGTATGCTAGGATTCAGAGCCATTGCACGTAACTGAGGCTTTCTAAGAAGAGAGGTGCTTTAAGGAAAGCAACTAAGCCCTTCAGAGCTGTGAGTCACCTTTTAAGGTGCCTTACTGTTTCCTCTGCTACCCAAAACAGACACTTCCGATAACATAGGTACCTCAGTAAAGGACCTATAGTTTGTCAGGAGGAATTCAGCCTAGAAAATGCGATGAATAAGTTATGAGTAACAAGCTAAACAAAATGTGCATCTTCAATATGGCCATGGCTCTTGTGTTTCTGTTAATAGCAGCTTTTCCCCATAGATGAATTCTGGACCAATTTTTGAGCTAATATAAATCAGTATCAGTTCTCATTTTGTTGAATCCATCCTGGCATCTAACGCAGAGGCTGATCCTGGCACTGGAAGTAAATTTCTGTGCCATCTATTATCTCCAGGATAAACAGAAGCTGCAGGTAGAATGAATTGCACTTAATATGAATGTGAATAAGAAGGAGTCCAAACAGAATTCCTATTGTTTGAATAATAACATCCTGTGTCACAACATAAAGGTTTCCAAAAGAGCAAATCAATGATTTCCAGAAGAATTAAAAGCTGTTGCACTCTCTTTTACCACTAACTCCTGTCCTTTCTCTGAGCCTTTTGGTACAGCCTCTGTCGGGGAGAGGAAACAAGAGCAGGTGAACTGGTGGTCTCATCTGGTGCAGCATCCTCATGTTCCTCCTTTTACAATTGACTGTCCGCAGCTCTCAGCCTTCTTCCTCCCTTTCCAGCTAAATACCTGCCATCGTTCAAGCCTCCCTCAGCCCTTCTGTATAGAGTATTTCACAGTAAAAGGGTATTAAGGTACTCTCTAGCACCACTAGACTTTGACAGGAGACAGACATTGGCATGAGACAAACCAGGCCTGCTAGAATGACATGACTGAAAAATATTGCTAAAGGCCTGCTTTGCATTCACCTGATCGCAGGTGAAGACTGAACTGGAAAATCCACCTTCCCCCTGGGCTTTGCACCAGGTCCTTGCTGGAGGAGGTCAGTGCCTGGACCATCTCTGCGAAGCAGTGCTAAGGGGTCACTGCACAGGCTGTGGGAAGTCAGTATGGCAGAAACCAGGAGCGATGCGTATTTGGGCATTCACACGTGCGAGCTGTAATCAATGCATTGCAGTTCAAATTTTGATGGAACTGTAGAATCAGGAAAAAACAGAAAAGAAACAGACTTGCCAAAATGTTTTCACCTGAGGAAAAGTATGGAATAGATCTGAATGCCCTGACAAAATACTGATTTTATGTGTCTCTTTTCTTCTGTTTTCTTCTAGAAAAAGTAAGCATACTGTCAACCTTTATAGCACCCTTCAAGTACTTGAGTCCTGGTGCAACCAACATGGAGGATGAAGACAATTTAAGTAAGCAGCCTCTTTTCTTTTTAGATAGACAAACGATAAAGTTACCTAAAAGCACTGAAGTGTACGAGTAGTTGTGGACAAGTTGTAGATTTGCAAACAGTGGCAGGCCTTGAGCACAGTCCTTCAGTAAAATGCAGAATTATCTGATGCTGAGTGCAAGCATATTCTCTTATGCCCAGTGAAGGAGGGGTTAATCTCAGTTCAGCTTCCCACTTTTCCCTGCACAGGCACTGGCAAGAGGGGCTATACACTGTATGCCACAAATATAAAGGAAAAAAAATTTACCAAAGGGAGGTGTTTAGCACTCAGGGTCACAGGACTGTGTAGCTCCTTTCCTTTCTCACTTATGTTACCTTATTTTGCTTGCTTGCTTTTCTCACAACCCTTAAAAGACAGGACCTTTCTGTTTCCTTTGTCTTTCCCCCCAGTTTATACTCTCTTGATTACAAAAGGACTTTTACCAAAGTAAAGACTGCAGGATCAGGCCCTCTTTTTGAAAAACTGTTTTCTTCTTTACTCCTGCTTGACATGACCTGGAGCAAAAAATAGAAAGAAACCAAATCCAATTGAAAAGAGATGATTAACCAGGCTTAAATGAACTAGATGTAACTCAGAAATTAGCCACAGGATGCTCTGGGGCACTTGCACCAGAATGCAGGCACTGACACGTTCTGTGCCCGTGACTGCAGAGCTACAGGAAAGCACTGCTGAGTTTGAAAGAGAAGTGAAGTCTTTAAAACACCAATAAATTCAGGAGAAACATGCACGGTTAGGATCAAATAACCCTTACTAAGCCCTTCCATTTATTACCTAGAAGCAATTATTGTGTGTTATCCAGCCCTGCTTATTGTAACATATCTTGAGTCATTAAAAAAAGGGAGGAAGGCATTCTGAACCAAATGAACAACTCTCTGAGTTTTAGTATTGCCTACCAGATGGGTTTCTTTTCCAGCCAGAAACACAATGACGTGTTGCCCTATTAGAACCAGTGGGTGGGAGGAATGGGTTTTTCTCCCTGTTGTTGCTAATCTGCCTTCGTTCAAACATGATGTGGCACCAAGGGGAATAGCTGTTCAAGGAGCACAGCCCTCTATTTTGTACTGCTGAATATCATACAGACATCACACTGTACCTGCGACATGGGGGCTGGTTTTTACATACCTTGGCAAAGGCAAAAAAGTCTTGAAAATCCTTCAAAATCGGTCCCAAGGAGGCTACATTTTCAGGAAGAGATATGAGAAGTACACACAAAAAACATATTATGCACATGATGAGCTGGTGCAGGCACCTACTGCGTAATGTTTCCCAAATGTGCTACTCAGTTATTTTTAGGTAATGTAGGAAGTTTGTACAAGCCAAACACTGTAACACCATTTTCTTACTGCTGCAGTAATGCCAAGACTGCTTCATGCCTGTGCTGGCTTTAAAATAGCTCACACGGACAGGGTAAGCTATGTTTTCTGAAACAAAAACAGTGAATTTCACTGTGTTTGGGGATACCCTGCCTAGTCCTCTCCTGGTTCAAACATACTCCTAGTGGTAATGACATCAATCTGTTTATTGGAATATACAACTTTTTTTTTTTTTTAATGTTGCCTATTAGAATCTAAAAAAAAAAAAAAAAGTGAATTAAGTTCAAATCAGACATATTTCAGTGTTCAGTCCTATTCAGTTCTGGTATAGTGACATAGTTCTCACTGACTTCCATAGCAGGTAGGTACCACTGTAGTAATTAAGCATTTTAAAGAGCTTCAGGGATTTGATCTGAATAAGCCATGTCTTGTACTGTGTTAACAATTTAGCTAATAGCTAGAAGAACAGTAGCAAGGTAGCATGGTGCTTTGGTTATCCCTGTAGGTTTCCACTAACTGAACATCCTTGTACGAGCCCTGTGAGAGTGCTCCATCCTGGACCGTGCTACATGAATGCAGAGAGTCCCATTAACTGAAATAGATTCAAATCCTTTGTTTCATGTTTCTTTAGGCCTTCTTTACAAAGGGATCCATGCCAGTTAAATTACAAGCGCATTTTCAACTGGTGCTTTTTAGCATATAGATACCATTATTGTGGTTTATGATCCATAAAATAATGCTAGCCACTAGCCTCCTTTGAAATGCCATCTTTGGTAGACTAATAATCAGCCTCCAAAGAAGACCCTAAACATGAGAGAAAGGAACTACCTTGTTTCATCATTCGCAGAAGTCAGTCGTACCTAAGAATACAAGAACTGTCATACTGGATTAGAAATAGGGTGTTTAGCTCTGTACACTGTCTTCAACAGTTGCTGTTAGTGATACACTGAGAGAAGGGACATTTAAATAGTGATCCTGCCTTTGGTATATCTTTCTAGCTCCCAGCAAGAAATATACTTAGCTTGAGTCTGCACCTGAATCATCTTGTTCCCTAGACACTGATAGACCTGTCTAGTCTGCTCTGGAGCCCACTGATACTTCTGATCTCAACAACACCCAGGAACAGGGAGTTCAGTGATTAACCGTGTTGTCAAAAAAATGCATCCCTTTGTTGTTTCAAGCCTGCTGTCTCTAGTGGTTGGATTGTATGAAACAGTGAATAATCCTTCCCCATTCACTGTCTGCTTGCCCTTCATGATGTTAGGCACCTCGGCCTATGCCCTGATCTTAAATTGACCCATCAGCGCTGTGCCACAACATCAAGGTCGAATATCACCAGGCACAGATACTCACAAACCTGGCATGCACCTCTAGCAGCAGCGTACAATTCCTGTGGGTCTGGCTGTGCCATGCTACTGTATGTGTAGATTTGGTGCAAGTGTGCACGGAGGCCTAGATTGATCCTGACTGCCCTTAGTCACCTCACCGCAGCACCTGAGTTGCTGTAGCTTCCTTTTATGTTGAACAGACAAGGACAGACAACTCTCGGAGCACCGCAGCCCTGCTGAAGGATTATGTCTCTCTCCAGTGACAGCAGAGGCAGCTGATGGTGACTATGTCCCTAGCATAGGTATCTCAGAAACACAGCAAAAATCATGTGGGATGAAACCCAGCCTAACATTCAGTGCATTGAAGCATGTTCAATTTTGAGCATGTCGGTCAAAATCCTTCTAAGAAAGCATGAGGCCCCAGAGTTTCTGATTGCTTAGTGTGAGATACAGCAAGGACCCTGCCTTTAAGAATATAGTGAATATCATCTTCCATACCATCTTCTTCAGAGCACCAAGCCATCTTGCACCAGCAACCAGAATGCCTGCTTTTGTTTGGAAAACCATATCCATTGCCATCATTTGGATTTTCCCCATGCTTAAAACTAAACTATAGTCAGGTCCTGATCCAGGAATGCAAGTACTTAAATCCATTTCTCGTCAGAGCTGCACACAGGTGTGGCTGCATGTACTTATTTGCTAAATCAGACTGAGAGCATCAGCATCTGAGTATCATCTAAGTCAGGGCATTAAGTCATTTGAATAATTTCTGTAACTGATAAGAGCTGCACTGGAGGTACATGGATTTCACAGTTATTGCAGACAGTAAGGTGGGCAAAGCAGAGTATTTTCAGTTTGGAACACCTAAAGGCAACATCAATCACCTTTTACAAATTTTCAGTCTTTAATTTAAGCAAAGTCCTATATTTTCATTGCATTGCAAATGTTTCCCCTCACAGTGTGATGTTACACACTGATGAGGTCTAACAATATCATTTTAAACAGCCTAAACCTTGTGAGTTAGCAGGGAGGATTTCATCTGCAACAATGCTATTATGACAGGTTTTCCTTAAGTAGACTTACCATATTTACTTCTTTCATGAAAATTTAAAAATATATATTTGTGTATTTGTGTGTAAGAGAGGAAGGTGTGATTTCTATTGTTAGCTACAATTTATTATTCTGAAGTCAAGAATATGGACCTAAAAATCCCTAGCAGAAAAGTTCCCAAACCTTTGTTATGGATTCAGTAATTGCATACAAATGTTGTTTTGCCTGTCAGAGGAGCCTGCCCTACATTGCTATTAATGCAGTAGCTGACCTTGAACAAAGGTACCATCGTTCTGACTCCCAAGTCATATCTATTGCTTCTGAGTGAAATTTTTTCACTTCCAAATATGACAGGAATTATGGAGATCAATCCTTTTAACCTTTGCAGTCAATGTGATGCAGCTGGACAGCAAAAACATACTCTACATAAGAAGGTCAAAAGGGGGTTAGGTATTAAAATGCAGGATGCAGGAAAATAAAAATTCAGTTCAACCTGTGTTGTTCAAAATGCATTCCTGGGAATTTTACTTTTACTAAACATTTCTAAAGACAGTAACTTCCTGTTTCATAGAAATCAGTTATATCAGAAGTTTGCTATACCACAGAGACTGTAAATTCTTTCTTTTAATATCATAACTTTTCAATAGCGTAATGTTACTTGTGATTCAGTATTAAAGATGCCAGCCAGAATGAAGATGCCACCTACCTCTCCCTTCCCATCCTCCCTGGAAGTTGGCTTGGCAGCAGAATAACCTTCAACAGGAACAATATTATCTCTTCAAATGTAGCATGGAGTATCGGATGGCTAGTTCTTCAGAGCCCTTATGACCCAGAGACATAGGCAGTGTCATTATTAGTGATGCATTATAGTTCTGAAAAGCTCTTGATGATGCAGACTCTGTAGGTTAACTCTACTGTGCATAATGACCAAAGGAGAAAAACATGAAAGAGGAGACAGAAGACTGAGGAAAAATACATAAATAAATAAATTTCACTAACTGCTTTCTTCTCTCCTATTCAATTTCTGAAGCAAATACAAGATTGCAGTGTCTCCCTTTGCTTGTAAAAATGCAAAAATCAGTGAAGAAAGTTACTTGAGGAGATATTAAAATGAAGAATCAAATTTTTCTTACACCATAGATTGGAAATTATTGCCAAAAAGTTGTAATATTTTTCTTTCTCTTTTTTAATCCCCTCCCCTTACATTTTCCAACCTTTCATCATAGAAAAATTATATTTGATTATAATTTTTTTTCCAAATGTACAGAATGTGTTTTGGGATCTCAAGACCAAGACATTATGAGAGATAACAGGACTGAAAATGATCCACAGTTTTGCATTTTCCCTGTGTATATTCTCTGACTTACCCCTTTCCTTTTAGTGCTCTTCATTTCTAAAATTGCTTGTGATTGTTCTATTATGGCTGCTTACAGTATTTATCTTATGTAGTTTGGTGTCATTTGCCTGCTTTGTCTGATTTTCACAATAGAAGTACATGTGCCACCATTAGAGAGGTAATCTTGTGTCTGCTATACAGAGGTCTCATAAAAGACACATTTCAAAGATCTTCTATTTCAAAGGTACATAGAAGTATACAGTAATTTCACATTGTCCTGCTATTGTCAGATATCACAAGTCCATCAGGCTCACAGACTTTCTGAGGCACTCATTGAATTCAGGCTGACTCTAATTTACATGACATAGATGACTTTTGGCCTGCTGCAGCTCTTGTTGAGGTCTGTGAAGAGCTGAGTTATTAATCGGTGTTTCAGAATCAGGTCTTCTTAGAATCTGGTTGGATGTAAGGACACTTGCATGGATTTCCATCAGTGTAACTATGCCAGAACATACCATAAATATACACATCACCTTCAGGTAGACCAAGTTTTTTCCAAGTATCCTTTGTGTCTGGCCCTTAGAAGTTTTACATTGACATCTCTGCATTTTTTTAGTTACATCAGTGCAAATTCCCTGTTCCCCAAAACCTAGACTAGACAGTTCCATAGACAAAATTTCAGGACAAGCAAGTACAGTTTATTTTTATGTTGCCATGTTTTTAGTTAATCACTGTGTTAGTGAGGTGATTAAGATAAGATGCTAAGGTCACACATTCTTGTTCACAAATCCATGCTTCTCTGATTATGAAAGAAAAAATARCTGGAAGAAGACAATATAAATTATAAATACAAATAACCCCCTCAGTTTTCCTATTCAGTGGTGCATAATCAATACAAATTCTTTTCAAACCTGAGTATAGTGTGAAGCAAGAGCTATCTTTCTTGTCATGCCTCCTGACTTCAATATCATTATGTACCATAATTGGGTCTGTAAAAACCTATTAGGTAAGATGAGAGAGGAGGTGTGAAATACAGAATCAAAACTGCTTCCCTCAAAAAAGCCTATCTGCATCAAAATATTTCACCTTTAGGCAAAAAAAAAAAAAAAAATCATGCAAACAAAGAGTTGTGTTCTAAGGGGGATGGAAACATGAGATACAATCGCAGAGGAAAATGTCTGGCCAAAGTCATTGCCAAGTTAAGCAGAGCAAAGTTAAAGCTGGCATCTCCTTCTCCTTCAGTCTGGAGCTTCCATAAATAGAGTTGTGAACTCAACAAGAAAAGACCACGTTATCCTTGTGTCTTATTTAATTTGACCTTTTAAATGTCTTATTTCCAGTGAGGCTGTTTTAAAGATTTCACATTTTGTATGGCTGAATGCCATATGGTGAAACTTTTCTTTTTCTATTATGTATTTCTTTTTCTTTCCTTCCTCACCTGTCGTCATTCTCTCCCCTTAGCTGTAGAAAGTAAAAATTAAGTAGTCACTAAGACCTTAATTTGTCAGTCCACTTTCTGCATCAGCAAAGCATTTCAGCACATATATGGAGTTAAGCAAGTAACTGATGAAATACAGACACAGGCTGGAGGCTTAGTGTGTGCCAAAGTGTTTTTAGGAAAGGGAGCCTAAAGCTTCAGTCCTGCAAATGGGCTGCCATGCATGCAATAGTGCCGAGGTTTTTAATAAGGTCCAAGCAGTGAGCTGCTTCCTGTGGAAGAGCTGGCATGAATGCAGTCTTATTACTCTGATGGGAAAAAGTCTTTTGACATTTAATACAAGCACAACCCCTCCATTTTTCATTGGGATGTAAGGGAGGTTTTTATTATGGTTGGTTCCATGTAATTCTCTGCAGCCTCCTGTGCTGTGTCAGCCACAGCCTCGTTCTGGGCTGTAGCACGGTCACGCTGATCCAGCAGAAGTTCCTCCAGGCTCAGCAGGCAGCTAACCGCTTGGACCCTTGCAGCAGGATTGTATGTCAGGGTGGAGAGGAAGCAGAATGTGGCCACAACCCTGCAGATCATGGAAGGACCATTCTCTATCCTCTAAGGACAACAGGGATCTTCTCTGTGCTTGCGACTCATGCAGTTACCACAGGTGGCATGCTCCCATCTGACAATAACAAAACAGGGGAAAAGCTCCATGAGCAACGCTTGTTGGAATATAAGCCATCAGCCAGGCAGTGTTTTGGTCTGAAAGGGATCAGGTGCATAGCCCCAGGAAGGAGCTGATTCACAGGTTGATTAAACTCATATTTACTTCCCCAAGCAAAGCACAGAAGGAGTGGAGGATGTGTCAGAGATGCAATACATTTAAACAAACGCATCAGAAATGATACAAATGCTGTAAGATGCTTATTGAGAGAGCAGCGTGTTTTCCTTCTCATTCAGGACATCAGTGAGATGAATATCCATTCTCAGCCATACATCCCCTGCAGCAAAGAATACTGCCTTGCAACACAGGTGTTGCACAAGTGTAGCTGAGAGCAACATGAGATTCCCTGGCTTGCCAACCACAGAGTGCTCCCTCCGTAGCTCCCAGCTGTCATTTCATTCCCTTCACCCATCAGGACAGTGTTTCATGGCAGTCACTCTCTCCCATTGCTTTTCTTTGATGCAGATTATCCTTTACATCAGTAATTACTCCCATCATGATGCTCTGGCTCTCCTAGGCTGATTTAGATTTATCTAGAATTTTTGCAGTATTAGTTATTGCTGATGAAGGAGCTAAGAGTATGTGCAATTGAACGTGACAGAAAAATTCTCATGTATTAAACTGGAATCTGAGTCCAGAACAAATTATAGTTTCAAATGTGGGGAAGGTCTGTGTGATCATTTCTTAGGCTGGATTCATGTTGTTAGCAACACAAGAGCCTATGTTGTGAGTAGAGCTGCTCAATTTATTCACTGAAAATAAATTATTCAATGCACTTGCCTTTTTCTATTTGTGAATCATTTGTGAATCATTTTTGATTTCTAATAATGTGTTCATAAGCATTTGTCCACATGGATTATGGAACAAATCGCAGCCTAAGGGATCTTTGCAAACTATTCACTTTTTACTAGTAATTATGCACTGTGAATGCAGTAGTTCATTTCAGTCACATGGCATCATTTACGCTTCCTCTTTGAATGATGTAATCTTTTTAGAACAGGAGGTTAATGACTAATACAAGTAGAACTTTGGGGAAAAATAATCGTTCAGGACATGCTGAGAATCTGTGCTATAACAAATAGAGCAACCGTTATACAGATATTTGAGGAAAACTATTATATCTTCCCCCTCAAAGAAAGCCAAGCAAAGATGTCATTTTCCTTCATAAAATTTCTATCATTAGCTCTTTCTTTTCTTTTTTGGCCATTCTGCCAACCCTAGACATGACGTCAGCTACTGTGATGACAACTGTGAGTTCTTTTTCTTCTTTACTGACAGGTACCAGCAGTGCAGAAGTAAAGGAAAATCGAAACACTGGCAACCTGGAGGATCATCCAGTGTCCTCTAGTGAGAGGGCAAGAGGAGGAACATCTAGCAGTAAGAGAAAAAGACCCTTAGAGGAAGGCAACAATGGCCATTTCTGTAAACTCCAACTCATCTGGAAGAAAGTCTCATGGTCAGTGACACCAAAGAATGCTCTGGTTCAGCTACATGAACTTAAACCAGGTTTACAATATAAAATGGTTTCCCAGACAGGTCCAGTGCATGCTCCAGTCTTTGCTGTTGCTGTAGAAGTAAATGGGCTTACGTTTGAAGGCACAGGACCCACAAAAAAGAAAGCCAAAATGCGTGCTGCAGAGCTAGCTCTGAAGTCTTTTGTTCAGTTCCCAAATGCATGCCAAGCTCACTTTGCCATGGGGAATTGTATTAATCCATCCACGGACTTCACTTCTGATCAGGCAGACTTTCCAGATACTCTGTTCAAGGAGTTTGAACCATCTACACACAGCGAGGACTTTTCAGTCTATAACCCAGTTAATAATGAATTGCTTTCCACTGCTTATCGACATGGGAGGTTACTCTGCCATACATTGGACTTAATGGGCCACAGTAAGCAAAACAGGCACAAGATGGCATCCAAAGCGGAGAGCGAGAAGAACCCGGTGGTGCTGCTAAATGAGCTGCGATCGGGGCTGCGGTACGTCTGCCTGTCGGAGACCGTGGAGAAGCAGCACATCAAGAGCTTTGTGATGGCAGTGCGAGTGGACGGGAGAACATTTGAAGGCTCAGGACGTAGCAAGAAGCTGGCAAAAGGCCAAGCAGCACAAGCTGCTCTGCAGGCCCTCTTTAACATTCGGCTGCCCAGCCACATTCCCAGCAGGAGTAAATGTAACCATTTGCCACAGGTGAGAGCTCTCAGGTAGCTGCCACTGAGTTGGAGGAATTCTGTAGATTAATGTGATCTGTGTCTTTAGAGCTGTTATTGTTCTATGAATGGCTCCTCTGAAATTATAGTAAGTACCATGCCACAATTAAGCTCTTTTCTCATAGAAACAGCCACATGCCACAGGCAAAAGCTTAAAAAATGTATCTTAAAATCACTGGGTACAATTTGCAGGCCTTTCCATAAGAGGCATAGATGAGAGGGCAGAATGTAGGGGAAAAGTCAACATTTCAGATTTCTAGAGAGAATGATAACATTGACACAGGTGGAAAAAGCAGGTCGTTTTGTAATGTTGCCTCTTTCTTGACAGAAAGAAATTCATAAACAGAAGACACCGGGATGCCCCATATCCTCCTTTTAGAGTTACTTTTTGTTGAGAACAGTGCCTTTCAGAGAAGATAGCAATGACAAGGAACGTGCCTTTGTCAGAGTAACTCTCCTGGCAATTCAGCTGCAAGAAAAGTTAAAGGATTTTTATTATAGGTCTATTTTTTGATTTTTTGAACTATATCTCCAACAGTACAAGAAATGGTTAATGCTCTGAAGTTTTCCTGGAACAAATGTAGAGATTATTGATGTATTCATATAGAAAATACAGATCTGAGGTACATACTTAGTGAATCAAAATTTCATAGTTGGTCGTATGCCAAAGGCTATCTTAGCATTGCATGCTCAGACTTGTGTCAATTTTCTAGGTTCAAAGGAAGCCAGGATTTGCAGACACTGAGAAGCATTACACAAGTTCAATTAATTTCTTGGTTTGCCTGCACTATCCTAAAAGGTTTGATCCACCAGCACCAGGAGGTGATCCGCCACTACAAAGCTCCCTTTATGAAGGGAGTTGTTAATGTCCAGGATTTAATGCAAAGCACTAGGAGCTCTAAGAGTCATTCTACTGCTGGCTTGCTGTGAGACCCTAGGCAAGTCATTTAAATCCAATATCCCTGTCTAAAAAATGGGCATATTTTATGAAAGAACACTTTAAGATCCTTAAGTAGTGTGTAAATGCAAATTATTAGTAGCAATTCTCATTAACATTAGTAAAAATGTTCATTAGCAAGAGGGAGTTTGATCAGGAAATGAATCCTTTATGTGACATGACTGCCTGCAGTTTCCAGGAATTATGTCTGGTGAACCAGAAGTTCCCTTCTTATGCTTCCAGAAAGGAAATGTAAGAAATGTAAGAAATTCTAAAATACATCATAATCCTCCCCCTCTTTCCCCTTACCTCATAGACTCTATGCACCCATGGAGAACAACCTAATTTAATAAAAACAATGGCCTTCACAGTGCTTAGCACACGTTTTAGAAGTCTTAGCTAACCTGGCAGTTTCCTCCTCACAGTACCCTTCTGAATGGTGAATGAGATTTAAATGCGAGATTTATGCAGTTTCCCCTATGCAGTTTCTTGCGCTAATTAATTTTGTAAAAAGTAAAGTTTGTTTCTAAGAACATGCCTATCCTGCCCCATGGAAACCTAGCAACTGGATATAAAGAAGAATCCTTCCTCCCATCTTACTTACTGCTTTGCTGTTCCCAGTGAACTTTGCTAGGTGGATCAGCAGTTAAATACCACGAACTAAGAAACCTACCATTCACAGGATGATGATTTGTCATATTCTGAGATGGCACCACAACTATCATTACCTCAGTTCACGATCTCTCTGAACTATTACCTGATTGCTTGGTTTCAAAATCATTTTCCACCTGAATATCACATCTTACCTGGGTCCCAAATTGCTCACAAGGCAACACACATATTCTTCAGGGTGTATTTTCTTTTTTATGTCCTTTTCTCCTTTTTGTAGACTTATGCCCTCCTTATCTTCATCTTCTCACTGTTCTGGAAGTATAAATGTCAGCAAAAGGGTGCCATTGAACTTTCTCTGTCAGTATTTTTTGAGTGGTTATGTATTGTCCAACTAAAAGATTAGCCAGACACTTTTAATGCCAGAATTCAGCATATTAATTGAGAGATAAACCCTGATTACCCTAAAACACTGATTTCTGCTTACTTCCCTACTAACCACTTTCACCAATAGATACAGCATCCATGACACAAAATCCATGTTTATGTTACCCATTTCAGTCATAATCTAAATTCCACTGAAACCAACAGACAGATTTCCACGGACTTCAGCTGGATCATAGCTTAAGCATTAAAACCAGAAACATCTTTACTTGTTCTTGCTGTATTTTGCAATATCTCATCAAGTGACTTTCTTTGCTCAGTACTTCAGACCATCTGGCTGTTTTGTCAACTGAAGTGGTGGTAGCGGTATCGGTGAGAGTGTTATTCTCACTGAACTGCGGTCAGAATGAGCTGCCCCAAAAGTTGTTTCAGCTCCTTCTCTTCTCCTTGATCCTCTGTGAGCCACGTTCTCAAGGACACATTTCAAGCCACGTTTTCAAAGCTATGCCTACTTCAGCTTCAGTAGGCCTCTAGTAGGCATAGCCTGTTTGGTGTCCGAGTCTGTTTAAGTGCAGGAGAGTGCCCCAAAACTTGAATGGCTTAGGGATAGATTTTGAAATTTCTTCACAGAGTAAGAAGTAACTATTGTCCTATCCAACCACCCACTCTTTTTCTGTGTTTCATCTTACTTGTTAGGATATCAGATAACTAACTCAATGATAGTAGGGAAAAGCAAACCAGATCAAGTGTAACAGTTTCACCTATATTTTCAATATTTTATAGAACTCAGGAGTATATTTATCTCTGTGGTTGTCCCTTACACAGAGTATTCCACCTTTGCATGTCTGCATGTTCCTGTTGCCCTTGCTCTTATCAGTGGCTTTAGCAGGCCAGTGTTTGGCCTGACTGGAAGTAGGAAAGGCCAGAACTCTCATAACATTGGTAGTCCAGTTCTGCTGAACTTAGGAATTTCCCAGTGTCTGAGGAAGTGTCAAAAGAGTTCAGATGTCCTTATGAACTGGACCTCCAGACCTCTGACATTTGTGCCTCGCTCATCAAAATGCCCGGTGGGTACCTGCCGTTCCTCAGCCTGGCCCTCAGGCATGCCCTCAGCCTAACAGGCACTTTTTGTGTTGACCAAGGGAGTTTCAGTGTAAAAATGTCAAAAGAACCACCATATCCTCCAGTCTGTCCTGATAGGTGCTGCCTATGCAGGAGGCTTCCTGAACCACCAGGAAATGGAGAGCATAGATATGAAATCCTGCCACCTTGATCCCTTCTGTTTCAGGCAAAACAAGAAAATGCAAGAACAGCAAAGCAAGAATAGCTGAATTCCCTAGGGCCATTGCAGTCCAACTTGCTTCTTCAGCTGCCTCTCCTTCCCCTCACCTGCCAGTGCTGAAATTCCATTGTGAAACACTTATAGCATTTTACATCACTGATGCTTTCTTAAAAGAAAATCATTGTGCCTCTGATTTCTTCTCTGTGATTGTTCCACACTGTTCTGGGGCTGACTGCAAAATTATACCCCCAAAATTAACAAAAACATATCACACTTTATAAGAGGAACATTTTTATATCTCATAATTTAAAAACAATATAATTCAGATTATGGCTTCTTTACAGCTCTCAACAGTGTTTTGATCCACTTCTGTCACTCTTAAGTAGGTACAATGATGGCTTGGAGACCTAAGCCCTTGAATGTGTAAAGGGTGAATAGGAGGTAGCTGCAATAATCCAAGGACCAGCTGAAATGGTCACAAAATTTGCCCATCAATCTACCAGCTACTACCCTTCTTCAAACTAGGACTATTATCCATGCTATGCTACTAAAGTTTAAGAAATAATTGCTACTGATGGTCTGAGAGTGGGCATACCATGCTAGTCAGAGTATCCAAGAAAGGAGGCTGGATATTTGCTAAACTAATGAAAACAGCAGAGATAGAGTCAAGAGAATGGAAATCACAACACATCATTGTGTGCCTTCTCTGAATCACTGAATATTACCCCTTGTTTCCTAGCATATTTGGTATAAACTCATAATGTCCATGAAATAATATGCAATTTCTTTGATTATCAACCTTCATGGCAGTCTGACAATTGTTTGCCCTGCCTTGGGAGCTAATATTCTTGTAATCCAAAATAGGAGACAACAGTAAAAAGTGCTGACCCAGCCAGCCTTAATGAGTCTGCACTGGTAGAAATCTGTTCATGCAATTCCCACATTTTCAGAGTGCAGTGTGCTCATTTCAGGAAATCAAGGTGACCCCCAACTGCATCTGACCAGTTTACAGATTGTTTTTCTAATCTTGTACTCCTTCTAATCTATCTCACTCAGTCTAAACAACATTCTTACTGCTGTAGAGCAAAACCATTAATTAATATTGCCATAACAAATTAATAATAGAGGGTTGCTTGGATTTCAAATGGACCTAAATTAAAAATGAATAAGTGTGAAAATCGCATTCACTCTGCTTTGAAATTGCTTAACACTGCTGTTGCTGGTTCACATCCAAAGCCGCCAGAGCAGTAGCCAGTTTGTTTATTTAAACATAACCTCATTGTGTATTGTGTGTGTATCAGCAGGGCTTTTTCCTTCTGCAGATAAGGCAACCATCTGAATGCGGTTAAATCCCGTATTTGCCATAAGCCTCATCTGCAGACCAAAGCAATCTGGATATCCCCATTGCACTGATTCTTCACAGTGTGCACATCAAGGATTCCTACCAGCTGACTTCAGTGTCACCTTAGTGAGCAATGTCACATGAAGAATAAGCACTGTGGTGTATGAAAAAGCCCAGCCTATGATCCACTTCCCAAGAAAAGCCTGTTTCTTTGTGTGTTGTAAAATAGACTTCATTTTCATGCAGTATCAATTGTTCCTGCCTCCTTCACTTTATTTCTCTAACTATCCTCATCTGCCAACTTCCTTGCAACCATGCCCTCTCACCTGTGTTGCAATTAAGCTGGGGCGGAGGTTGTCAGTGATAGATTTGACTCTGGTGCAAAGAGGGACAGCACATAGCTGGCACCGAGTTTTGAGAAGCCATTCCAATGTGTTTATGTGAACAGTTTTGTCTAGTCAAATGACCAGCTACAATCTTTATAACTTTCTTCATCTCCTGCTACACAAAGAAAAGCAGCTGATAGGTAGGTGTGTAGCTCCTGACAGTGAGATGCAAGAGAAGGAAATGGCAGGGACCAGAGAAATGCTTGTGCAATATATATTTTTTTGATTTTCAGCCTTCTATTTCTGACTCTCTGTATGTGGGAAAGTTGCTTTTTATAATCAGAGCAACGGGCAGTCAAGACATTTATAGGATTACAGTTTCTTAAGGAAAACAATGGCAAAAGAAGCAATTTAGAGGCACAGCGTTAGTGCACTGGATACTGTTATTATTATCCTAGCTGCTAATAAGATTGGAGTCACTTCTAGGCTCACAATTGAGGAACCAGGACCGCCCCGTTACCCCCATACAAGCCCAACATAAAAGATGATTAATGTCCCAAAGAGATTACAGATAGAGTCTTAGATGAAGAAACTACCACGTTTTAACATGTATAATCCATGCAAAATCAAGGGGAGACGCAGAAGGGCTACTTACACAGCATCAGAGGAAAAGAACTAACAAGGTAGAAAGGCGTCTGCCCTCTCACTCTCGTAGTGTCAGCACATGCATGCAGCCACACCGAGGGGGTTATACATGGAAATACAGCCATCGCTGCAAAACAACACTTTATTTTGTATCAGCTGAGTGACGGTAATGCTCCGACTACCTGCCTGTGGCAAACGCAGGGTAATTTAACTTGGTGTAGCCCCCAGTAAAGGAGGTGCAAGCCCATTCCCATGATCTCAGCCGTTCCTCAGGCTGGGGAGGCGTGCACAGACAGATCTCTGCAGCTCAGCCCACCGGTGGCATCTTGTTACATTGTGCCAAAGTAGTATTTCTAAATCTCTGTCATAATAAGATAAGTGATAACAGGTAGTTTATAGACAGACAAATGAGTGAATGCAAGGAACTAGGAGACAAGGATATTTCTTCTGTCATATAGAAGAACGAGCTCTATTTAACCTGTGTTGAAGATGCTGCTAAGGGCTGTCTAAGGGAGCAGGTGGCACTGCCTCTTAATGTCCAGGTAACTACGTTTTTGGTACTAGAGTTATGCCGCGAGCCCAAAGCAGGGAGGTCATGTGCTTTCAGTCTGGAAATGGCAAGACTGTGATTTTTGCCTGCCAAAAGAATGAGAGCAGCCATCTGCACAAAGCACTCACTGCAGGAATATGCATCTGAAATGGCTTATCAGTCTTCACGCAAACAGAGCCAAACGCAGCAGGAGCATTCCTGCTGTGGTAGCAACCTACCCATGCGGTTTGCCACATTTTGCGGTGCTGTTTGACAGGCTTTGCTGCAGCAAGGTGCGTGCCAGTTTGCAGGAACGGGTCCTCTTTGCCCAGGAATGGGGAGGGTGAATGTGTGAGAACATCTCACTCCCTCTCTCCCCCACCCCACCTTCCCTTCCCTCACCACCACTTGCTCAAAGCTTCTCAGCAGTCCTGGTAATGAGGGACTGAGGCCTGTTCAGGCCAAGGTCACTCATGGCACAAGACAAGGAGAGAAAGAAGGAGCATCTGGGATGCACGGTCACAGGAGACCCTCGAAAACTGGGCTTGCCACCCAGCTTCTACTTGGAAGATGAG
Organism: Apteryx rowi; assembly: GCF_003343035.1. Lineage (NCBI taxonomy): Eukaryota > Metazoa > Chordata > Aves > Apterygiformes > Apterygidae > Apteryx > Apteryx rowi. The sequence goes on along the minus strand of NW_020449307.1, from coordinate 4,068,719 downwards.
AAAGCCTCTACCTGGAGGCTGCTTCTTGGAGGGCCACACTCCTCTTCCCCTTCCACATCTCACCACACACAAGCTGGGTCCACCCCACCCTCATGCTCTCCTCGGCAGCCACGGCAGGCAGCTCGGCTCTCCGGGCTCCCGCAGAGGCAAGGAGGAAGCATGGCTGCGATGGGATGCTTCCCTCAGGAGAAGAGTTGCTGCAGTGGCATGCAAGGGTAGAGTCATTCCCCTGCTTCAGACCCTGGGCTCAGAGATATGGCCCAGACATGTTGCCCAGACATATGGGGCCAGCGTGGTCAAAGCGCAGCACAGCTCCATAGCTCCTTAGGGAACGGTGTGGTTAGTGTCACTTCCCACCACCTTTGACTTTCCAAATGACCAGGTTAGCTAGGAACAGCCTTCAGCAGGAGCCCAAAAGGATTGCCCGGTACTGACATAGCATGGGCTTAACCACTCTGCTACCTCCACTATAATATACTGGCATGTAAGGCTTTGAGTCCTGCATGATATAGAGCATGTTCAGGACTTTCAGAGCACTGGGTATGCTAAACCAAACACTTTTGACAGAGGTGTGGAAGTCCAAATATACTGCTTGTCTAGCTAATAGTAGTTAAAAGAGAGCTGTAATGAAGGTGATAGTTAATTAATGGCTCATGTCCATTTAAGAAATGAATGAATAATTTTAATATCTTCAAGGAGGAAATCTTTATAAACCAAAGGCATTTTTCTCAAGTGAGTGTGTATATGTGTGTGTATATATATATTTATATTAAAAAAAAGTTTAAAAGCAAGCCAAAATAAATCATAGCTCTCTGGAAAAAAAAGAAAATTAAAAATATCTCATTTTCCTTTATAAAAAATCTGAAGAGCCCTCTGTGATTAAAGTGCATTTAGAAAGGGGTGAATCTGATTTAGCTGCTTGACCTGGCTGCTAGCATAATAGTAAATACATCATCCCATCTATAAGTCCACAGAACTGGTGTTTGACTTCTTCCCTTCAGAGTAGAGATTGCTTATTAAAAATGGATGGTGAGACACAGTGTGGACTCTGCTAACTTCTGTTATTTACCGCTATGAACCAGACTCACCTACGCAGGAAGCTGATGCTGTGGATCTGATTTGTGAAGAATTATTATTTGTATGAAGCATTATGGGGAGAGAGTTTGTTGAGAATGATTACGGCTCAGGCAGCAAGCAGAGCTAGTTAGTACATGAAAGCTGAATCCCAGTCCGGAGTCATCAACACATAAAACTTCCTTCTAAACCAGACACTCTTACAGCTGTCAGAGGCGCCTTTGTTGCTTTCTGGCTGTGTAAGTGAGCTAGGGACACTTCAAAAAGCTCCCGGCAAGCTGGACCTCATTAAAGCTCCAGCTTCCTCCTGGACTTGCATCCTTATATTGTTTATGATGCTTCATTATTATCTACTTAATACAAGCCATGATCGTTCTGCTCCACTAAATGGAGCTGTAATACAAGCGCCTGGAGTGAATTTTTCTTTGGTCGAGTTCCATGCAAAGCCTTCACTGTTTGAGCTGGAGTGTTACAGGCATGCCAAAATTGCAGTCTTTATCTATTTTTATCTGTAGTCACATCTAGGAAGCCTTAATTATTCAGACAGATTTTTTTTCTTCTATGTCCAGAGTATCAGAATCAAGCTACCGCCATATATTTTATGATGACTAACTCCCTCTTGTGGTGCTTGTGCCAACTGTATGGTATGCATACTATCGCAACGCAAGAATGACGGATAAAACAAAATGCCAGGGCCCTTGGAATAGCCACAGTTCAGAGCCAGCAGTTCCCTCAGCACTCCAGTGACTCTTTTTGAGAAGTAAATGGACTTCTCCCTTCTTGCTGAATAATGGAGAACTTATTTTTCTATTTTATTTTATTGCATCTGTTAGTGTTTAAACAGTGCATTTGTATAGTAGTTTTGGAGAAAAGCAACATTTCTCATTCCCCTTTGATCTCAGCTAAACTGTTCAGGCAAACTGGAATGTGAAAGGAATGTACATACACATACACACACAGTAGAGTGTTTATGCATGTTGTAAAATATTCAATATATGGAATATATTTAGGACTTTAATTTTAGGATTGTTCAAAGCTAATGAACAGAAAAGGCTTGTTGTTATAATGGATGTATAGTGTGCTCTATCTATTTACCAATACAAGACATTGGTACAACCAAACAACAGTAGAGATTTGACTCCTACAAGTTGAAGTTCTTTTAGAAAGTAAAATCCTTTGTTATTCATTTAGTGCTTTCTTTATATGAACATCTTATCTGAGGTGAGAGTTTGGATCTCTGATGGCAGCAAAATTAGACAGAGCAAGGTTTTTTTTCTTTTTTTTCCACATGCATGACGCATGATGTGAACCTTTGTTAAGATAAAATATTTCTAAGAACTCTTGAAAAACATAAATGGGAGATAATTATGTATATTCACTGGAAAAGTAGGTAAATTATCCATCTCCTTTCATCACGAAGTTCTACTCAGCTAAAACAATCAATATTCTCTAAGTCCCATGATACCCATCAGCTTCTTAGACTGAATTCCAAGAAACATAACATGTTAATGTATCCATAAACCTTTCCTCCTCCTTCAGCATTTTCTCCTCCACCTTAAATACTTCAATATTGTCTTTAGACAAATTCATGCTGCTTTTTTATCCTTTCCATTTTCTAATTGAAAAGTCATTAGTTTCAAGCAAAATAAGAATTACTTCCTATTTGTCTTCTGTACTGGTCTAGACATTTGCTATGAAAGCACCTGTGATTGCTCTTAACCTGTTCTTCATCACACCTACTGCCAGGCACTAGCCAAGTAATCAGACCTTGTGAATTCAGACAATCTTACCTTAAAAATCAGTGCTACACTGAGATGTCCCCCAAATGAACCCATGTTACTGAAGCCACACTGATTTGCTGCATAAATTCCTTGGGTGCTATTTCTTCTCACTGTCTTTATCCAGTTCACCTCTAAAAACTGAAAGTGGAAAGAGAACATCGCCTAAACAAACACACTTGGGTCAAATGAACAAAATGAATGTGCTTCAGTTTATTCAGAGAAATAGCCTAGAAATCCCACAATTTCTGTTTTTTGTGTTTTTTTTTTCTCATGTCACTTCATTGTTGAGTTCCTATTTTTAGGGCTTCTTCTATGAACTGGGCGCTATTACTCACAGAAATAATTACAGTCAACTCCTTTCCTTTCTATGTGGGTCACTGCTTTATTAGGTTAAACGCAATGAATAATGTGAGTCTCCAAGGTCTTGTGGGGAGGGTGAAGTCTGCAACACTGGCTTCATTTCATAATTAGTTTTTATCCAAATCAACTTTGCACTATACTTTTAAGGAATAATCCTATCAGGGATACTGGAGAATAAACTCATTACTCTCAAGTCAGCCCCCTCTTTTCTTCCACTCTCCTTGATACACACATGAGTCACTCCAACTCTCAGTGCCTAATGATCCATGTACACTCATAATACGGAACAATAGTTCATAATAGGAACACAATTAAGCTGTTGGGGCTTGGTTTTCCTGGTCATTGCAGAAAATCAGAATCTGAGAGTTGAGCAGAAATTGAGTATTTATATTTAAACCTCATCAAGCTAGTCAGAAACCCTCTGCAAACTAAGTCTTGGCCATCAGTGTTCGGCAGCCAAAAAAGCAGAGCTAGAAAATAAAAGGGAGCAGCCAAAAAGTCAAGTTCCTTGAAGGCTCATGGTTATGGCATCAATGAGGGGGACAGGTGAGCTCACTGGATGCACACCAGAAGACACAAAGCTGAGCCACTCTGAAGTCTCTGTGCCTGGGTGTCAGCAATTCAAATGAAAATGGAAACAGATTAGATAGCCTAAAACTGTCCTCAGCAGCCAAAAGTTAACAGTTGTACCACCTGGAATAGCAGCATGATTCACCTAAAACAGTGTCCTATAATAATGCTAATAAAAGGTCATTATACTAACAGTGCTGGTGATAACATGGAGAGAAGAAGAATGGCACAGGAGGGTCACCGTTCTGGAAAACATCTTCACAGATGCTAAAGGCAGTTATCAGCCGCTCCAAAAAGAATAAGCCCTGGCACATGCATACATATGGATCATATATATCAGCAACCTCTGAGCTCAGCCCAGGGGTTCTGCACTTCCTGGACAGGGTTTGCAACACATTAAAACACAGTTGTAGCTTGCTGCCTTTTGTGGCGATGGATGCTCAAGGTCATCCAGCATCTGTACCTGATATCCACAGAGGGAGTTAACGTTGTCTTATTAGTGTAGGCTGACTGCTGCAACTTTCCAACACTGGCTTCTGGTAATAGCTCTGCTGTCCTGGAGTGTCTCTTTGGCACTTGATGACTTGGGGGATCTTGCTGGAAAGTTCATCTTAGAGATCATAGTACAGAGTTACATGGACATTACCAGAATAGCAGGTATGACTTCTTGACACAGAAATGTTTTTTTTCCCATTTTGTGCCTGTCTTCTTCAAAAATACACCTTCTTTAATGCAGTAGCACATTCRCTCTGGTCATAATTAATACATGTCTATCTGAGTTTCTACATGGCCTAAGCCAGCAAGAGTTATTCAGGCAAGTATCTTAGCACTGCTTCAGGTGTCCATGAATTGTATTTGCCCTTGTTCCTCTAGGAGTTGGCTGTTAAGTGGAGAAGGCATTGAGACATGTTAAAAATGTATTTCTTCACTAAATAAACAGATATTTGACTCATAAATTCACATAAACTCTAAAAAAATAAAACTGTGAAGTGCCTAGGTTGCCATATAAACCCCAAGCAGATGGTAGACTTTTCTCTCTTTTTTTTTTTTTTTTTTTTTTTTTTTTTTTTAAGTGGAGGGTATTTTTGTTCATAGTCATAACAATCGTTATGATAGGGCATGCCCTCTACTTTTCCAGGGCAAGAACCTTCAGCTGCATGTTTTACATTTGGACTTTGAGGGAAATTAAAGTACAGGAGGGATACGGCTGCTGCTGCCATCATGTTCTGGAGAACACTGACAGGGAATAAATGAATAGCATTCCCCAAAACACTGGCAAGCTACAGCATAAATTTTCCTTTTAAATCCTGCATTCATAAAAAAGGGGTTCAGTAACATGACTTTCAGATTTACTAGTCTTTGATATAGGTATTTTGAAATTTTTCCTTCTGTGAATAGGCAGGAGCCAAAAATGAGTGTAAATTTTCAAAATATTACATCTTTTCCTGCAGCTTCTCTCRCACATATTATGAATTTAGAGAGCTCTTAAACCCTCCCTCTGAAAAAAGAAGGGGAGGAGGGGGGGGGTGCGGTTTCTTTTATCAAAAAGTCTGCAAACAAGCCAAACTAGAAAGCCAAAGTCCTTAAAGACAGAGTAGCGTTCTTGTCACGTAAATGAGCTGAAATCAAGCTGAAATCTGAGCAAAGATTTCCGTGTTGCAGACCAGGAGGGACTTGTGCAAATGGGAGGGGTCTGGTGGGGAGCCCACGATAACAACAGGTCATAAGATAAATGCCAACGAGGCCGAACTGATCAGCAGGAAAGAAAGCAACATTGCAAAGACAAGACAGAAAAAAAAAAAGGCTTGCAGGCTGCCTTTGACGGGAATTGATCTGAGTAAATTAAACACTGGCACTGTAGTGGTTAGCAGCCCTTCCCCCCCCCCCCTTCCTACACGTAAGATGTCGGCTGGGAGATGAGAGCTGCCAGTTTGCCTTTCCTAGGCAGTGATATTTTGCATGGGGAAGCAGGGCCCTTCTCTGCCCCAAACCTGAAAGGAACTTGGAGGGCTCAGGAATAAAAGCTCAAAATGCAGAAATGACCCCATCAGGCACCCGGGAGCTGTCATTTGGGATGAGGGGCAGCGTTTGGGGACTTTGGTGGAGATCAGGAAAGAAAACTCAAGCCTGGGAGGGAAACTGCTGGAGTTACCGTGCATTCCTGAAGTGAAATCCTTGCAAAGGACTCCTAAGGAACACGGGGAGAAATGTCCCGATGGTAACCAGGAGCTGTGTTTTGCTACCCCTGCCAAGTATTCTATTCTGGGAGCTTATTTCTTTGCACATATACTTGTTATCATCACAAATGTTAAGAGTCCTTTTTGTTGTTGTGAAATTAAGATGATTAACTGAACCAACGTAAACAAAATTTACCCTGATACAAATGGGCATGAAGCCACACAACAGTGCAAGAAGCTAATGCCTTTTTTCCAGAATCCAGAGCAGAATTTGACTCTTTGGATTTATAGTGAATAAAATATCAAACTTGCCCTGAAATATGTTGCAGCTGTTTCTCATTCCATCATGCAGCTGATAAACAGCTAATCTCCAGTTCAGGCCTCTCTATTTAATTGAGCACAGTAAAAAGTTTAGCTATCTCTCACTGAACTACTTCAGCTGAGTATCCTCAGTGCAGTGCTTCTGGCCCCTATTAAATGCAATTCTGATAAAGTTTGTTTTCTACTACTATTTGTTTCTCTTTTGATACAGTTGGCATCTGCTCCTGCTAAAAGCTTTCAGACCAGAAGAAAAATCTACTGAAAAATATATTATTTAGAAAGCATAGCTAAGCATCATTAATAGTCGGGGGGCAGAGAATTCCCTCTTTGTTTACTGTACAGAACAAATACATTTCTCTTCACAGACGGTCTCAGCCCCACCATTAAAATTGATGATTTTGCAGAGCGGAGGCAGAAAGAAAGGGAAACTACCTTTCTCCCTGTAGTAGAGCAGGCAAAGCAGAGCTGTAAGACACCCTCCTCTGAGCGAATACCAGCCCGTTTGCTGCACAGCCTGCCTACCTCGCTCAGCGCGTTTACCAGCCGTGCTCTTGGCACCGCGGGTGCAGGCAGCGGCTTGGCCCGCGCCGCAGGCTGCCGCTGCGCTGAGCTCCGCTGTGCCCAGCTGCGGCGGCTCCCCGTGGCACGGCCTCCTGCGGCGCCCGCTCAGGCACCGCTTTCCAAAGGCCTCAGCCCCATTTCCCTTCCACGGCTCCTGGCTGGCCGCTGCTGGTTTCCATCTTCCCTTCTCGCTGCCGCTGCTAGGAGCTGGGCTGTCTCCCACTTCTGGGCCGCCTCATCCGGGCATGAGCAGGCTGGCGCTGGAAACAAGAAAGCAGCGGTAAGAATAGTTCTCTAGAATTTTAGGTCAAATATTAGGTGCCCTGCCATTGTGATAATTGCTTACATATAAGTGCATTAGCACAATTGCGTGCACAGTAAATTGGCAATGATCTGACCGAAGGTACAAAAGCAAGTGCAATAATAATATGCATGTGTATGAAATACAACAATGATTGCTATCTAATTAATTAATAACTAGTTACCGATTAAAAGAGGAATATCTGGGGCTAAATGTGTCCTTGACAACAGTAACAGGATTGATTTAGCACCAACCGTGTTTTACAATAAGGTATATAAATACAAATAATTGCTTCCACTGTATCATGGAATTAGTTCCAAGACAGTTCAACTGATTACTTCAAGGTTTTATCTGTGTTCTGTAGCTGCTAGATCTGTTACCATTTTGCATCTTGCTAGCCAGTAGTAAAACGCTATTGTCTGTTTACATATATTGCATGCAGCAGGAGAAGCAGAATCAATGCTGTAGATATATACAGTACCTGCATGACAAAGGTTACCGCACTCGGGAAATAGCTGATGAAGGCTTGAGGTAATGAGCTGAAACATCCTGAAAGTAATTCCTAGCAGCACTAAAGACAATCATATAACTTCCCCTGACATGGGTAATCCTCAGCAGACTGAGGGAAGGATAATTTTTTCTGGAAGGGAGTTTCGTGGTCCACTGAGAGTTTGAGTGAGATATGGGATATACCTTGCAAGTGAGGAACAGCTCATAACTCAGGAGAGGTGGAACCTAAATGAAGTCACGAAGGTCATTCTTATTTTATCACGGGAGGAAATGTGCCCTGTATATCACTCAGACTTTTCACACACTTAGCTACAGGTATAATTCTTAGCATAACAAATTGTTCATGGTTCTTTGTTTCAGATTTCTTGGCTGAAAGGCCTTTAAAACAATTAAAAACTATTACAGAGAGGCAATTTGCCCTGTGAGTTAAAGCTAGACTCTTTTAGATCCAGATACRTTCTGTGAAATCTGTGGGGATTCTGTGGTTTATGTAGGGTATAGAATGGTAAGCTAAACATTTTTGTTCTCTTTTGGTACATTTTTTGCTGCTGCAGTGCAGAGACTGGAAGGGCCAGTGAGGCAGTCAAAGGAGTTTGACGATCTTTTTATCTCCCCTCATGGTAGCAGCCATTCCTGTGATGGGCATATTTCTACAGAACAGATCATGTTTTTGGGCTGCATTCCTAACAAAATCAGATTTCTGTGATCATGCTCTGCTGCTCCTGGTAACCTTTGAACCTGTTAAGCTCTGTTTGATAGCAGCAGATATCTCAGGATGCTAGATTTCTATCTATACAACTTTATTAAAATTGGGGACTTTGTAGAAGTGAGAAAAACCCAAGCTAGTGCTGCTCTGYGGACAAGGCAGTTACAGAGCAGCCCTTCATCCGCCGGGCAGCGGGCCGGGCAGCATGTCAGCGAGACATGTGGGGACTTACTGGTGCCTCAGARAACAAGAAACTGGTCCTGTTTCTCTTTCTCTTCTCGATGCAGTGGGCCTGTGTGTCCTCTTTTGTAGAGGTATGAGTCCATTCGTGCCTGCAGAGTCACAGAGGGTGTAAAAGGAGGCTTGGGCCTTGTAAATGTTTCCCTATGGCTGCAAGTTATCAAACTGTTTCTTAATATAATGAATCAATTCTGTAATCATGATATTGTTGTGCCTATGAATTGATAGAGGTTTTGATATAACACACTCCAAGCAGTTTGTTCCCTTACAGAGACAGCTGCACTTCTCTTTTTTACTTAAAATGGGATTTCTACGTTTTTGATATAAAAATATGGGCTTGCAGTAGCCTCATGGAGCAGCTGGTTGTAATCTCAGCATCACTCAGGAATCTTTCTGCTGGCAACACAAAGCTCATCGCAGCCTCCCAGGGTACAGCCAGGTCAGTACAGCCGAGCAGCGCCTGTCTCTAGCGCAGGGATGCACAGCRGTGCACGTTCCTCTGTACGCTGAGGACCTGACATGCGTACACAGGTCTGTAGCTTGTGGAGAAGCCCACCCTGTCAAGTCTTGACATCTTCACCAATGTTGGGAAGGCTAGAAAAAGCATACTAGTATTTCCTGCAATCACAGCTTCAGTGGKTTCATTGAGACATACCCCTGAAGACGAGGTAAAGTCTGCATTTTTGCTTGAGGCAACCTGGCCACTGTGCACATTTCACACTTAGAGCTGGACATTGCTTCCAAAAGTCTATTACTATAGACTTTCCAGAGTCAATGTAGGAATCCACAACACAAGAAGGAAGGATGTCGAGTTCTGTCACACATGCTTGGATTTCAGTGTACTAAGTAGTTTTTCCATATAGAAACATTTTCTCTTTTATGAGATCTATGAGTCTATTCTTGCTTTGTACTATGCAGAGCAAAGTGCCAGGCAAAAAAATTACAGTAAGCGCTGGGACACAGTCCTATTGGGACRCATATCCCCTGCGGATGGAGAGACTGAACCCAGGTGTCAGTCTAGGACAAGACTGGAAACTGCAAATATGAGGAAAGTCATCTCAGTAGTTGATCAGTGAGACCAAGAAAGCAGGCAAAGAAAAGGCATAATTTATTTTATTTATACCTATGGAGATAACCCCCAAATTGATCATCTGAGTGTAAGTGCGTTATAGTAATGGCTGTGAACAATTTCAGTGTTTTTCGATGCAGTGGGTCACCAGTTTAAATGATTATTAATAATCCTGAAAAACATACTTCTTCTCTCAAAAAGTAAGAAGGTAAATTTAGACATGGAATTGCTACATTCTCTTTTTTTTCTGACTAGCATGTCTGGTTAATTGGGTATTTTAATTGGCAAAAGGCAGAAGGTTGAGAAATGCTTGGTTGGGGGGTTGCTATAAACAGGAAACAAAGTTTGTTGATTAATCTACTGTGGTGCGGTTGTTACAGGATTGTTATATATGTTTTACAGTGCTATGGAGCAGATGCTAAAATCCTTACTTGGGCAAAACTGTAGTCCGTCAGTGCTGACATTATATTAAAAAGTGACATTTGTATTAAGCAGCTGGGAAGGATGTTGCAGTGTGTTACAGAGTGGGGCAGCCTGTGAAGCTCTGAGGGGTTCATGGGTAGCATTTGGGGAGAGGACACTGAGTCCTTGTTAAGTGGAAACTGAGTAAGCAGGGAACATTGTGACAAGACTGTGGAAAGAATATAAAGTCATATTTTTCAAATCTACATTGACATACTAGTTTCCATTGAAGTCAGTGGCAAAACTTTTTTGGGTCCAAGTTTCCATTTTAGATGACTGCATTTAGGAAATATTAGAAAAGGAAAGGACTGAGATACTACAATTTAAAAACTGCACTGATGGCAGCTCTCAGCTAGCTGCCTGGTTTCCATTCGTACCTGGCAGGTCTAATCAATAAAGCATAATTATCTCCTCCATTTATAGAGTGATGCTTGTTCTGGGTTAGAGTATAGCACTACAGAAAGGCCATATTAGGAGGACCTGAACGTATGTGTCAAGATCAATTCAGAGTTTAAATTGCTTATAATGGCTTTYTAATGTCAATGCAGATATCTCTGATATCACCTCTCTGATATGTCACCCTAAATAGAGGGTGACAAAAAAGTAACTGGCTGTGTCACAGGCTAGTTTTGCTTTTGTCTTTTACAAGGATRTTGTCAACCTGAAACCTAGGCAAAGAAGGAAAAGTAGTACTAAATACATCACTTTGCATCTTGCTGCCATAGCTTATAATAGTTTTGTTTTAGCCTCCTTTTCTCCCTCCTTGTTCCTTGAAAGATTCAATCAGCAAAAAAAGAACGACAATCACTTATTAGGTAATTTGTGGAAAGAGTGAAATTGGTCATAAAAGGTTTTGTTAAATAGAGCAGAATATTTTCTGTTTGGTGTTCTTACCAGTTGCAAGTTACTGAGCAAGTTGCAGGAAACTGTGTTGCAACATTTTTATGGTCAGTGCTATGCTCGGAAGCTGCCTGAGAAGATCGAAATTGTCCCTTCCGGCTTTAAAATCTTTGTTTTTGAAATCATTTATAATTCCGTCAGGTCAAATACAACAACTTTTTTTAAGTTGATTATGTCCCTTTAGCAGCATTATTTAATAGTCCTAAACATTCATGTTAATAACGTGTGACAGGCAAGTGTGGTGGGAATGCTTTATGATTGCTCCTTATGCGATATCACGCTGGGATTGCAGACCCGTGTTCTGCTGTTTATATTATCTGTACTTCACTTCAGACATGTTTTATTATGGTACTTTAAAAAGGAGAATGGAACATTTTATCATATTTTCCTGCCAAACCCCTTGCGACTATTTTTTTCCTTAAAGAATTGTTTTTATCATCTATCTTTTACTGTGTATCACAGTGTTATCTTCACCTGTTAGGGGAAAAAATGAATGGACTTACAGTGTACAACAGACTGACAGCAAATCATAGCATGGATGTTCCCTCCCGAATGACAGTTATACCCTAGATGGCATAGTGACTAAATAACTCATTGTGAGAAACTCCTTTTCACAGACAGTTGTTAAATTGAAGGTATTACCAAAATGGAATGTAAGAATTATTGCTTGCTCCGTAGTCATTTTTCTTTAGGTAAGGATATTCACCTCTTTTTTTGCCTTCTATGGGAAGCAAGCTCAAAGAGCAAGCCTAATCCTCAGCATCACTGCAGCACCCTTATGGTTTGTGCTGACTTAGTATTTCCACTGTACACCTTGTTTTCCACAAGAGTCTTAAGTTCAGGGTTCAATCTGCAGTCTAGGCTTACTTTGGGGAGAAATAACATTTTATACGCTTTGGGGACTGAGCTCGACTCTTTTAAAATTTATCACAGAGTGAGATGAAAATAAAAATGAATTATTTCAAATGATTTCTAATGTTGCTTTTTCATTTCCATAACAAAGAAGCTAGATTTCAGTTTGAAGTTGAGGTTTTGCTGACATTTAAAGGGAAATAACTATAGCTGTGCATAGATTAGAATCATTACACTCAGATAGCTTATTTTATTTAGAAAAGTGCCTACATTTTTATAGTGAACAAATATTCCAATAACTTTACTGTATAAACTCAGTACAAAAACCCCAGTTGTCTCCTTCACTCTGAAGACTACAAGGTATTTTGTTTTACTGACAGATCAGCAGGGGAACAGCAGATCCTGCATTACTGGTTGCTTTCTCTTTACCTATTTTATGTTGAATACTGGCAGAATGGGTCAACAAAACAGCACCCACTCAAAAAAAAAAAAAAAGCGATTGAGGAATTACTTGCCCAGAACCCATGTGAAGACAACATTCATTGCCAGAGCACAGAACTTTGTGATGCCTTTTAACAATAATTTATATCAGTTTATAACACTATGTCCATGCAGTGCATCAGTGGCTTGTCTAATGTCCATATTTTTGCCATAGATTTTGCCCCTTCCCAACCACCATATCCTACTGTAGCCTTTCTTTTCAGAGATTTTCAGTGCTCCCTGAGTCCACAAGTCAACGAACCCTGTTTTAGGACTCTCGGGTGTCTGCTCTGGAGAATACCTTACTGTGGCTTCCACAAAACAGCCTCAGGATCTGTGAATCCTGCATTTGAGCACTCTTCAGCTTTTAAAGTGAAGAAGGAAGCAGTAGGTCTTCCAAGAGCCTTGGGCCTGGGTGGAGGGTCTCCGCAGCAGGTGTGCCATGTGAAGGTGTTCAAAGCTCTCCCAGATGTTTCCAGTGCTACTCCCCCAAAGCTGCTTGCTCCACTGCTTGGCTGCTGAAATGCATTGCACAAGTGCACTGTAATCCCCTGGGACAAGGGCTGTTAGGTTACCTTACCATCCACTGAGAAGGTGGTTTGAAGCCTTTCCTACAGTGGAGTACAGAGCATGAATTCAGTCCCTGCCACCAGCAAGACTGCCTCCATCTGGGACACGCTCGTGAGCAGCTGGGGATGGCAATGTCTCCAGGCAGCATCACTGGGTCTTGAAAAGGAGGCCTCTCCACAGCTTCATCTCCAGTAAGGTCTACACAGTGTGGCTCAAGGGAGGAAAAGTGAATATTTTAAGCATGTTCCCGACACAGAGTCAACTACATACTACGGCAGTTCTTTGGCATCAAACAGAGCCAACTGATGGCTCCTGCAGTTCCCTCAGGCTCTCCACGCCCAGCAGGCACTTGTGCACCACTGGCATGGGCTGCATGTAGACACCCTGCCTGCACCCAATTTCCCTGACTTGGACAGTCATCTGTGTTTAGTCCAGGGTCTGTTCCTATTGCCCGTAATGTTTAGCAAAGTCACAGTGTGTACAGGATAGGAATAGGCTGTACTCTATTTAATCTGAGCTCTTATGCTTGAACAGTTTCCACTCCCCGGACACTAAGATATCTCACACTGAGCAGAGGACTTTGCTTCACCCGTCCAACAGCCCAGCCAGTGCTGAATGCACAGAAACCTGTCCAGCAGGATAACTAGAGTCACCCTCTGGGATAACTGAGCCTTGCCAGCCCAGTTCCTGCTTTCCAGAGCCTGAAGGCCAAATTAAGATTGACTCTTGCTTAAACATGAAGCAAGGATGGAAGGAAAAGCCTTTCATTCCTGTCTCCCAGAGATCTTCGAAGTATATAAAAATAGCATGGCCACTTAGGGGTTGCAGGATTTAACTTCACCCAGAATTTAAAAGCCGACAAATTCAGCAGGTGCAAGTTTTCTGTGTGGACAAGACTCAAGTTCTATTGGAAATCAATGGGCTCAGGCATTTCTGAAATTTTTCCCTGGGCAAAGGAGTATAAAATTCTGTAACACTGGGGTAAGTGACTACATAAAGTACTGGTCAATGCCAAGTCAGGCCATCTGACTGATGCTGAAAAATCTGTTTTCTGCCTCCCTTTTCACATCCACCCTCATTTTTTTCAGATAAGCATGTTAAAATGATGTCAGAATCCTGCTTTCATCTGGGAAAGATTAGGGATAGAGAGAAATTGAAAGGGCTCTTGGCAAAACTGTCAAGAACGTGGAGCAGTGCAGTTGTAAAATCCATTCACCTTTACTTTATGCTGCTGATAGATATAATAAGAAAATATTTTTCATTCATCCAGCAAAAAAGTTAGAGCTATTTAYGCATATATATATGCAGAATGCATGATGTGATTTGGCATAAATGCTTTAATCACATGCATTTCAGATGTAACCTACTTGTAGCTCCACAACTGGGAATGTRAGACATCTATCTCAGATGCAGGCTGATAATGAGCATCATGAATCTTCGCTCCAGGTCCTGCAGCACTTYGCAGGCGAGGGGCTTGATTTTGCCTGGGCTTTCATGCAGAGCTTTCACTGGAGGCAAAAGCAATTCCACRTGCAAAAGAGCACACTGCATTACACAAAAACAGCCACTTCTGGGGAACGAAGCACTGTAACTTGAGCCAGAGCCTTATAGTCRTAAGATTTTTTTTCCCAAAAAAATACTTGAGACAGAAAAAGACAAACATGCACAGAAAACGCCATGACATCATTAACATCCAACAATGACAGGGGACGTGTTCTGTGAGACTCCTCTGTGGATCCATGTGGATTTATCATGCTTTTAAAGGAGAGGAAAAAGGCATATACTGCTCCAGCACATCACAAAACACAGTACATGAACAGTAATAGAAATGCATAGCAAAGTGACATGTGGAATAGGCAAAAAGTCAGTAAAATAAGAAACAGTGCTCAGGTGTAAATGAAGCGTTATTTTCTTTACATATACTCATAAAAATTATTTTCTTTCCTGTTTCAGCACTGACAGCATAGAGAGAAATATCTTATGTCTTATATCGTGGTGTTAACCTGATGAAAAATAGCTTTGCTGTAATTAATTTTGCTGAATTTCAGAGGTACACACATGCACATAATTATAATTGCAGAGGGATATAATGCGCATTTTTTGTAGGGTCATTTAGGCAAACTCATTTTCTAAAATAAATCTTTAAAACAGCGTTTTTCCTGAAAACTCATACAGGAGAAATATCTAAAAAGGTGCCTAGAGTAGAAATAAAATTTTGAATCTTAGACACCACCCAGATATATTTGGAATATTATCAGAAATGCTCCACGACTTTCCCCAGAAGCTGATTAATCAGAATTTTTTCATTACCTTCACTGGAGTTTGATCTGGCCATATTTGCACAGATGGGTTGCATCTGAAGACAGAATGAAATACATTTTGTTTTCAAGATTTTCAGCTTTTGATGAGTGTCTTAGCTTTACAAACATTTATGGAGAAGGATTTTTTGCTTGAAAATTGTGAGTATAAAAATCAGTATATTCATACTCTTTGAATGAAGCCTGGTTGAATTTAGTGCTACAAAGTAAAATTCATATACAGTGAAAACCTTTAGCATTAATTACTCCTGAATGTTTGTGAGTACCCAAAATCCTGACATAAAAGCTGTAATTTCTATGCAAAGTAGATAGGATGATTGAGTTATAATTAAAATGGTAATTATACCCTTAATGCTCTGTATTTGACTTTTCAAAAAATGTTATGCTCCAAGAAAAGCTATTTAAAGATCAGAGAAAAACGTTTGAAAAATGAATGTATTSAAGACATTCTAGATCTTTTAAAATCCAGTTATTGATTTTTACATGCTTTCATGTGTAGTCTGAAACATTTTCTTCATTTATTTTGGTCGATGGAAATAATAAAAAATCATTGGAACGTGAAAAGCTTAAACGAATGCAATATTCTCCAAGTTGATATTTAACACGATAAATATKTGAAATGTTGCAGGCAAAAGTATTCACTTGCTGACTAAAAGCCTGGCCTGCATCGTCTTAACCAGGTAACGCCAGGGAAAGAGCCAAGGGGAATTAAGCAGCCCTATAGTTCCTCCCTCACCGGTTCGCGATGTGTCGTGCTATACTCTGCACAGTTTAAGTATGACATTTCCTTTGATCCCTCATTGACTCTTTGGAATTAAGAAGAGAACACCTAAAGCTATACATCAAATGTCAGAAGTGGCAGCCTGCTGGAACCATATCGATATTTTATGATGTATGGCTTGCTGCGAGGCTTCGGAAACACTGACCATGGCAGAAATGACACCCGGTATGCTTTGCACTCACTCAGCCATGGTGTGTGCCCAGAGCCGCAGGAAATGAACGGGAGAATCATGTACATTTGGTGAGATGTGTATATATTTCTGAGAGAGGGGAGTGCGTAGCATAACAGTGCCGTTTCCAAACTAGCAACGAGCTTTTTTTATTCAGTGCATGTGCACTCCGTTGCCCATGCAATTAATACATCCAAAAGGGGAGTAGGAGTATGTATTCACCATGGAGGTGGTACAGTAGTCCTTTCTGCTGTTCAAGTCAGCGCCCGCCTGAGTAAGGCAAAAAGATGGCCACTAAACTATGGGCATTTACAGCAAAATCAGTGAAGCTGTGCAGTCTTAGATGCCTGCTTTTTTGGCATCATCGTCTACAAAAGAAAAACCCCATTGTATCCATCAGTCTATTTAACCCTGTGTATCCATCACTTACCTCGGACTTCATGACTTTTCCTTCCTAACAATTTGCAGATACAGTTGGAAGTTTTTCCTTTTGTCCCACAAAGAGAATGATAGGGAGGTCTTAGGGTGCTTAAATTATGTAATTTCTGAAAAGTTATTGAAAAGGGAAAAGAGCTGAGCATCTCACTGTTGCTGGTCTGATTTCTGCTCTCTTACTCCACCAGTGGTTGGTGGTAAAAAGCCCTTGGTAGGCTCTGAAATCAGAGTAAAGCTAAATAGTCACTGAAAGAAAYGAATGATATTTCCTCATCTGGTGCTGGATCTGAAGCCAGGACTTGCATTCATCTCACTGGTGGATAGTTCTCTACTAACCTGCAACACTCATCCATTTTCAGAAAGTCTGCTGGTTGACAGTACCACATTTCACAGAGTATGCACTGGATAACATTGCTTGCTACCCCAGCCCTCCCTGTTCTTACATCCTAAGATGCCATATGTCAGAATACACAATTTCTGGAGTCACTAAGTGATATCCTCTCCTGTCATCCTTAGGTCTGTAACCGAGGTGCCTGCAGTCTAAATCTCCTGGGATTCTCATTTAGTCCAGGGACACAGGGAGCTCCTGCTGCGGGTCGCCGTGTGGCAGGTCATGTCTCTCCCACCGCTGGTTGTCCTGCCCTGGCCAGGCAGCGCGACCGCCAGCACAGATCATCCCCTCCCATGCCCTTATGCCTTGTACCTGATGCGCTTAGGGTCCCCCTCTCATCTGAGGGGGCTGGAAATGCCAGCAGAAGAGAAAAAAAAATCAAGCCTGAAGGGTACAGGGGAAAGGAGTTAGCATATGATAACCAGATAAACCTTGGAGAAGAGCAGCTGGGAACGGAGAGTCAGAAGAAAGTGAAAAGCCGAAGGGGCTGAAAAAAAAAAGGGGGGAAACAAGCAAGTATTGCRTGAGAAAGAGAGAGAAAAAATGGAAAAATCTGGAAGGAAAGGGAACAAGGACTTTTTCTTGCTTTTTTTGCAAGAAATGTATCCCTTGTTTAATATGGTGGTTTATAGTCTGTCTTCCTTGCATAATTGAGAAATGCTATTTGCAATCCCCCTGCAGTAAGTTCTGAGTGACTGATTTTTAGTCATTGAGATTTTTAGAAATAGTACTAGTTAGCAAAAGACATGCTACGGGTGTATATCAATGCCAGTTGGCCAGAAAAAATGTGTTGGTAGGCATCACTGATAGCCATTAGCTGTTTCTACAGATGTAGTCTGAAATTAAATGCACAAGCAAATTTTTATAAAAGCTTTGCAAAAAATGTTGCACTTGTGAAATAGCAGAAATGTTCCAATTTTAAAGGCACAGGAAGTCCAAACCGAAACCTCCTCAAGTAAAAATAAGTGTTTCCTTAGATTTCTCCAAGGTTTGTCTCAGATCCTGGATTCTTTCCATATGCCACATATCTATAGTCTGGCAGGGAGGATTTATGGGGAAAAAAGGAAGAGGGAAAACTTCCAAAATTAGCAGTTATAGCAGGATTAGAAATTGTTTTTTTAAGTGTTTAATGCTAAAAAGAAAGTATAGTGGACTGCTGTCTCAACCATGTTCAACTGGACTTATCACATTGAAATGAAAGTAACTCATCCCATTCATATTGACTGAGGATCTAGGTAACTCTTGTTCCTGTGCCAAAATTGGCATGAAAATGTGCCAGTTACTAATAATTCTTTCTTTCTTCTTCCTCATTTTGTGCTCATCCACATCTTTGAGCTGGGTTTTTTGTCTGAGGCTTTCTAAACTAAAATTTTTGAAGTAGATTGTGTTGTGCTCCCTTAAGTGACTTTGTTAATCTCTTAGGAGATTATTGAAATAATCTCTGTGGTCTATGGTATGAATGCTCCTAGAAAGGACGATAGTGCCAATTAGGTGGTGCTCATTCTCCCTTATTCTGCATTTTGCAGGATAATTACACCAATGAAACCAGTGTAAGCTACAAAAGCATTCCTCGTTACTGCGTACTGAGCCCAAAACAAGAGTCAGCCCGTTGTCTCTGTAAACCCAAGTAAGCCATTGTCTCCTTAAGAAAAGTAGTCGTTAACGGCACTGGTGTTGCTGGATGTGGTGACTCTGTTTTCCAGAGGCTACCTCAGACCCGTGATGAACCAGTCGATGTTTGTGGTACCCTTCTGGTGGGACAGATGTGCGCCTCTACGGAGAGCTCTCAGGCTGTTGATTTGCTACCAGCCAGTAAGAAAAGCAAACAGCTGCTGATGGAGCCACACGGCTAAAAGCTGCTCTCCTCCCTACTGTAATGTATTGCCGCACATGCACCGCACTGCCTTCCAGGCAGGGCAACTGGGAAGGCAAAGATTAGCACGTTCACCGGTTTGTTTTAAACACAGGGGCACACAGATGGAAGGATTGTTTTGCAGTGCCATCTTCCATTGGTGTTAAATGACGGGTTTTATAGCTGCATTGAGCCTGCAAAAGGCGTAACTGTTCATTTTGTCTCTTTGATACCAACCGGGACAAGCCGTCCTGCGCTATTGACGTTCTGGCACCACCATGGTAACACTTCTCTCCGCTGCAGAGATTTGTGTACTCAGGCCACTTGAAAATATGAGAGAGGTGATCCTCGGGGTACTTCAGGTAGTGTTAACATCTCCACTTTTCAAGTAGGGAAACCAAGGCACAGAGATTCAATAGCTTCTTTGACAAAATCTTTACGACTTCTGACCACGTCTGTTGCATATATACCAGAAAACATTAGAGATGTATGTCATTGACATCACACAACCTAAAAGGACAAATTTAGGTCTAGTCTGGGCCTCAAATTAAGCTGAACTCTTCAAAGGCCTCCAGTCATCTAACTGCGGAAGTTCGATACTTAAATACCTTAGGGGTGCTGAGATTTTGCCCTTTTCCTGTGATAGGACAATGAGTTTTGCAAAGAGAGTAAGTTCTCTCAAGCATCTCCCTGCTTTTTATCCTGAAAGATTTCCCATTATTCTTGCCTTTAAAGAGATATTTTTATCTTTTTGGTGAGAACTGTTTTTTTTTTTTTTTTTTAGTTCTAACTGCACAAAAATATTAAGGACAAAATAAAAGTAGTAAATAATCACAAGCTAACATGTGGATAGGTAAAAAAAAAAAAAGGGTGGCATTCTATTGCATCCCTGTTAGAAGCAGATAAGTGTTACTCTTTCAATAGTTAAACCTCGCATTTGCTAAAGAAACAATCAAATACGTGATACATGGCATAGATACCACCAGAAACAATTGCTGAGATGTGCTGGATTGAAAATGTCAGTCTACTTAGGCACCTTGCTATATATAAAATAGTAATATACAATTTGGCATGACAAATGCGTAGATAAAAAGCACATGACAAAATACAGCGGTACCATATCATTTTAGCCACTAAGGATATGACTTTCGCACTCTGTTTGTTTTCCAGGTCACAGGGTCTATGATAATTTCATTAGTTACAGAAAAATATTTTTACTGCATTCCAAGGGCAATGTTCAGTGCATAGAACTCCAGTTATTGGCAGTGAAAATTAATAGCTAGGACTTTCAATAGGATCTGAACATTTCACTACAAAAGCATGGCAATGTAATGACTGTAGAGCTAAATGGGATTTATGAGAGGGGATTTTATTCCATTTTCTGTTATAAAGAAATCACTTGATTCTGATCACCTGCTGCTGGTACCTACTCACTACTACTGCAGCATCGAAACTGAGGAGAGAAAGACATTTTAACCTACCGTTGAGGGTCAGAGAAGAAAAATAGTCTCTTATGAGAAGAGGTGGCCAGAATACATCCATTACTCAGGGTCCTTGCATGATTCATGTAGGCTAACCACTGGAAATGAAGGTAGCTACAGAAATGCTACCTTCATAGAAATAACAACTCAAAACACTAAAGAAAAGGTGGGGAGTACTCAGTTTCCTAAATCAACCTCTTCTAATGCAGGCCCTCCCAGCGTAGCTGATGGCCTGGGGAACATCACACTTTCCATAAACGCACCCTGCCCCTAGGGCCTAAGGCACGTTGTCATTGACATAGACCTGTTCTAGCACTCCAAGCCTTTTTGCTCAAAGTGTCTGTTAGTATTATCATTCAAGGAAAAAAAAAAGTATATCATAACATTGCTTCCTTTCATGGCACAATCTTATCACGACAGTCTCTTGATTACCCACGGCAATGGAGGGGTGGGATACCCCAGAACGCAGATAATGCAGGTTAGCATGCAGATTAGATCTTAAGAGAATATTGGGTAGTAAAAACATATAAGGAAGAAGAAACCAAAGAAGGCCAGTTGAAGGTTGTGTTGGCTGTGGAGGACAGAGACCCCTGAGTTACAACAGTGCTATCCAGCCATGTGTTATCCAGCCATTTGTCTAGATAGATGTCTTGAAGCACAAGTGGGAAGCGGTGCAAAACCATCAAAGAGAAGAAAGTGGCTCAGTGGACCTCAAAGACAGCTTGAAGGGTGCAAAACCATCAAAGAGAAGAAAGTGGCTCAGTGGACCTCAAAGACAGCTTGAAGGGGTAGAGTTTCTGTGAAAGGCTATTATGGCACTTTGACGCAAGAACCATAGAATCGCGTTTCCCAGCTCTGTGACCTTGCAGAATGCTGTCTGCATTGCAAAAATGAAAATATGCTCATCTTAGCTGTCACCACTGTATAGGCAAAGTATTATTATTATTATTGCATTACTTTAGAGCTAACAATGTTAAAATGAAGTAGATCACCACCATTTCCCTGCCAAGGAATGTGATGGCTTTTCTTCCTCTCTCCCTTTCTCTCTCTTTTTTTTTTAAATCAATTTCATTTCTAAAGAGACACAAAACTTGTTGTGTGAGTCGGAATAGCAGTGCTGAGCCTTGGCAAGGGAACTCGGTAGTTTTAATGTTTTGTCAGTTGTAATCAATGAGAGTAAGTCTGATGTTTTTAGATTCCTGTCTGAGGTTTCCTTCTATTTACCCTCTGAAGAACAGTATCTATTTGTGGAACGTAACTACTGCTATAATTCTGCTGCAATGAGGAGCGAACAAATTGCTAACAAGGCGGTCAGAGAGCACACAGCGCACGCACATTCTCACACGTACACCCCCTTTTATACACTATTTACCCATGCTGCTCTGAAAAGAAAAAGAAAAACCCACAAACCTCTGCTAGAGGAGACTTTGCCAACCTGCTGCTCACCTGTGAAATGAACTACCCAGATTAATTACCTGACAAAGGCTAGACCACAGCTGTCAGCACAAAACTAAAGAGTAGCGTGTCTATGGGAAACAAAACGGAAGACATTCTGGAAGGGATTTTCTCCAGGGCCTTGCGTGCACCAGGTTTCTTTTTTTCCCCTCTCCTCTCTTCTGAGAAATTTCCCCGCTGCTGTCATCACTTATTATTTGCCTTGCAGTCTTGCCTAGGATCTCTGGTCATGGATCAGGCCCCTACTGGGATAAACTCTGTGCAGACATGGAACAACAGCGCTACCAGCCGCAAAGCTGCACAATTATCACAGAATCAGGAATACTAACAAGGTCGCTGCTGTATTAACAACTGTGGCAATTAGCTCTATTTTGCCTAATATCACACAGGCAGTGGTTAAAATGTCAATACTTGCATTGACTTCATACCTTTTCAAATTCTCTTGGAAGACTCAAAAGTGATACCACGAGTGGGCAGGTTTTTAGGCAGTCAGCCTTCATGCTCACACTGCTGAGTGCAGGATCGGTGCGCTCATCTCCTGCCTCAGCCAGGCTGGAGTGATGTGCAAGGCAGGACGCAGCCCAGTAGCGGGGCCAGGCTGGCTGCAGTGGGGCTGTTTTTCTGGTCCTCCTCCCAGCGGTCTGCCGACTTCTGCGGGTACCTATATTGCCTGGGTCTAAAGCTGGCCATAGGTACGCACAGATGAGAAAGGTGCACATGACAGCATGAATTGCTTTAGAAGCCTGGCTATAATATGAACTAATAAGGTGCCCTGAGCCCCTTATATATTAAAGAACTTGCACATCTGGCTTCACCAGAATTGCTCCCGTTTCACAAACTGGAAAATGAGTCATGGACTGGCGGGGTGCTTGGCATCAGGCTATCAGAGGATCCAGAAACAGAAATTCAGCTCAGACTCCTGAGTCTTGATCCACCTGCCTGCCCTGCCTGCCTGTCAGACTCATGGGATGGATGCTCTTTTCTGCTGATTTAATCACAATGAAAATAGCACTACAAGTTGCTGCAGTTTTAAGCCTTTATACAGACTTGGGAATGGTCCTGATCCAGCAGTTGAAATATCTGTAATGTGCACAAGGGAAACCTATAGTTTGCAGTGACTGAGTAAATCACTGTTTCCCCTGGAGCAGCCTGAACTTCTACCCCATCCGTTACACCTCCACAGTTGTTTGCAAAGCCTTTCTCCACTCAGGGGGAATTTCCAGTCAGAAGCATGTAGAAATCCTCAGATTAATTTGATATGGGGGGGAAGGCAGGGGGATTTAAGTGGGGTTTTTTGTTTGTTTGCGTTCATTCTCCCCTCCRAGCTGCCTTTCATTGTGCATTTACTAGTTCTGGAAGACAACACCCTGCTGACACTTAGAGAAGCATCAGTGAATAAAGTCTGTTGTACAGGCTGCAAAGCCATCTGGACTTTCTACTGAAAAGGTTGGACATGGTTTTAGGCAAGATTTTATCACGTCTAAAAAAAAAAAATTCTGCACGCAGTACCTCTTCCAAGGTTGATGTCAGATTTTTTTTTTCTTTTGTCAGCTGCAAAACAAAAAATTGACAAACAGTTGGAAGGCAGTAAGGCTGGAGATATAAATCTCCAGAGGAAGCTTTGTCAAAGGTAGTGGAGTATAAACAAAAAATAAATTAATTCTGGTGTTATCAGAAACTGGACAGACTTCGATTTGTATAATAGTTTGTCTGGGATTCCAGACCCACCTAGGCAGTGTTTCTGTGAGACTAAGCACAGATTCACTCGACAAAATAGAGGGGTTTTTTTCCTCCAAAAGGCAGAAATGGTTAAAAATATATTCATAGGAGGGGAAGGGGAGGGGAATACCAGAAGACACAGGTGCAACAGAAGACAGCCTTGAAATTCTTCTGCCTTTTTGTTATTATCATTTTCAGGGGATCTGAGTGGCATGTTTTACCTTGATTTCTATATTATTCAGCTCTTGAATCCAATTTCGGAATTTTGTGTAGTACGTGTGCTACAACACCCCAGCTTTTGGCAGGACAATTTTGTGGTCCAAAAGGGTAGCAGAAAGCTATGTGTCAGCATCAGTCCCTTACTGAGGAGCCTTGTGAGCCGAACAGGGCAGAGCAACTTACTGGGTGTAATTTATTGGCATGCCCTTTAGGTTATGTGCATCTTAGCAAGTGAGCTAACATCCAGCAGTTACCTTAAAAACACACACCAGTGACACAGTTTTATATATTCTGAGAGCTGAGGGGGAAGCAGTGAGATGGCTGGTTACTTCACTTTTCTCTCCGGAATTCCTGTTTGAATTTGGGGAGATTCTTGCATTACCCCATGGCTGTACACAGGAGCTTGGATATGTAATGCTAGACACCTTAGAGATCCTTAGAGGTGTCATTCCAGAGGTATGGTATGATGATAAAATAAATTTATTCATATTTGTATTATGCCATTTTTGGTGTAAGGGAAGAATTCCACACTTTATTTCCTGTCTTTGACACTTACTTGAGCAAAATATTAAAACTGTTTGTCTCTCAGTGTAATAATCCATCATAGGGGAGTAAATATTTTTACCTCTCTGACATGGATTTTATAGATTTTGGTCTATTTGTAGGTAAATTGCTTTGAAAGTTTTGGGTAAATTGTGCTACATAAATAGAAATGATTTGTTATTCATATTTAATTACAGGGTTTATCCGTTTATTCTTTGTTCTTCCCCAAAAGTTTTTCTTTTACAGAATGCAGTGAATAATTCACTTAAAGCAACCCTCCTATGATAAGTAAGCTTTCTTGAAGATTTTATTTGCAATAAGAAATCTCAGCTATTGGTGAAACCCGTAACAATGCACTCATGTTTGGCCAGATTCTCCCCACCACTCTCACACGTGTGGTCACAAGACAAGGTCACCCTGAGGAGGATAACCCACTCTGTGCTGCTCCAAAGTCTCCTGCCCTCATGCTCAGTCATTTCCCAGGGCTCAGGCTTAAAAAAAAAAGCCTGCCAATGCAACAGTTTTTGCCTGAAAATGTTATCGCAGGGTTTAAAAAGGCCATTCCCAGATTCCAKATTTGTCCTTCTTGCCTGTGGATAATTATTTGGGAATTTTTTGACTGGAGATGGAGGTGAGGGTGATGAGAAAGTGATATTTGATTTTTAGAGTCTGGGCTCACAGTAATGCTGACTTTCAGCCTCAGATGCAGGTTCTCAGAAGATGTAAAACAGTAAATCTCTCTATTAATTTCAGCAGGGTTGTGTTAATTACGTTAAGTTTGTCCGCTGAAGGACAGCAAATCAGTAAGGGGCTGGTTTTAGCCGTTGGTGCCATACACACACTCCAATCCCRAATGGACACAACAGGAGTTCAGCAGAAATCATGGTTCTGCTTGTACTGGCACGGATTCCCCATAGACGATGACAGAGAAACATCTTTGCTAAATACACATTTAAGGAGAAGCACAGAGAATGGCTGAGATAACCGAAAAAATGCAAATTGCCTTAATACCCCTCCCAACCAAGAAAAAGGTCATTAGCAAGGTTACATCCAGATTTCTAGCATCATTACAGCAAATGACACCAAGATCTTTAAAAACAGGAAAGGAAAAATTCCAATGTCTGTATAGTAATTGCCACGCAGTGTATTATATGCCTCACTCTGCAGTGATTCAGAAAGTTGAATCGTGCAGTGCCTTGCTGGGATCAGCAGTTCAGAATAGATTAAATTTGTTTTGGACACTGCCTGCACCCTGCTTTATCTAACAAAGCATATGTGTGATGGGGAAGGCTCTTAATAGCGCAGCTCCTTAATGAGAACCATAAACACACAGGCGTAGGTTTTCAGAGTGGTGCTCAAGGGATTTGAGCAAGCGCTGTTCTCTCCTTGCTTTCAGCACTTACCCAAGAGCTGCTAACGAGTTAGACTTCGGTAGGAGAGTGGACCTCAAACAGCCAAGAGTATTGTATGTGGCAAGGGTTAGTTTCCAGGGGATRTTCGTTTTAATACTTCTAAGAAATGTAAAACAGGAAACTGAAAGGACATTTTTTGGAAAAGCATTGATTCTATTAAAGAGATACAGCTCATAATATGAATCTAAAATCTAATTTTTTTATAGAGAGCATAAAAGCCTTTGTACAGAGTTAGCCATTCCCAAGTGCTGGTTGCTTCATAGAGCTTTTATCTATTTAAAGAATACCCATTCGTGCTAATTTAATATTTGTAGTGTACAACAGCTTGACACCTGAGGCTTGTCCTAAAGCAGGCACAATGCTGCAAAGTGAACGCTACTTTATTGTTTTGAATTATTCAGCACTTGCAGCCAGCCTCATATGTGTCTCTGTAGGAAGAAGGCTTTTGGGTTAAGGATCAGTGAAAGAAAAGAAAAAAAGCAAATAAACAGCCCCTCCTTTCTGGCATTTGTTAGCAGGTGCAGTATTGACTTCAAGAATGATTCTGCAGAACTGGTATGGACATTCTTCATTACTGAAGCAATAAATGCAAAACTGTGCTCGGAAGTATCAGAAGCTCAGCAACTAAATATGGCCTCCTTGAGGGAACAACTGTGCTTGTCGGTGGAAGAGCTTGTTTCCTCCAAATTCATTGGAATGGTACTTATTGTTAGCATCTTTTTAGAGCAAGATGAATGCAAACAGCAGTGAATCAACCTCAAATAGAGGGGCTCATCTGTTAGCATCCTAACATTAACACACTAATGTGAATTTAAAGATTCTAATTAAACCTACATACAAAATGTTTTACTACTAAATAGAAAAAACGTACTTTTTGGAGGAGCTGGGGCATTTGGATTCGACAGTATTTCCTTTTTCTATAGTATGCTTATTTTATGTGTTCTATTTTCTTTCAGTCACTCCAGGGGTTTCTGAAACAAATAAAAAGATACGTTATATTAAGTTTGATTGATTCCCTGTAGTCAAGGGATATACTGAGAAAGCAGACCAATTTTTTCATTGAGCTCTTAGAATAAATTCCTGTTTGATCTTTGTACTTCCTATTCTTGCTGCAAATATCTTTTTAGATATTTAACATAGGTTAATCTCATTTACAGAATCACACAGCTGTATTGATTATAGCAGAACTCACAGTATAGTTAGCAGTTTCCAAATGTCTTCATTCCTCTCCAAATGCCCCCCAAATTTGGATTTTTTTCCTATTTCAAATTTGACGTTTGTGACCTATCAGAAATAGGCGTCTTTTTCTTACAAATTTCAAAAAAAAATTAAGAAAAAATTCTGCAAATGTTTGCACAGTGCCTCTTTGCCAGTCTAGACCAAAAATCTCACTAAAGAGATTTAAAATGAAGTTTACTGGGAGTCTTTTGTGTTCTCGTGCAGAAAATCAAGCCTGAGATGCAGYGAAGGACATTTTGCTTGCATTTAGCTGCTCAAGAAATATCACAAGTGTGAAGTCTATGGCAGTCTCTAAACATTGCTGGCGCATAGGCTGGATATATGAACTATTCATACAAATCTGATAAACCTTTTTTTAGCAGACCTTTAGATTCATTAGAACATCTAAAGCCCAAAGAAGTCAGTGGGAAAACTCCCAGGCAGAAAGGTGCTGAGGTCCACCAAAGAAGGATTTTAATTATCCCTCCCATCCCATCTTTGTGCCATCTTAATTTCTCCATGCATGTTGCACCCTCCCAACCCCAGGGAGCAGGGTGCCTATCATTTTCATAGAGCCCTAGGGTTACTGAGAAACCCAAGAAACAAATGAGTAGAAGAAGGATTTTCTACCCAGACTGCCACACCAGGATCTTTCAGAGCATTTTGTCATTCTTTCATCTGCCACACAGGGACTGTCTCAAAATTATGCCTCAAACAGCAACCAGCAGTGTTGAAATTTAGCAAATGATCACTAATGGTATAAATAATGACGTGGAGGCAAAAACGTTCTGTGAGGCCTGCAAAATTAGCAGAGTAATCAGTCTCCAGCAGAGCTGAGGAGAATTAAAGGGAGGAAAGAGGGAAGTAGCCAGCTAATGAGCCCGGGAGCCAATCGCACAGTCCGGCCAAGTCAGCCGAGTCAGCCGAGGTCAACCGAGTCTGTGACGAACCTTTCCAAATGCAGAGAAAATACAAGGGATTTGGAGATTACAGAAATAAGGAATTTATTATGATAGCTGAGCAGCATATGTAGTTAAAACATTTGTAATAGGACTATGAATATTTGGAGGGGGGGTTGCTGAAGGTGATTCTTTTGGCTGAATCAATAGGAGCAGTTGATTTTCCCCATCAATCTCGATAAGAAAACCACGAGGTTGTTCAGTGCCAGAAATGTGTTTTTGTTATTGAAGTTTTCATTAAAAGCTCAGTGCAGGAATGTGTACCCAGCTGCTGCCCGTGCAACACATGCACGGCTCCCTCTAGCAAACAGGAACAAGCAGACCTCTCTGAATCGGGGTAYGCAGGGTATACAGATGTGTTCAGCTGCAATGCAAGCATTTTGCCAGACAAAATAAAACTGTRTCCATCTGAGATAAAACAAAGCCCATATATGCTGGCTCTGAGGTATAAGCCAAAACCAGACATAATGATCAATACTGTAGGAGTTGTGATCTGAGAGAAATAATTACTGCACATCTCACAGAAAGAACCACAGTGAATTCCCTGGCAGTGCCTTGTTTTTTGAGTAATACTCCATAAATGCCTGTGCATGCTAAAGGAAGGCTGAGTTRTGAGGGAGCTGTGGACTGCAGTCTCCAGTCTGGCTACCTAAGTACTTGCATGACCCTGGCCATCCCTGCTTGAAGAGTCTCACAACCGTTAATGAGATTTGCCTCACAGTCCCCTTGTGAGATGGGTAAAAACTGTTTCCTTTACACGTGTGAAGTGGTGCTCGTGATGAAGCACAGAGACAGCCAGGAGGTAGGACAAGGAATGAACCCAGCTGTGGACCCACTGCCCCTCCCCTAGCAGATCCTGCCTGCCTGTTTGGCTAGGTCCTCACTCAGCCCTTTGCACTGTSTTGGTGGAGCCCCTGGGGACAGAAGTTAAATTGATGCCAAAAGACTAATGGTGGAGGGCAGCCCATGACCCTTTCCTATTTTTCTTCTCAAGCCTGCATCTTGAAGATGATATGGTACCTGGGAAGGGCCTGACTAATTAATTGGCTCTAGGTTGCAATTGCTGAGATGTATCTCCAACTAGCTATAGCAAACTTATTTACAAGCCCAGGAGAAAGTGTGTTGTGTAGCAATTTGCTACATACCCTGATGAGGATCAGCCCTTTAGGATTCATATTCTCTGTACTGTGTTTCCCTCCCCTTCCATTTAGGTAGTGAGAGTTCTCTGTAGGAAAAAAATACAGGCTCCCACTTTTAAACAGTTGCATGTTTCCCACTTGGCTAGTAAAAAGAACTAGGCATGCATCTCCTTTTATCAGTGAAGGAAGTTGTGAACTTAATTCAACCCGATACCCATTCATTGTGTTCAACATTTACCACCCAAATGCCAGTAATTTTCTGGAAAATGAAGTACTTGGGAGACAAGAGAAACAGAGCCCTTGGTGATATCTGTATAGTAGAATATTTCTGCCCATCCATATGCAAATCTAACCTTTTTGATATTTCAACCCCATAAACGCAAAGACAGGATTTCAATAGAAAATGTTTACTAAAGACTTTCTCTTTTATAATCTATTGATTTTAATATCCTTACTACTCTTGYTGAATGTCAGTTTTACCCTGAAGACTGCCATTGCAAACTTGAACACATTTAATTATTTATACCATTTGAAGTATTAGAGCTGAGAAATTACTAGAAGTTTTTGTTCTGTAATGGTATGATCTAAAGTTTGATGTTCCTCTGTGAATAACACTGGTAATTTGATGTGGTAATCAAGGATAGTTGAATAGTTCAGACAACACAGTGCAGTTTAATAGAAATGATATCTGGTTTTCATTTTTCTAGCCTACTTTTATACAGCCAAATACAGCTCATTAAGTACGGTGGGATCTCATGGTCTTCCTTCACAGTGAAAGRTTTAGCATTGTTTGTTCTTTTTTTCTGCCAGGTGCCTGAACAAGTAACTGCTGTTTCAGTTACACTAGACAAGCAGACATCAGTGGTTTGAGTGTAATTGAGAGCAGAATATGGACCTCAGTGTGGATCTGGCAGTCTTGTTTGCCTTACTCATATCACTTACTATATTGATGAGAATGCGCAAAATTTTGATCTTGAAGAAATTGTCTCTGGGCTGAATATTGTTTGTACGGAAAAATCTAACAGAGGACCTGTGAAAGCTAAGATTTTAACAGCAGGCAAACCAAAGCAAGGGATTTGAAAAAAACTCAGCACTTGGAAGGTCAGCTCTTCCAGAGAGCCGTACTCTTTTGTCCCAACAAGTGAGGTGCCCACACACACACCCAAAGCTGGCAGGGCTGAGCTGTCCTTGGCATTGCCAGGTGAAGGGCTTGCTGCCCTCAGCACCTCATTTCTTCTGTTGTGTGGCTGCCTTCGTGGTGCAGGTCATGCAACAAGTTGGGAGCTGATCCAGCTGAAGAACTGCCTTTTTTCTGAGTATTTTCCAGCCCAGTCAGTGTCTCAGCGTGGTTGACTACATGGCTGTTCACCATGGCATGGGATATGAGGGACAACAACCGCAGCTGAAGCTGCCTGATGCAGTATTGCTACTGGGTGTCAAATCACAAGCCCCAGTGCAGGGGCAGAAAAACTTCTTTCATGGAGGGACGCAATGCCTCAAATTGCTCCACATTTACTATATGGGGTTACTGGTGAACCATCCTTCCTGTGGTCCAGCAAAGCTTCTCCTGGCACCCGGCCTTCAAAGGTGAGCAGGTATCTAATACATCCTTGCTGATGGAACCTTATCTGGAGCACCTTTGAGTCAGATATACTTCCACTGACTTCASGGGAGGTTTGGATCAGACCCTGAACTTCTAAGGAGATTTATCCCTAACCATGAGTCCCTCTTAGACCCAGTGCTCTGAAGGTATGCAAACTTGTATCTTCTGGTGTACCTTTTTATAAATTTTCAAAGTTCTGACTGTCCACATCTTTCTACTCTCTTCTTCCCTGACTCCCTGCCCCAGTCTGCTGTTCTTCTGCCATTATGTTTTCAGTGCAATTGAATGCACTTTTATTAGTTGCATTGGATTTCTCTTTCACAAAGAATATTTCTACTTTCTTTTTCTTCTCCCCATCTTCTGAAATATTCCCTTTTTCTACTGCTAGCCGGATAGTTGTTCAGAAGCTGCCAAGATGTATTTGGCTCTTGTATTTACTCCAGATGGAGGGTTTTATTTTCACTTATACCTGGCACTAGGAACTGTGGCATCACCAAATATAAATTTTGTCTGAGAAAAGTGGTTCCTTTTCTGCACATTTTTTAAGTTATTTCTGATGGCACCTAGCATGATCTAGTCTGTGTCCCAAAAGACCCTTATGAAGACTTCAACCAGGCTCATGATGACCTCTGATAGTTGGATCTTTCTGGCTTACATCAACTACCAGGAATGATCACCTACAGTAGCTGGATATGTATCTCTTAGTAGCCTAGGACCACTGGTTAATCATAAAGCAAGAAAACCTGTGGAATGAAATCTCTGGTTATAAATTGAGCAGGGATAGGTGTACCAAATCTTAATCTCCACCATATCTGCCCCAAATGCATTAATATATTTGCAACCACTTTTGATATTATTAAAACATTCAAAGCTAGGCTAATGTCTCTAAACAGGTAGAAACGCTGCCACTGATTTCAGTGCATGTGACTGGATCAAGTCAAGTAGCTGTTCCAGTGTGTCGTAGAGGGGAAGGCAGCATGCTACACTTCTCATACCATGCAGATGTAAATCCAGAAACTAGCCCTACGCCCAGCTCTGCCTCCAGGCCAACTTTCAGGGCTTGATTATTCAGGACTCCGCAGTTAAGCTGCACTACATGCATCAGTTCTGAGAGTATCAAACTCCTTTCTGGGCTGAGCCCTGCATGTCTTTACTCCTTTTTTTTTTCTCCTCCTGCAAAAATAGACTATTCTTTTCCCTCCTTTACATGGTACTTTGGAATATCCAAAGGTAACATGATAGCCCTTAATTGACCTCTCAGATAGGACGCTATGGTTTTGGTTGTTTTACCTGCATCCTGCATCCTACATATTCATGTATTTCACTCCATTTTTTCTATTAATTTCATTGGCATCCTGTTAGGCAATGAATTCCAGACAAAAATATTCGCCTGACTTATTTTAGCTTAGAGGCTTCACATTTAATGGATTTGCTATTCTTTAATGTCCCAGGTCACTCCTTGAGATCAGTGAATGCTGAATTCCTTATCAACCCTAAATGTTTTCTGAAGTCATGTCATTATTTTGCCTTTAGTGAGTCTCTTTGCTCTCTGGCTTTGGAACCTACTGCCAAATGAAGTAAAGAAAGCTCTGACTGTGGGGATTTCTAAACCCAAAGTTAAAAGTTATTTGTTCTATTTAGCATTTTTAAAATGATTCTTTTAGGAATTGTATGTGCCTCTAAGCTAATTAACTCTTAATGAGCACAAAATGCCCTGGGATGCAGATTTGGAGGGTACTCTAGAAAGGCAGGCATGGATTGGACTGTAATGCTGTGGGAGATGAAATTTATGATTTGATTTTTTTTTTTAAATGATGGTGCAGATAGTTTTATTGAGATACTCTTTTTTTCTTTCTTTCTAGTCTAAATAAAGCTGATCAGATTTTCAGTTCACCATATGGGACCCAGTTATACAAGTCTGCAAATATACTTTAGTTTTCCTTTATGGATGAAGTCATTCTTCAGTAGGGAAAACAAGTTTAGAACCAAACTTTCATATTATGAAAGACAGGCAGCATTCCAGTGTTTTAGTTGGAGCATCAGGAAATCAGAACACCTGGCTGTGCCCAGCTCTGTGCTGTTCCCTTGGACCAGTCCCTCACCATTTTAGTGCCTTCATTCATTCATCTGTAAAATGGCTATAATTGCATTTATATCACAAAAGTGCCTTGATGCTTGACAAATGAGAATTGACCCAAAATTCAGCCTTCAGAAGCACTGTATGAACAATACCTTGCTCACATAGTTGTTGTGCACAATTAGATTAGAAGAGGTATAAATGCAGTCAAAGTAAAATTCCATTTAGAAACTGTCAAACCATTCTTGATAATTTTTCTCACTTTTCATCTAATTCTGGTGCAGAACTTCACGTGCACATCACAGAATGAGTTTAAATGCCTCTTTCCTTCTTTTGCAGCAAGCCAGCGAATTTTATTCCATGTTATTTTAAACCATCTTCCTTCTTTTAGGCAAATGGGTGGTTCCCAGAGCAAACACCTTGGAAAGCTGCACTTAGCAAAAAAAACAAAAATGATCATGTCAAGAAAACGCTATCCTCTATATATTTGAGCAAATTGCCATCACTTGCAATGATTGTCCATGGAAAAATATTCCAAGGTTTTATGAAGAGGGGGTTGCCTAATTATTGATATATTTTATTTAATTTGCCTTTTATATTTTCTATAATAATGCTTAAAAATTAAACACACTTCCTGTAGCAAACTGTAGAAACATATGGTGTACAGTCTGCAGAGGCTCTCTATGATAGTAGTATTACTGATAATATTTGCGGGATAGAATCTGCTTTCATCTGAAAAACAGCTGTGTGTTTTCCCAATTTAAAATACTATGTTTTCACTGATATTTTTGCATCCCCATTAACAGTTCTGGGGAAAAAAAAGGAAAAAAAAAGAAAGGATTTGATCTTTCTAAATACATTGCCTTACTTCTGCATGGCCGTGGCTCTTTCAGGGTGAGGCAAGGTGAATATCAAATYCAGCTCCTCACCCATGTGTACGGTGAACCCACGCAGAGAAACCATGTGAATTCAAGAGGRCCTGTTTTACAGGGACTTCCCCGGAGGTGAGTTTAGCCCAACACCAGTAGAGGAAAAGGGAAGCGTTGCTTAGTCAAGGCACTCTTCCCAATGAGGGCACATTTGCTTGAGGCTAACCAGATTACAGGATGCCAAAGAGGTCTCAATCCAGGGTCCGAAAGTAAGCACTAGCCCTCAGGAACTGCTTCCAGAAGGATTTGTAGGTACAGTTTGGTTTCACATAAATAATCAGATAGCGCAAACAAAAAAAAATCTTTTGGATCTTAATTATGTATGCTCAGATTTGCAAAACACATTAAGAATAACTCATGTTCACAAACAGCATTCCCCTGACTTATCTCTAATGTATGCTTGAATGGTTCTGTGCAAACCAAAGTGCAGAGCTTAAGTAAATAGAAAAATACTAAATGTTCTTTAAGGGAAACCATCCAAGTAGCAGTGTTCTGAGGAGCCCCAGAGCTGGCTGAGGTTCATATTCATCCATAAGCAGTCTGCAGCATTTATTCTTTAGACTATTTAGCTTGCTTACTTTGGTACCCAGCTTCCTAACAGTCTGACTGCCAGCTTAACTCTCTAGGCTCACTCCGACCTGAAGATTCAGACCACACAGTCTTTAGAGCCCAATCTTCAGGAAATTTTGAGCTTTCAAGATAGCTGTTGTGCTCACCTGAGCTCAGGAGGAGACCTGACATACCAGTCCATGCAGCGCTACTGGACACCAGTGTAATTCTGCAAGCACCATCCCTGGTGCAAGCAAAGGTTCCCATCTTTCCAGCGGCTGTCAAGGTGGAAATAACACAGGTCATGGTATGCTTCTGACAACATTAAACATAACCACTATTCCTGAGCTGATCATTTTCCTTCAGTAGCAGTGAGTCATTAAAAACTCACCATGATTGCAGAAATTGGTATTTCTTTGACACCCTCCCTGTAACCCAGGCCTCAGCTAAGCTCTCAGGCTTCAATAGCTTAGTGGAAATTTTCACTCCTTAATATTCATTAACAACAAAAATCTTTAAAAAGAGTAACCCTTGAATCTGGTGATGCTTAGCCCATGTCTCCTATTGTTAAATGGTTTGGTAGGACACTGGTACACATCTTCAGCTGGCTATAATAAAATACTYTGAGAATCAACAAATTTTCTGTGAACTGGTTCTGGACCAGTAACTGTGAGACTGAAGAAAAGTCAACATTGAAATCGTCTCCCTTTACTGCTAACCCTACTCAATATGAATCTTGGCTTTAATGCACTAGACTTTAGCCTTAGAACCTAACACCAAGCATTTCTAAGGTGGATGTGGTTAGTCGACAAAGAAATATTCCTTTTATTTTTGCTCAGGTAGGTGGTGTTTAATTCTAAAAGGGACCACTCAGAAGCTGACAGCAGGTGACTAATCTGCAGAAACGCCCAGGCACCTCAATCAAAGACAGTGAAAGAATTCTTTCTGACTGTGTCTTTCAGGATTTTGCCGACTCCATATACCAAATGGTTACACAGAAGTTCCAGGAGTTGACAGACAATTTTACTTCCATGCATGCACGCCACAAAACTCTTGCAGGAATTGTGATGACCAAAGGTAAGATATCCTCTATTTATTTTCCTCTAGCATTTTTCATGACTAAAAGTAATACATTATTTACCTGGTCCACACTGTTGAAGGATCCCTTTACTCCCACACAGAAAAATAGATAGTAATGCAGAAAAAGGAATCACTAAATATTTACACATCAAGTTAAGTTCACACACAAAATATTGGCAGCTGAAGTAAAAAATTTATTCATAAATATGTGCTTCCTACAYTCCTTTCTTTACAGGACAAAATGCAGACTTGTCTGTTTTGTATTTCCTAACAGATGAGGGGGTTAGTTATCAATAAAAAGTTGTTTTATTTATTGTTATTTTTAGATCTGAAAACACTGAGTTATGGTTGTACAAGGCCACAGTAAACCTTGTTTTAGCCTGACAGTAAAAGCAAATCTCAGCTCATTTCCTTGCCAGTCAAAAGAAACCTAGAGAATGTATASTTTTAATTCTGCTCTGATCTAACCATGTGAAAATACCTACCAGCAGAGACAAAATTTGATATTCTGTCCTGTTAAAACTTAAATAAAGGATGCACACCATGCAGAACTCTTAGCTTGTTGATGAAAATGTTGCATAAATGGCCTCATACCTCAGTTCAGGCACCTCACAGTATTTATGAGAATGTCAGCAGTAGARATGCTGCCATAAACTTCATTCTCACTCAAATGTGTGGAGCAGAGGATTGAGTTCAGAAATGAGGGGATAAGCTCAGAGGGGAAAGACATGTATAATTCATCCAGGATTGTCTTACTGATTCCTTTCAACAGTTACATTAGCTAGATTCAATCTGGACACTTGTGACTATTGCAAGGCAGCAGGATGAAGACAGGATTATCTATTGGGTCTTTTCAAACCACAGAACCTAAATACAGCTAAGAATTCTACACAGGGAAACTTAATTTTCTGTAGTCTTTGCCTCCTCCTTTTTGATGTGAAAAAAGCGAGCAATCAGCTCCAGAAATTAGAAGTAGAGAAGTTGACATAAAAGTCTTTTCCAGCTTATTTGAAATGTAACTGTTCCCTGGATAAACTTATTATTTTGGTTGGTCTACTTTGGTTAGTTATTTTTTGTATTACTTTGGGACCTTGAATAATGGATAAGACTTTCATTTTTTACATGCTGCACAAACACAGTGCTGTACAAACACAGAACATAATATGAGTCCTAAAGACCACAGGAGACACGTTCAGTATAAAGACATAAGAATATAAGGAACAGTGAGAGTAACCGCGAGATGTGCMAAATGCACACTAGACTTGACATGCCAATTGCCTTGTCACAGTCAGATTTCTTGACTGTAGCACTCAACAAATTTAAGAACAGTGTATTAATTTACCTAAAGAAGCTCTTTCCAAGCATGAGGACAACAAGGAAAAACGTTTAAATATGTCTTTTGGAGGAAGTCTAGTTACAGGTGTCAAGAATTGTTGCTTTAACGATGTTTTGAGGGGAGATTGTACCTACTTCAGTCTCCCTCTTCAGATTTCTTCCATTCAGCATGCATTTTGCCTATCAGAATTCCAACCCATTTATAATTCTGCCAAGGTATAGTTTTTTCATCCTTTAGGCCCAGGCCTGGATCTGCTTAAAAAAACATATTAGAGCCAATACAGTCTCATTGCTATATGACCAAYGAAACAGACATATGGAGGACCATGCTGAACCCCACACCATATGGGAAGACTCTGTGATGGAGTCATAACTTCCAAAATTGTGGCTACTGAGCCCATGCAGCGATAGTGGAGATAGGAACACATCCAGACCCCTGCTAGCCCGCTAGACAGCTAGGGCTGTCTGTGCCTCTTCTTTGGGGAAAGAGCCCTCCTGCTGGCTTTTTTCATGATAGCCACATGCCTTTATTGGGATGTTGTTCATTTGCATTTCATATTTCTTCTTAGTCAGCATTAAGACAAAGTATAAATTTCTTTATGTTCATAAATTATTTCCCCCAAGGCTTCCATTTTGGTCCGAGTTCCCTTTTATGGATTCCCCCAATCTGTCAGCTATCCAATTTGTCAACATCTTACTGGTTTTATGGAGCCTGAAAGAGAAAATCATAGACATAATGTGCTTCAGAGAAGATACAAACCTAGAAACAGCCTTATCTTGGTACATTTTCTGGGAAGATTTGGGTTCCTTCCAATATGAGAAAATCTACCAACCACGACAAGAATCATTTGCCTTTTTGTGTCACTATTTTCTATGCTAAAGTTGTAGATTTGTGGTCTGTTCCCCACCATCCTTCCCAGAGGTAGCAAGGATCTTGACACATATTGTTCAAAGATAGCATAGACAGGTTCTTCCTACATCAAACACTTGAATAAGGACAGAGTTCTTATGTTATTAACATAGAATTAGGCAAAAAATACTTAATCTATGCAAACAACCTACTAATGACATCAATAAAAACAAATCTGGTAATGTCTTGTCACATTTGGTACCATACACAACTATTACAGACAAAAATTAATTTGTTTTTACCTTCATTTCAATTTAATGTCATCCCATCTAGCAACAGAATTATCTCTGCTTGTACAGTTTTCAGACAAAGCTGGTAGAAAGCACAATGTGATTCTGTGATAACTGCTGTTGAGATAATACAAAATCTCTACAGACAAAACAAAAGTGTGCTATATTGGTTTTCTTTCCCTGAACTCTGACATTTTTTCTGCCATTTCAGTTTCCCAGGGAAATCAAAGAGAGTTACATCTGGGCATGGTAATTGACTTATGCTTTAGCACCCAGGGCAAATTCCAAAGTAGGAGAAAGAAAAAAAATGCAGAAAATGATGTTATTGACTGATTGTGAATGTTCCACAGCAATAAATTGCTGGTCAGGAAAAAGGTACAGTCCAATGTATTTAGATATGTTTTGCTCTGAATTAGGATAAAAAATGAAAAGTTAAAATCTCAGTGTGTTTTTGTGGAAGTACATTTTCAAAACATTTGATTAGGAGACATCAAGATAACCTTTGAAAAATTCCACTTAGGTAAGATAAAAATATCACATGGGATATTAATTTATGTGATGTTATGTGGTGTAATATAATAACTGAAACATGATAATAATTCAAAAACCAACATAACATATCCTGAACTAAAAGTTTCAAAACTACAAGATGGAAAGGTTGAGGTAAATTATTTAACAGTTCTCCAGTTATAATATATTTGAAATTTGCCAATCCTATAACACATTCTAGTTTTGTCAAAACATTTCTACAGAAGATTGTTCTATCAAAAATTATTTGATCGGCTCTAAGAAAAAACATTAAAAGAATAAGACAGTACATTCAAATCTTATATCTACAGCAAGCCATTTCCCCACAAAATATCTTCAAGAGGAACAATAAGTATATTTGTTATTGCAGCATATTATTAATATGAGGACCTAAGTTTTATTGCACACTGACTGTCGTCAGTAGCTCTACTGACCTCTCTGAAGATATTGTGGGCTCACACCAGGTAAATTAAGACCATCAGTTCATCTGTGGACAAGACAGGCAGTCCAGATGACATTGTGTCAAACATGAACCATCAGCTCAGAACATATTCATGCATATGTGATGTATATTCAGAGCTGTGAAATTATCTGAAACTCATTCACATCATGTTGTAGAATAGAATAGAAACTRACTCTTGTAGTATGCAAGTAAACACCCTCCAGGTAAACACCATCCAACTCTCCAGATTTCCAAATCTGTGCTGGTTGCAGTTAAAAGGGACCAAAAACTAGCCCTAATTTTTTTGTCCTCTGAGTTCACAAGAAGCACTACACTGTTTTGAGAATCAAAAGAGCCATTTTATTCAAACAAGTGGTAAGGTCTGGATTCCAAAATTGGAAACAGAATTTTGAAACACAATCTTAAAACAAAAGAATGTAAACTTATATTTTGTTCCTGATGTTAATGAGGGTTTCTCTGAAACATGTTTTGGCTGCAAGAGTCAACAAAGAGAAGAAGAATACTGTGCCTCAGACTAGACTCTCAAATGTGGCTTTTTGTCTCATTCATATTATCTGGTTGCTACCAAGCACACAAATCTTACAAAAAAATCTCAGAAATTCCCCAAATTCTTTATTTTTAGCTGTCTCATTCTATAGCCTTAGGATCACAGGATCATTCAAATTGGGAGAGAACTCAGGAGGTCTCCAGTCCAATCCCCTGATCAAAGCGGAGTCAGAAACAAGGTCGGACCAATTTGCTCAGGACTTTCTCCAGTTGGGGCTTTAAAACCTCCAAGGATGGAGACTGCRCAGCCCCTCTGAATGACCTATTCCACTACCTGACTATCCTCATCATGAAAAAGTTTCTCCTTCTATCCAGTCTCTCTTGTTTCAGCTTATGCCCTTACCAATCTGCACTGTCCCACATTGGATTCGAGTAGCAAAACCGTTAGAGCAGCTGTGAATCATTTACAACCCCCTCACTGGTCTTACTGGTGTCTGGGAAGATCCTAAAGGAAGAACCCTTCACTTAGCTGAGGGTGTGTACTGTCATATTTTGAAAATTGTACAGACATTTTTTCTCATTATGCAGCACTTGCAATTTTATCTTGTGAGGTTTTTTGTTTACAGAGATCATGTACGACCCTTGGATGCATAGCGTTAGGTTTAGGAATCAGACTAGTTCTGTGAATGGATTTTATGCTTTGGGAATATTATTTCACTCTTCTGTGATTGTCTACTTTCAAAGCAGATTGTGTTGAAAGGAGGGGACAGAGGAGCTGAGTGTTAGGCTATAGAAAGGAGCTTGTCAGCCTCAGTCACCTGAATCCACTTGTATGTTTACCTCACGACAGTGTGCAGCCCAGTACCACTGAAAGGGTAATTTACAGAGTGTGCTGGGGCTTCCTACACCCATTTTTGAAGYTGGCAACCCTACAGGCCGGAGAGACAAAGGCACTAGACAACAAAGAGGGGGGAAAAGGCAGAGGCAAGCACTGATGGCTGGCCTTACGCAGCGGACATAATTAATTTCAGGGTGTGTGGCAATAATGTTATGACCTTAGACATAACCTTTCTTGGTGTTACAGATGAAGGTAACCTACCAGTTCCTCTCCTTCCTATGTGACTCTGCCTCTCTGATGCAATTTGGGCATCTTATTTTGACCCACTGGTCTGCTTTACCATTTTGCTAGAGAAGTTTGTAGGGAGAAATACTTTATTATTATTATTATTATCATTGTTGTTATTATTGTTGTTGTTGTTATTATTAGGCCAGTTGATACAGTTGGTAAAAACAAAGGGCAAGTGAGCTAATATTTTCCAACAGGGACCAACAAAKGCGAAACCCCAGCGCTCCGCCGTACCTCCATCCCCAGCGCACCAAGTGCCAGCTCGTGGGTGCGGGAGGGCGAGGAGGTGCTGCGCGGGCAGGCTCTGCGGCACAGCGCGGCCCCGCACGCGGGCCAGGGAGGCGTGGAGCAGGAGTTGGTTGTGCGCACTGCACACTAAGTGCCTCAGATTTGGCAGCCGAGAAAGCCAGGCTGCGTTCAGACTGCTTGTTTACACCACTGGCAAAGTTTGCCTTCACCAGCTCTGAGCAGATATGTGCACACATTTGTACGCTACCTAAAATCACTGGATGTGGTAAAGAATGACTGTCATTCAGTCCAGAGATAATCTATTATTGCTAAGGTCCTTTTTCCAAAAAAACACCTCTCATAATTACTACGGACAAAGTGAGACTGCTATTTAACACTATTTCCCCATTTGTATTTGACAAATCTTAGCAGTTTAAATACCGATAAGAACTTTTTGTCATGCTTTCTGTTAGAAATGAAGCATTAAGAAAGTTCCGTCCTTTTCACAGGAGCATGGCATTCATAGAAAAAGGTTATAAGTTGATTTCTCACTTCAATTTTCTCTCTTCTCCTATCTTTTTTTTTTTTTAGACTGACAATCATTTTGATGTTAAAAGCAAACTAGGAGGTCTTTTCACTTATCTTGTA
This sequence comes from Apteryx rowi, assembly GCF_003343035.1. NCBI lineage: Eukaryota > Metazoa > Chordata > Aves > Apterygiformes > Apterygidae > Apteryx > Apteryx rowi. The sequence continues at coordinate 4,027,502 of NW_020449307.1, read as the reverse complement.
TGAAATAAAGATGAACTGGACAAAAGGGCCCTAAATAGCAATTTCATGCTGTGATAAAAGGTGGGAAATTATCATCTGTATCTCATGGAATGGATCTTAATAATTGCTAAGTGGAATAACAGAAAAAAAATAAAGTTGACAATACGTCTCCATGGATCTTTACAGTCATATTAAGATTCATAAAGCCTGACATCCAAGTACAATCAAGAATATTGATGGCCAATTGATTTCTGCTCTTTAGCTTAAGTGGGGAAGTTGGAGACTAGTAAAATATAGTAGTAAATTCAGGCCCTATATAGAGTATCAATCATCTGCACTATCCCAGGTTGGATTCAAGTAACCAAAAAGTACAGCTGTGAATAATTTACAGAACAGTGTCCAGGGCAGATCCTTGGAAGATGTGATATACAGAAGAACATTTTCAAAAGACATGAGTGACTTACGCTCTTTAGTCCCATTTACAGAGTTGGATGGATGTTTAAGAGCCTGTGTCTCAGTGAGACTCGGGCTTTCACAAGACTTAGATTGCTGAAATGGAAATTGAGTGTCCAAACCACAGATGTGCTTTCAAAAATATCATGAGTTCTCCTCTGCCACTGTTGCACAATGCTTTTAAGGAGGCAGCCCAAAGTCATTTGGCATTCTTGGAAATGTTACCAACTCCTTACATGTGCCAAAGTTGACATGTCACCACCAGGTTTTCCAGAAATATTTTTAAATATGTAGATAGATATCTTGTTAGAAACCATACATGTCAGTCTGTTTCTCAAAAATCTGCTTTCCTCTGTTTATAAACATTAAGCCAATAATCTTCAGATTCACTCTAAATAATTCCAAACTCTGTAAGTGCAGCCTAGTTCCACAATTTCAATTCCATTACTCAGTATTTTAATATGGACCTATAATGGGCTGATGGGGATCTCTGCAGCCCAACAGCAGGTTTCCAAATTCCAGGAAAATGGTAGTCTGAGGGTTTRCAGTTAAAAGTGTAGCTCCACCACATTCACCGCTTCTTTTAAAACATGGGCTTAGGTGTGCTACTGCAAGCACCCCGCAGCAAGTGTGACTTTGGGCCATTCTCTCGCTCTTCTCTTAAATTAGTGCCAAGAAACAGGAAACAATTCAAGGTACACTGACTCAGAGACAGAAAATGCAGGCTGGGACATGGTCATTAGGGCTTCACTTTTATAGGTGAGAACCCCAACCAGTATGTCCCACAGTCCCACGTCTGCCTGCTTTTATTGACTAACCTAACCCTGTTGTCTTTGCCGTTTGGTAGCCCAGATTTGGCAGAAAAGGGGAGAGCACCCCTCTCGTATCAGCAGGCTTAGGCTCTCCCATGGGAGAATCTCCCAGTCTGAGGAGGGCATTGAACCCCCTTTTCCACCTACTGCATAAGTGCTCTAGGTTATAGTGAAAAAAGTGACAGCCTTTACCTCTCCCCTCGCCGCAGCTGTGATTCAGAGGAAGACTGAGGACCACTGCCTTCCTCTCCAGGTGAAGGTGCCAGGAAAGTGGGTGCCTGCCACTGGGAGAGGGCTGCAGCAGTGGATCCCAAGTGACCTGAGGAGCTTCCCCTCAGCTCAGAGGAGAGCCCCACTGCTGTAGGTATCTTCAGCCTTTCTTGCTGGTGACTTCTCGGCAGCTCCAGTGGCAAACTTCTTCCCCACTTCTTCCCTACTGATTGTTCTGGTTTCCATTTCAGAGCAACTAGCTCTTCTCAGACTCCAAGCCTTTTATCCCAAAACATTTATAGTCTCTAGACTTACCTTTTGGTATTCGTTGTGTAAAGAATATTTCCAACTGAAATAGTTACTAAAACCTCTCAAAATCTGGGTGTGGTGAGGCCCCAGTTTTGTGTTGCACATGATTGCATTGGCCGCCAGGATGGGTAGAATAATTAACATAAAACATGAAAATAAAAAACAGAAACTTGTGTTTCTGACCTTAAGTGTGTCAAGCAAGGAACTGTAAAATTCAGATTTTCATACTGGTCTATGACAGGCCAAATTTGAAACTGTCCCAGTCTCAAGGCATATAGTGCATCTCATCCTAAAAAAAAAAAAGAGATGCTTCCTGGGCAAATAAAAGTTAATTGTCATCAACCATTGCTTTTACTTTCAGGAGCTAGTGAAAAACATAGGGAGATTTTAAAACTGCAAGTACACTTAAGAAAAAAGTATTTAAGAATAAGTTTCTCCTGCACTTATCTGCCAAAACCCCCATTCAGGGCTTCATCCTTTCTCACTGCAATTAAGGCTCTCACTAGCATATAAAGCAGTGTWAGATTGTCAATTTACTTAATGCTTAAGCATTAGTGATCCAGCATTTATTAGAGAAACACAGATAGCGGAACTCAGGGCCTGGCAGAGATACTGCAAGTCAGTTCTGTTTTTAAAATAGGAATTATCTATAAGGCTCTACACAGCTCTGTTTCTGAGGAGAAAAATTGTGTTCAAATTCACAGGAAAGGAAAGAAGCCCCAGCTAATATTGATTGTGTCACTATTAATTTAGACAAAAAAATCCTTATGGATTTGTTTTGGGGATGAAGCATGGAGTGGCCAGGGTTGACCCTCTCTTCTCCCCCTCCAGATTCCCAAACCCCACAGAGAGGAAGGGAAGGGAAGGGAAGGGAAGGGAAGGGAAGGGAAGGGAAGGGAAGGGAAGGGAAGGGAAGGGTCGTCAATGCTTGCAAGCACAGCACTGTCTCCTTCCACGCTCCTCGGAAGCAAAGCTGATGGGATTTTATCCTTTCCCTCCACTAAGGGGAGGAGAGAAATGGACCATAGAAATTAGAACTGGAAAAGACCACTAAGTCATTGAGTCCATTTCCCTGCAAGTGCAAGAGTGTTCCCTGTGGTGCATTCCTGAGTGCTTTTTCCAGTTTAGATTTAAACAAATCAGTTAGCAATGGGGCTTTTAACACTACCTTGGGAGACTATTCTCATCTAATAGACCTCATTGTTAAAAATTCTCACCAGTTATTCAGCCTGTCTTTTATGTTCTGTGATTTCATCCCAGGACCTGTCATACTGCCGTAGACTTTTGGTTCCACCTCACTCCTTGGAGTCTGCACCCTTCAGATACTTGCAGGCACTTATTGCACTTTTATAGGTGTAACTTACCAAAGTTTTACATATTTAATTGTACTCTTTCCTCCTGAGTCCCTCTCTTCTGCAGATCTTAGCAGTTTTGTCCCTGTTTTCTGATTCACTTCCACTTTGGCAGCTTTCTCTCCATGCTTTTCTTGGGCTAGGCAATCCTCATTGTGCATGAGACTTACTGGAAAGACCTGCACAGAAATGTGTAGAAAAACGGACTGATGAAACTGTCCTTTTTTCAGGCATCCAGAGACCTGATCCAGCAGTTCAAAACTGGCTTGTTTCAGAAAGCGATTTTTCTTCCACTGGAACTGGATTTGAAATTTGTTCACAAACAAGTGTCCTTGGTATCAGGGAAGTTTACTATGCCTGGCTATTAAAGGAAAGCCATGGCCATTCGCAGATAGTACTCTGGGTGCTGCTTCCACCTCGTAGGGATCAGAGATCACGGCAGAGAGGACCGAGTCTCTGCCCCTGCTCATTCACTGACCAAGATGAAGAGCACCACAGAGCCTAGCCCTCCCTCATCAGTGCAGTAAGAGGCAGGACTAACCACCACATAAATAAGGGAAGAAAATACTCTCAAAGGTTTCCTCCAAACTCCCTCTTCCCACAGAAATATAATATATTCACTTTCCTATAACCCACAGTAGTTTGGCATCAAGAAAGGAAATCCCTGTGCGATCACAGCATTTCAAAGTCTGTATCCATTTACACCTCTACATATCATTAACCTCACCACCAGCAATCTTTTTATTCCTTATTTTTGCTAGCTCTATATTTGTCTTTTCCTCAGACTCCTACTATTACATTTCATGAGTCCTTAACATTCTCCTTCCTTCCCAGTTTTTCCTCTGCCACTGCATCAAATAAACCACTGCCATCCACCTCAGGTTTGTTCATCTGGACACGCAGCTGAGAGCTATGGGTTATAGACAGTGKGCTCCTTTAAAGTCCCTGGTTCCTGTTTTTCACTAGACTTATCGCAGTCACTGTAACTGGTACAGCAGAAATTGGGGAGCTCTTCATCTCTTCTGCTGAAGCATCTGTCGCTGGATGCTGCCCACATCCGCGGCCCCCAGCTCTTCAGCCAGAGCCATGGGTCTGCCGGAGGCACTGCATACAGCCGGGCTCTGAGCAGGCGTAAAGACCTGCCTTGGGGCAATCAGCTGCAGGACTGCACCCCTGACATGGTCCTGCATGGAGCTCTTCCAACATCACTGCCCTTTCAGGTCTTAACTATCTCTTATTACAAAATTAAGGTCATTCTACTGATATAGTAGAGCTTCCAGGGAAGCAGATAATAGAAAATAATATAGGACTTGTCAGTGCTGTGTAGCATCAAGAAATTTTCCTTCCCTAAACAAACCTGAAATGGAAACCTGAACTTATTCAGCTATGAGTAGAGACTATTAAAAAAAAAAGCTCCTGTGTGATCAGAGCTCTATTAAGCTGCTTCGAAAATTATTCCAAATACACTTTTTTGCAGACAGCARTGGAGAATCCTTTTGACTGATTTGTTAAAAAAGGTAAAGAAAGAACACAAAATTATTGCTTATCAGAGAGAGAAGCAATACCATTTAAAATAACATGAAATAGTACCCTATGAATTATTCACAAGGGCTGATGTTACACTATCATTATTTCTGGCTTCTCTTTTTACTGCATAGTATTTTGTGTCAGTTGTCTCCAACCCAGTAAAAGAGGTGGGCTTTTTTTTTAATTAATCAAACCTGATTTTTTCTGATAATTTTTTTTCTTATTTGAAATGAACATRTTCCAGGTAGTGAGTTGTCTTCATGGTGTCATATTGAAAAAGGAGATAGATTTCATTACTGCTAACAGGGTCTAAAACATGCAGTGAAATAGAGGCTTGCATACTGACTGGTGTTTCTGTATGTGTTGTGCCAGCTGCTGCGAAGCCCAAGTGTGATCCCAGTTGTATGCTGGCATTAGCAGTCACAAACTCAATTCAGTTCAATATGAATTTAGGCTACTGAATATCACAGAAGTTCTTGAAGAGAAGTCACTGCCTTTCTGTGATRTACAGCAGTTGTGATTCAAATTTAGTGTAAGCAAATGCAGCTTACTGATTGCATGTAACAGTCAACACCTCTTGCAATTACCTAGTGATTTTGATTTTTCTTTTCCAACACTCACATTGGCAGGGCTACAAATTCTTCATTAGGGAAGGTCTTATGACCATTGCACACTAGAAGTGAGAGTATGTCTATTAAAGTCAATTGAAACGTTGATTAGACTAGCCAAGAATCCGCCTCTCCAGTTTTATTGGTAGAGCTGTCTCTCAGAGCAGATGGGTATAGACAGTTTGCATTTATTGTCATGACTGACTTAAAAGCACAGCTCATAACTGTAGTCCATAAGATGTCAGCCAGTTCTCCATACCCCACTTATTTGCTGAGCAAACCTTCATATTTTTTCTTGCTTACTTGTCTCTTCTGTCAGCATCTTTCTGAATCCTTTCTATTGCAAGCTCTGTGGTTTCAGGACTGATATTTTCAGAGATAATGTAGAGAGGACAGCATTGGCAATAGCCCCCCACAGAATTTGATTTGTTTGTGTAGTGGCCCAGCTCAAGGTAATCTGACCATCCATAAGTATATTAGCATGAATATAAAAAAAAATTCCTAATTAGCGTGAAAAAAAAAAGGAAAAAAATGACCTCAGGAAGTTTAAAAATCAGAGAGTGGAATTTTAAAAGATATTAGATTTGTTCTGCTTTCAGACTCATGATTTGGGGGCTTTTGATTCATGATCTTTGGTTACTTGGGATGGAAGAAATCTTATCACAAGCAGTTGTCTACAATACAGAAAACTACACCTCCACTAGTCGGCTACAGGTCATCAGACTTCATGAAGAGAAATTGGCACTTTTGAGGTGTAATTCAGACTATCCGAAAGCAAATAGCTAAAAGAGGCTAGATGAATCACCTCCCAGGAAAGTTTCTCTCCACTGACTATAAAGGGAGTCTATAGCAATTAGCTCAGCCACAGACATCTAAACTCTTGTTATTCAAAATGAGCTGAGATGAATCCCACCGCTGGTGTCAGCAAACTGAAAATGGCCCATAATAAAACCCATTTTCTCTTCAGCTGCTCAACTATGACAGGAAAGTCTGGACTATCACTGAAAAAGAAAAAAATGAACATTGTCAGGGTCACGGTCCCCCCCCACCTCACTGTAGGAGAAAATTCTGGGCAACTGGGCCAGAACCCTGGAGAGGTTCAGGTTTTCAGCAGAGTACGAGAAAGACTCATTACCTCACCAGATCATTAGACTGAATCTGTAATCGAAGTGGGTGAGTCATTTATAGATATATTTTTGTTCTGTAATGTAGCTAATGAATTGGCATAATTTCTGCAAATAAAATGTGGCCAATTCCGTTCCTGCTCTCCCAGCTGTCCCTGTGAACAGAGCATCAGCCAGCATCCAGCCTGCTTGCTGACACAGCTCCCCAATCTCCTTTCCCCTGCTCCATTTCCTTTTCAAATTGAAAACTATTAGGAGTCTTTAGGCAAATAATAGAAACCTAATGCAGGTGCCTGTTATAAATCGTTCTCTAGTTACTGTTAACCTAATGTCTTCTCAAACATTACTTTACGGGAGGCAGTGAGGGAAAGAAATGCTTCATGAGCTCTGACAATCAATGGGTCAGAAGTTAAGGTCATAATAATGTAGCCCATTTCTTCTTGTTTGTCAAATGACCTGAACAAAGAGTTAGATCTCTGGGTCTTTAATCTGAGATGGGTTCTCCTCAGTAAGAATAGGGGTTGTGTTAAGAGCTTAGGGTAATATCCTGCTTTATACCCCAGAGCCGGGAAGGGGGCATACAGCTGGTGGTGCCAGCTTAGTGCTAGATAAGGATTTTGTCATGCTCAATGCCTTAGCTTTCCCAGGCATAACTTGATGATGTGCTAGCTCTAGATCTGCCACGTTTTGAGGTTAAATTAATCAATCTTTAGGAGGTGGTCCAACATTCCTAACTAGAAATCACTTGATAAATATAAAGTATTCTGCAGGCAAAATAAAACAGTCAGTAAATATTAATAACAGTTACTAATGATTGTTTCTTATACAAAATAGACAAGTGTACAGAAGTGCCTATCAATAGTGAATGACTAGTAGGAAGCACCTAGGCTTAAGAGTTGGAAATGCTGCGTAAAATGCCAGTGTGATCAGTCATTGATAAAATTTGCCTTCACCAACTGGGCATCACACGTCTTATTCTCACAGACATGTTCTTGTATTCATGGGAAGTAATATCAAGCATTTCAGAGGGAATAAAACTCCAACTCTATGTATGGATATAATAAGGCATGCAAAAGAACTATCTGTTAGCATATATGCTCCTGAACACATACAGCAACTGTCAGGTTGCTTCTCATCATGCAGGGTGCCCTCACACGCAGTGCTGAACTGTGGTACATTGGTCACAGATTACTTTCCTCATTTGGCTCCCCAGTGAGGTGTAAATATTTCAGAACTAATGTATAAGTCATGTACACCTGTTTCTGAGTGCTTTGATAGGGAGACAGAACTCTTGGTATTTCTGAGCATGGAGGAGCAGGGGTTATTTTTCTGTCACTGCAAATGGAAGATACTTGGAGACCTTTAGTGTCTAACACTCAGACTGGTTCTGTGGATTCTTGGAAACCGTCGTCTGCACCCCAGGAAACATCGATGTGATGCTCAGCAAATGCATGTACCTCGCCAGGACTGGCAGACACATTAGTCTGTGTCAGCATGTGACGACTTACGTGTTACTGACAGCTGACACATGGAGTTAATTCACCCAAAAATGAACATCCAAAGCAAGCTTGGTATTATCGTTTGGGTGGACACTGTGATAGCAAACAACATCAGAGGCATTCATATTATTGCTGCATTGATAGATGTTGGGTGCCTTTGTAAAACTGCCTTTGATTTGTGAACAAATCCATACCTCACAGAAAATGCCAGGCATGTTAATGAACTTATCCTCATGCTAGAAGGGAGTTAAGCTCATTTACGGGTAAAATGTTTGAAATAATAAAACGCATCACACAAAGCATTGGATTGATTGGGAGGRGATGAGTAAATTATACCTCCTGGAGAACAAGATGGCTTCCCAAGATGGTTTTCTCTGTATTTGCAAAGCTCGGTGCATTGATTGCAACGTGAAGGGGGAGACAGGGAGGCACATTAGGGCATACTTCAGAAGGTGAAAGAAGCAGAAAGTCAGGATAAAAAGAGGAAGAGGCAGCTGGTATCACTGCCCTGAGAAGGAGTATTGACAGAGCTCCTCAGGTGCAGGGCTGGCTGGCGAAAAGGCTTGTGGATTTCTGAACCAGGGAACTGCCTCTTGCTSTTTTATTTCTACTGTGTTGAGGAAAATAAAACTCTGTGTACATTCTTTGTAAATAAATAAAATTGCACCAAAAAATAGCTGATTCTTATCATGAACTTTCCAGCCAAGGAAAGTACTATATGCTGATTGGTTAGGCAAGTATAAACTACCTTTTGAGATGCTCAGTGGGACACAAAAACCTCTGCTGCTTGCAAAGCCTCATGAAATGTTTGGTACTAGCCAATGCAAAGGACCTAGATGGACATCAGTCTGACCTAAGACACCAATTACCAATTTCTCATAAAAGCAGTGCCCCTAAAGCAAAGTGACACCAAAGCAATTCGGAGTATAAATACCTTTCTTTGGCGGGGGGGAAGCCATTTGTCTACCTCAAACTTTCTTTCTCAACAATAGTAACAAAACTAGAACAAACACAAACAATTTTTAATTCCATCACCAGCAGCACCAGCAGCACCAGGCTTTTATTTTTAAAATATTCTTTCCTTCTCCTTTCTGCTGTTTTCTCATATCCAACCCATGGGTCTTATGGGATAACATGGCCCGAAGCATGGTGCTTCCAACCCAGAAAAATCTCTGCAATTTCTTGTTTTTCCTGCCACTCAGTAGACTTCAACACAAAAAAGGCTGCTGACTCTACAAAATAAATCTCAGAGCTTTTTTCCAGCTAAAATAAAATCATAGAAATAAGAACAAAGTAAATGTGTGTGCAGATTCAGTATGTATKCTCCAGTAAAATGTGTTAAAACCAGAAATATTTGGCCTATGGTAAGATTGTTTCCTGTGGGTACTTGTAGCCTCAGGCCTGTCTTAATCACTGATCCATCAGACCTTGAAGGCTTGATTCAGCTGCTTGAATGTAGGCGTCTAATTCCACTGAGTGACCCTCGGGGACTTCCATGCGCGATGGGTGGGGATGGCGCAGAACATCCTGGACACCAGCCTTCCTGCACCAGCAGCTGGAGATTATGGAAGACACCGAGGACATCTCAAATGGCACCAGGGACCTCATGAGCACAACCAAATGGCACCCTAGCAGTCTGACTTGCTATGCTGCATGTGTGCTTGCCTACACACGGTAATTGTGTGTAGCTGTCAAACACAGTCTGACACTTTTAAGCACATCTTGTCACATCCAGATGTAGCACCCATCATCCAGAACAGTCCTTTGTTCCAAGAGTTGCTTCTCTGTCATTCAGAGAGATGCATCCTGAAATGTGCTGTTCAATAACTTATTTCATTTTTGACTCGGTTCATTCTGAACTCTTCTTTGAAATTGTCCTCAGGGCTGAATGAACTATATTCTGGAGTGAAACCCAGGTCCTATTGAAGCCTATGAGCATTTCGCCATTGACGCCAAAGAAATCAGAATTTAATCCTATAAAGTGTCTATTTGGAACAAGAAAGGCATATCCTTCAGTTGCCATCCTCTTTAATCTGGAAAGGTGACAGACGGACAGAGCCTGTCTCAACAAGGAATTCTCCATCCCTGGGGGCACAATGGAAGAGCACTGATGTAGCTGCTCTTGGGGAAACAGAAAAGGAGACTGGACTGAAAGTCAGATCTGTTTGTTCTCTGAGATTTTTAAAGAGCAGCTCCAAAACTGTTACTTGCATTTTATTTAGCACTTCTAGTGCAACAGCAATGAAAACTAACATTACAGGGAGTGTGTGTTCCCACCAGAAAATGTCTTCAACAGCTCATAAAAACCTGGCCATTTATCAGCACTGCAGGAGATCTTTATTACCTCCCTACAGCATGTGCTCTCCTATGATGTACTTATTGATTTAACAAGTAAACTTCATGGCAAGCTTTTATCTTAGAATTAGCAGCAAGGTTGAAATATAGCCCTTATTATTCTAATAACACAGAGATGTGAGATTCCTGCATATTCCAAAGGCCATATCATCATCTTTACAAGCATCCCATTAGGGCTGTCTCAGCTGCCACATCACAGTGTGGGCTGCAAGAACTTTAACAATTATGATATCATACCCACCCCCAGGCAACTTCACAACCCTTTTTTTTTCTTTCTACAGGTTTGGACATCAGGCAAGCTCAGGTTATTGTGCTGTCATCGGGTACCAAATGTATAAATGGAGAATACATTAATGACCAAGGGCTTGCAGTCAATGACTGCCATGCAGAAATTGTGGCAAGAAGGGCATTTGTTCACTTCCTTTACTCACAGCTGGAGCTCCACTTAAGGTAACTGAATTCTGTTGATGCTTGGGGAATGTTATATGGTCTTCTGTTGAACAGATCCATTCTCCAGACATTTGAACTATTAGTTTCTTTATGTTGTTGTTTCTGAGTCTCTGGCTGATGAATGACCGTTACACTGTACCAAAAAAACCCACAAGTTAGATAGTCTGGAGTGTTGGGTCATGAGCTCCTTTACTTCAGCTGATTTTCTTTCAGTAGCTATTAGATATGACTCATAAAGTTGTGTTTTATGAAGCCTGATGATTTTGTACAAATCTTTACATTCAGGCTTATTAACATCACTCACTAGTCAGAGATTGGAAGAGGGTCATTTTGCTCACTGCAGGCATTTTCCTGTCTTCCTTGCTGTTGCTGAAATATCTCAAGGAAGTGATTTATTGATCATCAATGCCTTCATTGACTTGCTAGAGAGCCGATCAGTGTTAACAATCAGTAAACTTGGCACAAGATCCTATCACTCCTTCTTTATGATATTTTAAAATATTATAGTATGTAGAGTTATTACAGAGAAATCCGATGAGTATTATTGTTCTTATCTTCAAACAAACAAACCCCCCTTGTTACYCTTTAAATGGTTAACCATTTATCCATTTAAATGTTTAATGGATCATACTCTACCTGGAGGCCAGTAATAAGTGGGGTACTGCAGGGGGTCTATCCTGGGACCTGTCCTGTTTAACACCTCTATCAATGATGAAAAGGCTCTGTGGTGCTTTTTCATAAACTTTGAAGATGACACCAAATCTAGGGGGAACAGTTGATATGCTTGAGGGCAAGGAAATCCAGAAGGACCTAGACAGGCTTGAGGAATGGGTCAACAGGAATTTTATGAAATTTAACAAGGACAAATGCAAAGTCCTGCACCTGGGAGGAAAGCAACAACACAGGCTGGGGTCTGACTAACTGGGAAGCATTTCTGCCAAAAAGGACTTGGGGGTTTTGGCAGACAGTAAGCTGAGTGTGAGCCAGCAGCATGTCCTAGCAACAAAGAGGGCCAACAGCATCCTGGGATCTACAAACTGCTGATCTAGGGAAGTGATTATCCCCCTCTACTCAGCACTCGTTAGACCACCTCTACATACTGCATCCAGCTTCGGGCCCCCAGTACAGGAACAAGTTCAGTGGAGATGACCAGGACACTTGAGGGCTGGAATACTTGTCCTGTGCAGAGGCTGCGGGAGCTGGGCTTTTTCAGCCTGGAGAAGGGACAGCTGCAGGGGAACCCAACAACAGCCCCCTATTACCTACAGGGAGGTCATCGAGAAGATGGAGCCAGGCTCTGCACAGCAGTGCAGAGTGGGAGGATGAGAGACAACAAACACAAGTTGAAAAAGGAGAGGTTCAGTCTGGATATAAAGTCTTTTTTCCCATGAGGACAATCAGGCAGTGGAGAAGGCTGCCCAGAGAAGCTGCGCAGTTTCCAGCCCTGGAGGTTTTCGCAACCCAACTGGACAAAGCCCTGAGCAACCTTGTCTTATCTCATAGCTCACCCTGCTCTGAGCAGGAGGTTGGGCTAGAGACTTCCTAAGGTCCCTTCCAGCCTGAATTATCCTCTTCTCCTGGCCAAGTAAAAGTGAAGTCGAGGTGGCATTTGTTCCATTATATGGAAGGAACCAAGGAAGGAAGGAAGGAAAGAAAGAAAATAAATAAAAAGCCCTTATCTATAGGCCATTCTTCTGCCCTTCGTTTTTGCTTGCGTTTTCGTGGGGCTTTATCTAAAGGCCAGTAACCTCAAGGCAAAAACTCCTTTTTGACTTCAGCAGGTTTTGCATCAGGTCACAGACACAAGGATTTCTGAGCAGGATGTGTGTTCCAGTGATCACCTATGATATTTTTGGCACTGAATCAGGAGTAAAAAGAATAATGGTTATTTTCACTTCAGGCCAGGCATGAAGACAAAAGGGTGTACTGAGTAGATGAGCTTGGCTAACAAAGGGGGACAAGAGCCTTAAAGGGTTTAATCAAAAACAATAGTCTTTCTATTTCAATCTGTATTGCTTTCAAGTTTACATTAAATTACTGTGTTTTCAGCAGTTAGCGACCCTAGTACTTGCTTTGTGCTGTAGTCTCTTGGGATAGAACTGCTACCACTGTATCTTAAACTACTGTATTGATCCACCTCCCTAACATGTTCAGTCATATTATTGTGTTATTTGGATCAATGTTAACAGTCTTTTGTTAAGAGAATCCTCAGTGCAGCACAAACTCTGTTCACAATAACTTCAAATCTCTCTCTGTTCAGCCAAGAACAGCCATCACATCTTCCCTGACCTGCACACATGACAAAAATTTTAACCAAAATTGTCAAGGCTAAGCACCTTTGATAGACAGAACTGCAAATATTTTCAAACCAGAAAAGGATGTTCTGCTTTCTTGAAGTCTGGGTGGAAGCAAAACAGTGAGTTATAACCTATTCTTCATTGCCAGTACTCATTCAGGAGCATATTCATATAGCAAGAAAATGGGGGTGTTCAAAATGAAGTGCAAAGCACATTTTCTGCATATTAAAGCACATTTTTCTCTAGAAAAAGAGAGACAACGCCAACTGACAAAGAAACCACTTAATGCTATAGCTAAAAGGAAAGTTTGCAGGACAGGCGTGTTAAACAGCTAAACTCACTGGCCATCAACTCCTCAGGCTTGGGGGAATGACAAAGATGGCATCTGTTTTGCCATGCATTTGCATTAATCTAGCTCAAATTAAAGTCCTCTCACGGGCCAGAAACCTGTTGTACAAAGTGGTGCATGAACTGAGACCAAAAAGACAACTCCCTAACTCCAAAAAAGAGTTAAAACATAGTTCTTGCCTCAAAGAGCTCAAATTCTCCATCCTTCCCCATGGAACAGGCAAATTAGTTCTGCAGAGACTATTCCCTATTTCTCACACATCTTCCTCCCATCCAGCCTACCTACACAAACTGATCTCTGCAGCTGGATTTCAAACCTTAGCAATTTTCAATATAAGATTTTTTTCAATATGTTGTTTTCCTTGTAAAGGGACGCCTTCTCCAGAATTTGTAAATACTGTCATTGACTTCAGTGAAAGGAAAGCATATACTTATCTGAATGTAGCATGAGGGCTTTCAAAGAGCAGGGACAGGGAGGCAGGAGAAAGCCAGGATGTAGCATGAATGGTGGGGGAAGATGAATACGTTGAGTGGAATTTGCCTCTTGACACTTCACTTGACAAGTCTAAAAATTAGTCAGCCAAGTGTGAACTAGATCCCCCAGGGCTCATCTGTGCAGAGAAATGGGCATCTCTGGAGTGTGATTCAACAGACCTATGTTAGATAGCTATTGTAAAGATGCATTGCCCTATACTGGGGCCATTTTTTTTCCACTGGTATAGAGACCAGCACAGGGTGACTGCTTCAAATATTTGAACTGTAAAAGGCTCAGGGCAGATAATCTCATCCACGAGTCAAAGTTACAGCAATATTTAAATTACATTTTTTTCCTCCTTTCATATTTCCAGACATTTGAGGTGTAGTTTTCCTGACGTTTCTTGGGAGAGAGAGTTCCAGAATGGGAACTCTATCCTCTCTAAGAAGTAGGAGTGACAAATACTTCAAAAGGAAACTTTCTTTCAACAATTCATTGTCTTGAGCTTGAGTTAAATAAAAGCTAAAAAACACAGCTAAAGCCTGACAGCTTCTAACCAGTTTGATTAAAACCCTTACCCCTCCCAGATTTCATTTTTATGACAACCTTAATCCTCTAGTTCTCAAGACTTTCACCAAAAAGATAAAAAGCAAGACCCGAATTTTCTGATGTACAAAAGAAGGAAGAGAAAGACCTTCTGAAAAGTTTTTTTATAAACCTCAGTCAAAAGGTACACAAAAATTATAATCTGATTCCTCTTGCAATGATGGCAGTAAAATTTGCATTTACATCAGTGGGATTACTTATATTACTTATACTGACTGGTCTATAGGGAAGAAACAAAGACCCAATTTTTTTTTTTAAGAAAACTAAARCTAATAGCCTAATGTTAAAATAAATCAGCAGCATAGTTTTCTCACTGCTGTAGTAACCCTGTAGGTTCCAGAGGGATGAATTTTACCAGAAACTAAGTTCTTCCAGGGAGTCAGATGCAAACCACTGTCAATTTTGTATGTAAAAAAGCACTGGATACTCTTCACTCACTCCAGTCGAATTTTCTCCAATTAAGCCAGCTTCTTATTGTACATCTACTAATTCTTGCTTCTGTCCCAGTAGTTTCTTAATGGACTCAGCTGCTTCCCTTTTAAGCTTGCTGTTAGGGTTTCTCTAGGATGCCATGCTGTACAGCAGACATGTATGTAGTACTAGAAGCTTCCTATACTGACATTTACAGGCTAAAAATAGCTCCTGTACTTCACTTTTAGAGAGTAAGGCCTTATTTCAGCAAAACACTTCACATATATTAAACCATAAGTACATGCTTAAATCCTCTAAAAGTCAGCTCAAAGTGTATGCGTGTGTTATGATAAATAATGATGATCTTTTAGGCACAAGATTAAAAGGCACCTTCTTAAATATTTTTCTTGAATCAGTCTCATATCCTGACTCTTCTGCTGAAATTCTAACTTCTAATCTGCATTTTCCTCTCTCATTCATGCTGAACCTACAATCATTTGTCAAATATTACATGAGAGAAGATAGAAAGTGCATAAAAGGCAAAAATTTGGGGACAAATTCTGCCTCTCTTAGACACCGTCAGCATGTTGAACTGACACACTAATGCCACCTGCGGAATGCATGACATTTGTGGGCTCACTATGCGCTTCTCTCCTCATTGCTTTGTGCAGTCGGGTATGGCAGCACAAAGCGGCGTTGAAACGGCTACTGCTACTCCAAACTCATTTCCCCCGTCACAGCTCAAAATGTTTATCCAAGAGGGAAGGCAGGAGGAAGGTATGAGCGCTGGGGCAGATGTGCCTTTGCAGAAGTGCACCTCATGCTCCACCTGACCCATTCTTACGAGGTTCCTGTGTCACCCTTGGGTCTGGAGTTCCCCAAGCCTCCCACACGCAAGACCCCCTTCAAACCCTCCAATGACACTGTTGCATCCAAAACTCATTTATAGCAACAACTTCAGAGTTTCATTATTAAATCCATTCAGCCACTGTGCAGGCACAAATCTCACATCCAAAAATCCCCAGAAAGCCATCCCAAAGGCAGGTCAGGAGCATATGGGATAAAGACAAGCTCAGCCTCCTGGAAGAAGAGCCAAGCTGCCTTGTCCTGCAGCCCTGCCATCTATTTTGAGAGCAGCTGTCCATCACCCAAGCCGTCAGCCACATTGGCCGCAGAGCCTTCCCGTACTTAGGGAGTGGGAAGAGAGCAAGGTTAATCCGTGAAAAACTATAACTAGTCGAAAGAGGGTGGGTGCTGATTACTGTGAACTCCTGTAATTCAGCCCACTGAATGACTGCTCCAAGCCTACCTAGCAACTGTTTCTAAGTAGTGCAAGTGGCCCCCCACCCCRCTTTAATAAGGTTTAACAGAGTAATAGCAGGTGTTAGGACTGCACAGCTTTGTAGTCTCCCGGCTGATTTTGCAGTGAATTATTTAATAGCAACTGCAATTGCTCTAAAGTCCGAGCAGCAGGACTTACAGGTATTTTATTATTTCAGAGGCTTGTATCGGGGCGATAATATAATTAGTGCAGTTGGGAAATTCCATCACAGCCAGGAGAAAAATGAAGGAGCTGCATGTGGCAGCCCATGCTCGGGAAGCCGGTATGGCTCACCGTTCCTGACAGGCGAGGTAATGTGCCTGTAAATTCCACCTGACAGCRAACGCATCCCAGCATCAAAAAATGACAAAACACCCAAACCATGGAAGAATGACAGCCAAACAGCTTCAATAGCACAGAGGCTGCACCAGGGAAAAACAGGCAGAGGCAGCTTGGATTAAATCCAAGGAGTTGCTCGGAGTCTGAGTAGAAAGCCTCCCTGTTTGCACTAACAGGAGGCAGAGAAACCAGCAGAAATTGCTTCGGTAAATAGGCTGTCCTGCAGTGGGTAAAATTCTGGCTTATTAAGAGCCTCCTTGGAAAATCATTACCTGCAGATGCCATTCTGATCAGAGGTATTCCTATAAAAAGATCCTTGACTTTTTGACAGAAAGACCAGGGCATTAGTGCGAATGGATTTTCAATATTATAATTTCACTAATCACATTTTCACCCTCAAAATTATAACCATGACCATCACCCAAGTATATGTATTAGAGACAGCTGTCTGTCAGAGAAATCACCCATGTCTCCACAAACGTAAATCATCTGAGAAACTGCACCACAGCATAGCTGTAATGCCAGCTCTTGCTGTAAACTGCAGGACGGGGAGGGATTTGGCCTCCCGGGCAGCTGTTGCTAATGGAATATGTGCGCTGTGTCCCCATCTAGCTGCTGAACCACTTCAGGGATAAAAGCTTCATCTTAATAGGTATCTTCTTCAACTCAGCTGAGAAAAGCCTGTGCAAGTTTTGTCCTCACTTTTCAGGATGGGTTCTGGCTTCCAGAAATGCTGAGTGACCCAGAAGACACTGCTGGCTGTTGGCTGGAGCTCCCATAGGTGGCTCTGGTTGAATGGGAAGAAAAGCAATGCTCATTTCTGTCTGAGTCTGCTGGGGACAAGGGGAAGGTTGACAAGGGTAATAAAATAACATATAAACACATATAAACACACATCTCAGTTACAGTGATGTTAGTGGGATTTAAGCATCTGCCTGGGCACTTTGATAAGCAGAGCTGATTTTTTCCCAGGAGAGCCTAAAAGAACTTTTCCTTTCTTCATGCACCAGAACCACTTCAAAATCAATATGTTTATGCATCTGTACATGTGAAGAAGAAGAGTTATCCTTCAAATATCTACACATTTTATTGTTAGAATATATTCCAGGTAAGCCAGCCAAAAGCACATTGACAGATCTGACCTCCTTCAAACATTTCTTTACTTGGAGAAGCTTATTATTTTTCTCTTGTTGTCAGTAGGCAAAATATATGATGCCAGGTGCTAATAAAAACAAACAAACACAGGGAGAAAAACACAGAGAGAGAGCAGAAATGTTTCTGATTTGGCATGTAACAAATGACCTGGAACCTCTTTTGTGATCAYAGCAAACGGCGAGAAGACTGGGAGCGATCAATCTTCGTGCGATTAAAAGAGGGAGGCTACAGGCTGCGTGAGAACATCCTGTTCCATCTGTATGTGAGCACTTCACCCTGCGGAGATGCACGCCTCAACTCCCCCTATGAAATCACAACTGACTGTAAGGAAAAGTTTTGCCCTCTTCTTTTTCCCCTTTGTGTGCAAGTGTTTATTTTATTTTATTTTTTTTTTGAGATCAATCCTTCTTTCTTTGTTCCTTTGCCTGGAGAAAATGTGTTTCACATGAGAGCAGAGACACTATGGGCCACGCAGCATGTGTGTCTGTGTGACTGGCTCTCTGTCCAGCATATTGGGAGGGAAAGTGTGTGGAGGACAATAGGAGCTGGGCAAGGCAAAATGAGACTTCTCTGCTTGCCTGAGGCTCCAGTGGCTTTGCTAGGAAATACATCCCCAACAGCCTGCGTTTCCCWCTAGGAAATACATCCCCAACAGCCTGCRTTTCCCACTAGGAAATACATCCCCAACAGCCTGCRTTTCCCACTAGGAAATACATCCCCAACAGCCTGCGTTTCCCACTAGGAARTACATCCCCAACAGCCTGCGTTTCCCACTAGGAAATACATCCCCAACAGCCTGCGTTTCCCACTAGGAAATACAACCCCACAGTGAGTGAACGCCTTGAACGTAAGGCCCTGGGAAAGGTCCGTGTGACCAGATAGATCCTTGCAGCCATGGCCAGGGGTTGGACTAGGGGATCAAGACTCCAGTTGGGGTTACATGGACTTTTCTCAAGGTTTAGACTGTACGAACAGATTGAAGGGCTGCATTTACACCAAACCTGAGCTGTCCAGGCCACAGTGGCTGGAGTGTGAGGTAGTACAAAGACGTGGCATCTATAGCATTGGTCAAAGTTCAGGCTCTCTCCAAATACCACCCGCCCTTGCAATGGACAACATCAGGGCACTCCTGGAAAGGATCCTTCTCAGGGCATCCTGCCTGTCTCCGATAAATCACATGGTCATTACATGGCAGATGGACCAGATGGAGTTAGGCAGTCCAGCCCTGGCGTCCCCAGGCCCCTACCATGGCATTTAAACATGCACATTGTTTTCCAGGGAATTGTCTTCCAGAGGTGATCTTGCAAGTGAGGTGAACATATTAGGCCTTCTGCCAGTGTGAATGCAGCTGATAGACCTGCAGAGCTGGCCTCACAGCAATCAACATGAAATACCACCATTTTGCTCCAGCCTCGCACTGCCTGACCTCAGGAGACACCCTGTCTCCACCACATGCCTCAATGCTTTCACCACATCACCCCCAAATGTGTGTGTCCCTGGCATTTGCCCCACCATCTCAGAGGCAGGTCCCCAGGGAATGCTCCCATGGGGAGACAGGGGACTCCAGGGGTCTGTGGCTTGTTATCATGTGTGTCTGTCACTCCATGACCCAATGTGTGTTGCACAAGGTGCACTCTTAGCTGTGTAGTGCTATTCATACATGGATTTTACAGTGTGGCAATACATGTTGTACTAGTTGCTAAACGTGCATATAATGAGAAATAGTTCTAGCCCTGAATACCTTGAATGTGAAGCAGGTAAGACAGGAGAACGGATGGAGAAGGAAGCATGTACACTGGAATGTAAAATTAATCATCCAAGGTCACACAACGACCTAACTTCCTCACAGGGAAATTCATCAGACAGTGGTTTCCCTCCTCATTCTTATTTGTTCTTTTTTAATGGTTAAGTACTATTCTCCCCAAAATGGAATCTTCTTGTCATGTGTGAAACAGCAGTTTGCTGGGGTGCRAAAAGGAAATACACCTATTCAGAAAGGAAATACACTTCCTTACTTGACATGATTTCTATATTTTGTCAGCAGGKTGTATAAAATAAAGAAAAGAAAGCAAGCATCTAAATTGAAAACAGAAAATAGACAATCCCTGATGAGGTAACAAAAATGAGGAAAATTATCATCTTAAAAAATAAAATTAAAAATAAAAATGCATGTGCCTATGAATATCAAAAATAAATGGTGATTCTGGCCTCATTTTTTTGTGCTTGTTAAGAGATATATAAAAAGACCTTAGTTTTGGTCAAAATGTTTTCTTGGGGCGTGCCTTATCTGATATCAGAAGTGGAAGTGCCAAAATCTGTAATTATTTTTAAAATGTAGTCCATTCTCGAGAATAATCAAAGAGTATCCAGGACTGAAATTCTGCTCTTTCATGCATGAGCAAGCAGATGCTTTGGGCAGCCAACTGCCAGCACTGCCTGTTGATACGYGCTGAACTCAGGCCTGGAAATGAGCTACTCGTGGCTCATAGATGGTTTCAATAAACATATATATCTGCCAGCTGATGAGGATATGCTCCTTTAGATGACTATACATACAGAAAGCTGTGTTTTTAAAAGATATTATCATGTTATATCTAGCACTCATAGGGTAACTTGTAGGGATGTCAAAAATACTTTTCATGTGGGTGAGACTRTTACACCAATTATTGTCCCAATGCAGAAGCTGAGACACAAAGAATTGTGTGGCTTACACAAAGTTATAAAGTGACTCAGTAGCAGAACTTGCAGGGGCACTATATCTGGTAATTATTTCACTGTTTTAAGCAAATCCCTCCACCTCTATCCCATACTCTAAAAAGAATTTAGCTCCGTAAAAAAAAGCCATGTCACCAAAAGTTGTCCTTCAGTGAGATAAGCATTTACTTTCAGCTCACATTATCCCAGAGACATCTGGGAAGATAAGTATTTTATAGTGCTTATCATTCTTTTTTTTTTTTTTTTTTGTAACTAAAGCAGTAACCTTTCTTTCATCCAGTAATGACAAGAAACTCTAGATGAATGCTGTTTCTTTTCTTAAGCAACAAAGCTTCTCCTAGAGCTAGCACAAGCCATCAAACGCTACTGATTATTCTCTAAAGATGCATTAACATTTAAAAACGGTGTCTCACCATGTGGTTTCTGGTTTTGCAAAGGAATATGATAAGCCTTTATTAATATAGGGAGTGAGTAAAATCCACTTCTCAAATCTCCTTCCAAAAATTTATTATCCACCGCGTCTTCCCAGCACCCTCAGGGAGGCCTCACATTTCCTTTTTATGAGCTTTGTTCTAGTAAGGGAGGAGATAAGTTAGCATGCACTCGAAACCAAGTTTATTTCTTGCTGGAGAGCTGAGTACCAAACTGGTGGCAGGTGTAAAAGCCTGACCTTATCATGGTTCYGGTGGATGGCTGCAATGCAGAGAGGATCTAGAGGAGGAGAGGTCAAGGGAGTTGGCACACATGCAAGTTTCACACAGGAAAGTGAGAAATTAGGGACAAAAATAGCAAATTTTGCATTGTTTTGCAGTGAAGCCCCTCTTGGACCAGAGGTGAGCTGACTTGTTTGTTGATGTATCCTGAGCCAGCTCAACATGACAAAATCCAGCTGGAATAGGGCTAGCATGAGCACTGACTGGAGTTTTCTTACTTTTTGGTGCCTGTAGGCACCAAAGGCTAAAAGGGATTAATAAGAGATTCAAGGGAGGAAGTTTAAGCTTAGAGGGAGGCTGGTACAAGTCCAAGAGATTAGGCAACAGAAGAGGCGACAGAGGGAGAGGAGAGCAGGAAGKGTAAGTGGCATCGCGGAAAAGGGAAGCTGGGAAATATGAGTGGGGTTTCACCCTCTCCCTCTCTCCAGCCCACTTTCCTTCCCAAGACTGTCTTCCTTTCTTCATTTTTCAAGGTCACCCACAAAGGTTCTTGCACAGCAAAAATGTAGAGAGGCAACACATTCCCGGCTGTCCTCRCCACTCTCTAATGCACCTTCACACACTCAACTTTTGCCTCCACTTCAATTCAGYGCTGCAGCTTAGGGACCCTGGGACTGCACCTCCTTTTCCAATACCTTTTCCCTTCATGTACATCCAGGCAAGGTGCTCCTAGGTCTCCGACTTCCTCTGAGGGCAGTATCACAGCACAAAGTTTTCTGGAGGTTTCCTGGAGGTTTCAAGGGAGCTAAAGTTTTCCCTTTGCACACACATTCCAACTCACAAGGTGGAGCTGCAGCCATGAGGGTCCATGGTCACGTTCCCCTCTGCCCCATTTCCACTGCAAATGGGCCTGTCCCTACAATATTTGCTGCATATTTATTTTACATCTTCTCCTGAATCTAGGGCAAACCACAGAATAATCAAGCCCTTGATTTGCTGAAGTGCCTTCCTAGCTAATTTAGGGCTTCTTGACTCACTGGCTTTTTTTTTTTTTTTAAGAGCCTCTTGAAAAGCAAAATGAATTGCTTAAAAAATTGAGCTAATAAATCCTCCACTTCCCCACTCCTCCTTCCCTGGCAGAATTTTACCTCACTGTCCATCTTCCTGCTAGAGATGAGCTCTGCTTTTTTCACTACGTGTATTGCCAAAGAGACAAACAGAATCTGCCCCAGGGCTTGTCTCCATTCATGTCCCCTGGGCTGCTTTTCTATCTCTTGCTAACATGCTGTATTGCCTTGTACCATTGACTCCTTGATAGCCCAGCTCCTGTTTTATCCCACACTCCCTTTAGGTCTGAAACACACCATTGCATCTGCTCCACATGAGGTCTTCCTCCTGCTTGTCTATTAACCTACAGCTGTGCTGAATCTCTCATGCACACACATTCAATACAGCTCTCATCTAAACAGGATACATATGCAACCACGTGAGCTGGATCATTGCATTATTAGGTGATGTGCTGGGGAGAGGATGTGCGCAGGATTTTTCAGTAAAGTCAGGGAGCTGAAGAGTTCCCTGAGAGACAAACCTGCTCTATCTACTTCCAGGTGCTTTCAGTGTGCAAACCTGTGCTTTCACTGCTCGCAGCTCCAGCTGCTGAATTCAGCATCCCATTCTTAGTGCAATGTTCTGTGTTAACCCTGGGTGCCAGGGCTTCCTTGAAGGGTTGCCCTGCTCACACTAGACTCAGCACTCCGTATTCAAGTGGTGGTGACCCAGATTGCATCAGTGTGTGATCCTCAAATCAGAGTCCCTGGAAGTCCTATCCCAGGGCAGAGTAGCCGGAAATGGCCAGATTCAAACAGAAACCATCTAAGGAGATTGACCATCTCCCAAAGATGGACACAAATGGTTCCCTGAGACTGTCCTTCCCCACAGCCTCAGAGTTCTGCATTCTGGGTCTTGCAGGCAGCTTTCAGGATGCCAATACCATCAGGATGCCTGTGGCACCAACTGAGCACAAAGCACACCCAAAATGCATTGAATTTAACAAATGTTATCAGAGGTGCAAGGGCAAGAATTCTCTGCCTTCCATCTGCCAATTCCATGTTTTATTTAAATGGAGAAAACAAGCAGCTTTCACTCTGCCTGAAGACTTGGTTTCTGCTAGCAGATGTTCAGCTCTTGTGAGCAGAGAATAAAGGGGAAAAAAGCATTTCAAGAAGAACCATCTAAATAACTCACTGGCCTGAAAACAGATCAGGTATCAGTAACTGCAAGAAACTGCAGGTCCTAATGGATTGAAATACTGTCCCTGTTAGAGCAATCAAGGATAGCCATAGGTCATCATTTTAGGTTGGACACTATTAATTGTTTCAGCTGTACAAATGTTCATAGGTGTAGCAATCATCTTGTTGCTATGTTGTGACTGCTGGCCTGGAAATCTGTAGCTATTCAACACACGGAACAGCTTCCTCCTGGTTTGTAAAGTCAAATTTATGCTGATGAATGACCCATCTGCAGAAACAGGATGAAGGTGCATTATTTTTCTGTTTTTCTTCTGACTGACCAGAGCAATACCTTGGGGGAACCTCAGAACAGAATTATGATAGAGAAACATGCCCCAACGTAACTAGGAAGGAAAAAAAAGTTGCACTGTGGGCTGTAATGTTGAACACTGCCTCAAGAGAAATAATCTCAGCACTGGGTGAATTATTGTGGTCAGTCCACACTGCTTTGTCATGTAAAGGATGCTGCAGAAATTGCGGACACAGCATGAGGTTGTTAGATTACTTCAGTGGCTTGGGAACTTGTTTATTAAAGAAGGTGAAGGGAAATGGTCCATCCACTTCATTAAGGTTAAACTGGGATGGATCCAGAACAACTGGGCTTGGGACCTAAGCACAGGACCCCTTGTCAGCCTCTTTGGAGATCAAATCCTACTGAAGCCATGGCTCCTTCCTGCATGTACCACTGACATAGCCTCAATTTACCAAAGTAAATATAGAGGAAATACAAAGAATTGCTACAGTTAACTAGAAGCTGTTCTGTCAAGGGACTTACGTCCCCATTCAGGTCTGGTAGCACTCATCAATTTTATATATAATCACCCCGTTCTTCTAACTCAATCATCCCAGGCTGCTGAAAGGCTGTTTTAGAGTGTGGCTGCTTTCACTCAAGTTAAGTAGGYAGGGAAAACATGGCCACAGTACTGTCATCTCTGGTTAGCGCTCTCCATCACTTACATGTTATTCTTGGCTGTGAGCGGAGGTGATGTTTGTTCCTGGTTCAGAGCATCTGAAATGGGCAAAGACGACTGTAGAGCACAGTCCATAATGTAAAGGTTCTCCATTCCCACCGAGCACTGCAGGTCTGAGCAACGATTCAGCTCAAGGCTTCTCAGATGTGCAGGTGATACTGCATGTAGCATGTAGGGCATCTAAGAGGGATCAGTGGGACCTTGGGACAGGAGGGCCATGGTGAGRATCAGAAAGTTTGCAGGGTGGGAGGTTGTTCAGAGACATTCAGTTTGATGAGGGAATGGGAAGAGACAACAGCGTAAGGCCTGTGTGGGGTGGAGGGACTCTGGAAAGCTTCAAGACAAGTGGGGCTCCTCTCCCTCCTCCAGCACACTCTGCCCACCCCCACCCAGGACCTGCAGGTCCTGTTTGACCCATCTCCAGCTTGGCGAGAAGCTTTCCTACCCCAGTGTCTCCTACTCGGTCTCTAATCCTTCAGGGCTGTAGGAGAGGGAAAGAAACAAGCAGGGAGAAAGGAAAAGGCTCAAGTCACAGGGGACGGGTTGAAGCACTTTGCTCTGAACCCAGGAGTACCCCTTGTGCCACCTGAAGGCAGAAGCTGCAGAAGCAGTAACTGTTGCAGCTCCTTGCAGCCTGACCCATTGCTCAGTTGGAAAAGCAGTGCTAGAGGGTCTGCAATACATAGCASGGATTAGCTGTTCCAGGTGTTCTCACTGCTGGAAATTACATTGCTTTTGGTAATCCAAAGAAAACATCTGTTGCACTAAACAGCCTTCTAATCTTTAAACCTAACAGAGAAACCAGTGATCTCCAGGCTTAGAAAGAGTAAGAACAGAGTGTAGTCATGCTGTGAAAGCGCTGTTGGTTTTATTGGTGGTATTACCATGCTGTATCCCAGAATGGACCTCTGAAAGAGGAGGTGTTCTGGTTTTGCTACACTGGAAGTCCTTCAGCTTTCAGTGCTAAAAAGCCAACTTGTGAAATGTTGCTATTGCTTCTTTTTTTGATTAGACCAATCTCTGTCAGGTTGGATAGTTGGGTTTTTAGTGGAGTTTTGCTAGAGTTGACTAGGGAATAACCACTTCACTTCATGAACAACTTTCAGATCTCAAAGCACTGGTTGGCTGGAATAAAATCAACACCTGCTGAGCAAATTTTTGAAAGAAAATAATTGTGTGAAAATGGGATCACATCCCTTATTTTTCATATTTGTGGTTAGACACATACTAACCTGGGGTGGACAAAAGTCTACTTCATTTCCTTTAGTGTCTAGGTCAGGGTGGGCTTTTTCATTCCAGGCCACTTTGACTCACTTGGGAGATACAGGGTCAAGTTTCTCAGCTGAGCTAGACAGTCTCTTTTTTTGCAATCTGTGTTATAAAAACTTTCTCAGAACTGAGACATCCTGAGCAAACTCTTTGGCTTTGACAATGCATTGACAATGTTCCAGTTCCCTCTCCTTCTGATATTCTTGGCTGCTTTTGCTTATTTGGGTTTTTGTTGTTTAGGGTTTGTTATTTCTTAAGTAGAAAATAAGACTTTTTAGAAGTATGTGTTTGTGCAGTGTGTGTCTATGTGGGAAAAGAGAAAGAATATGCTGGAAACTATGAAGAGCTTAAAAACAGCACTTGGCCACAGCTTTGAAAAGGTTTCATGTAAAGCAAAATGTGTTTGTCAGGATTCGGGAAAACAGGTTTCCACAGCTATAATCAGATCCTAATTTTAACAGAAAGCTTGAATCACCAAAGGGAATTGCACTATATTTATTGATTCTGCTTTGTTACTAGGTTTTGCTGTTTTGTAAAACATTGCATTTGGACTCAATGTTCAGACGTGATAAAAAGGCTGAGGAGCTCTCAGAACAGTAGTAGAAATTTTTACCCAGAGAAGCTGTTTGTCCCAGAGTTTGTCCACCCCAAAGAATAGTTATTTTTGAGCTTCTTTGAAGTCTTCTGCAGCATGGACAAAGAGATCATATGTTCCAGGGCACCATTGTCTCAGCTTCCATGGCATCTGATGGCCCATTAGAGTCAGAAGACTGAGATATGCATTTAATTATGGAACATATTTTGGGTGGAAAGATCAAACAGTAATTGGGAAAAATCCCAGTGGCAAAAACTGCCCTCACTTGGGTCCAATTTGGTCTAATTTACACAGCACCGCCACTGAGTGGGAGTCACAGGTAAAGCTCATGAGCTGAGTTTTATAAAGCTTGTCAGACACCTAAAGGCCCAGATGAGATCTCTTTGGGACTTTTGAAAATACTTAGAGTTTCTTAGACCCTTAAGAAAGAGAAATCTGGAGAAATCTGCTTAAGAGTGACAACATAATTTAAGCCTAACCATGGCTTTACTGCTACTTCTCTAGCTAGCCTTGAACAACTCACTTTACTCTGGTTATTTCTAATTCCACACATGTAAAATGGCAATAAAAGTTATCCAGCTGTCACAACTTTGAGGAAGGGTAACTAATGCTCCGAGTAGAATACTAAAATGAAAAGCATTGTGTATTTTAAGCACTATTATATCATTCTTCATAATAATCTAGTAATTGCAAATCATATATTTTTAAGGTGAACAGGGACCATTTCCTGATGATCTAAATTGAATTTCTCCACCCAGAGAGACTTTACCCAGTAATTTCTGCCTATAGCTTCAGAAACTGAAGTCAAACTAGGATGTGCTTCATGAAATAGCAGGGACCATGGCCTCTGTAGGCTCATACCAATCATAGAGGGCTGAAATGGTGTTAATTCAAAAATATTTTTGACAGATTTTTGTTGTTTCTATTTCACAGGGTTCATCTTCAGTTTTCATATTTTGCTGACATCTTTCGCAGCATTCTTCTCATAATCACTCCTGAAGATCTCAATTTCCAAACAAAAAAAAAATCCCAAACCCGYGTGAATAACAATATGTTTCTTTGATAAAAGAAAGAGGGTTATGATGAATAACACATTCCCTTTATGTTTGTGTAAACTTTTTGATTAAAGCATGTCAGGGGAGAGAATTGTCACCAAATGGGCAATTCCAGAAATGCTGACAATTTTTCACACAAAGCATATTTAAAAGATAAAGCCCAGCTTTAAGAGAAAACCATTTTTCTTTTAAAAAAATAAAATAAGTAAAAAGTCATTTCACTGCTGGCAACCTGCCACAATGTTGCACAGCTTAGGATATAGATGACCGGCAGATCCCCACTAGACCTTGACACTGCTGGGCACCACGAAGTCTCTCTCCCCTCCCCACGCAGCCTCCAGCTGCCATCCTGGCCTCGCTCCGCCGCTGACCTGGGTGCCAGCAGCAGGATGAACTGGTCGCTGGACACCAGGTAATTTGCCTGCGTGGCCAGCGGTGAGGCGCAGGAAGGATGCGGAGGCAGAAATTCTCAGTCGCAGAGTTTCATGGCACCCACGCGGCCCTTTGCCGGGTCTCTAGGCTTTGCTCTGCGGGGGCAACTGCACTGGCAAAGTGACGGCATTGCACATCTAATTTTAGATGAGAGGAGCAATTAGTAATTAAAAATAATAATCTTGATGTGTTCAAGCTGTACTTTCCTTGATTGCCACATGCACAGAATCTTAATTCCGCTGATAAAACTTGGGCTTTTGGCTTCAACGTACTAATGCATTTCTCCTCCAGAGAAGGCTGGAGTTTGCAGCCTGAGTTTGTAGGTGGCATGAACAATCTCCCCCATGCCTAACCCAGCACTGCTCATTCCTCCTTGCCTCTAAAGGTAATTTACAACCCTGAGAGGTAAGCGTTCATGACTTCATTGTCAACAAATTGTTCCAAAGAGACTTTTAATTAATTAGTCATAGTTTGATCCCTGGGGTTCCTGAAAGAGAGACATGATAGTAAACTATTTTGTAAGGCGCATGTTTTGATATATTTCTCAGTCTATTCTTCTTGTCCCAAGAGATTAAAGCATTAGGAGAGACAAAGGCTTACTTACAAGTTAATTCAATGGCAAAACAGGTTTCATTTGTTAGAGCGCCATTCTCTGACTGTAGCAGTTAGTTTCATAAACACAGTCTAACACCTCTCACTAGGATGAGCATTCAGCACATTTCGTATTACTCTACTAAAGTAATAAAAAGTCTTTGTAAAAGATGTACGCCACCTGAACAGATGAAATTTTGTCCTTCAATAACCATATGCAGAGGCATTTTGATGGACCATAATGAAGAGCTTTCATTAAAACACTCAGCTATGAACTTTCTTATGATGGGGTAGCATTCCTAAACCTTTCCTGCAGTTACTATCTCTAACACCACAGCTCAAGACTAGAATTGTAATTTAATTAAAATACACTTAAAATAGATAAGGACAAATAATGTAATCATTTCCTTTTCTGTTCTTTTGGATTCAAACTTATCTTGGACTTCAAATTTTTCTCATTACCGATTCTTTATAGGTGAGATGAATTAAATGCCACATATTGATGAACTATGAATGAGCAGATCCCCTTTGCTTTCACACCTTATCTGTACATCACATGAACTTATAGGCAGATGAGAAATTATGGAAGAAGTAGAAAGATTCCAAAATGTTCTTTTAAGATTAATGGAGAGGAGAAATAACAAAATGCTGAAGGTAGCCTCTTTTATAAAGTCATGGGATACCTGATTGCTGCCCCAAACCAGGATTTTAGCCAGGAAATGTGCATCGAAGGAGGGAAAGGATAAAGAATTTCAATTTTGACTGTTAATTTCAGTTTCACAAATCATGGGTGTCCAAGGCTTTCGTGTAACATACTGCATTAAAGTAGTTACTCAGCATTTATATTTGCATATATGCTTAATGATACGGCCCAAACCCCAGATCTGCACTTTGACACAACGCAGTGAGCCCTGCCCCACTTGGGGCGCGAGCCCTACACTGCCCAGCAGACCTTCCCGCCTACGTTTTAAAGCATCTCCGGACTTTTGGGGATTCACCTTGCCATACATGTGAGCAGGTTAAGCCAGGTGCCTGTGGTACCTCTGGGGCCTGGGGCAAGAAGCCCTGGCAGGATGGGTGCGCAGCGGTGCTTTGGTGCTTTCGGAGGGGCTGCCTCATGCAGTACGCTCAGCCTCTGCCTCTCTAACGACTGTCAAGCACAAAGGCGGTGAGATGTTAACGCTTCTCTTTCCACGCCTTTGTTTCAAAGAAGAGCTCTAAGGAAGCTTTATACACCATGCTGACGATTTGAGGGTCCAGCACTGAAAAAATGCAAGATAGGCCGCTTTATTTCTTCCTTCATGAGGAGAGAACAGCCTCCACTGAAGCAGGGAAATAGAAAATGAACCTCCAGGGCAGTCATGCTGAATCTCAGACAGAACCGTGCTCGTGTGTTTCTGTTTAATCACCATCCATTTCCTCTTCAACTAAATAATAAATATGGAGTGGCTTTTTTTCATTACCATTTGAGCCAGAACTGCTCCTAACAAAATAAGGGGTAAGTCTCAAAATCAGTGGATTTCAAGACACTATTTTAAATACAAGGCACCTGTGAAAATTTATAATCCAATAATTAATAATCATGCACCTTTTTATCTTATAAACTCTCAGGAGTAATTTCCCCATCTGAGTGTAGCACACATCATAAATCCACTCCAAATGATTTTTAAATTTGTCCTTTCCAATTCCTGTTTGAATTGACATTTTGTTCTGGTTGAAGTGGAATCCTCAGAAGCCTTCTCCCCTGCAATTAGCTGAGATTAAGTAGTTGGAGAACTAGCACAGCAAAGATCAGAAAYGCTCATAGTCACTGATGCTTTGATCATACCAAACAGGAGAACAGTAGGCTGTAGTTTGTGGCTTTGAGGTGCATAAATAAATATATCTCTGAGACTGTTTTAAAGTGATCTGTAGCAGACTGTGTCAGGAAGTGGACTGCATTTTTTACTGCTGGCAAGCAGCTTATGTGCTAGACTCTGTCTTACAGCTTCAGTGCAAAATTCACAGAGCCTCATCTATTTCTTTGTTCAATATTTATATCTTCATACACTACTTAAAAATATGTTAAAAAAGAACTAAGTACATTCCAAATGCAGATCTGAATTTAATCATTGGCAATCTGAAAGTTTTCAGAGCTTTCGGTTATTATTATTTTATATACATGCTACAGATCTTGTTTTTGGAATGTGTGTTCTGGCTATCCCAGTAATACGAGTAGCTTAAGATATGCAGTACTGCACAGGGTTTTAGTCACATCCTATCCATTGAATTTAATAGTAGTTGAGCAGCTAAAACCCCTTATCAGTACTGTGGAAGTGTTTCCCAGGGTGAGTGTAGACTGCCCACAGCTGCCTGAATCCTATCAGCTAATTCTGCCTGCTTGGCTGCATCCTGGGTAGAGCTTGCATTACAGGGAGCAAAGTCTGATACACAGAGTGAGTTAATATGAGCATTTGTAAACTGAGATGAGGCGAGCTCTAACGCACTTCCTAAATGCTTTGAAAAACTTCATTATTCAGTTTTTGGTACTTCCAGACCAAGGCTGAGATGCTAAAAGAACAAGCAGACTCAGAGTATTTTGGCCTGTCAAACTTCAGTCCTGAGGAAAACGAGGAAGACCAAATATACAAATAAAATTTAAATAAGCAAAAACCCTAAACTCTCAGAAAAATTTCAGATCCCTCTCTCCTCTAATTGTTGGCCTCAGCTTTAATTTCCCCAAATGCTAAAGAGTTGTTAGCAGGGCTGGTACTTCTTTTTTCCCTGAATTGGATCTCTTCTTCTTATCTCTGTCAGCACATTGTGTGATGCGTTGCCCTGCGCTAGGTAATGTTTCAAAGTCAAGTAAATGATGGGCTATTCATCTTGTCATGCAGTCACTAAAATCCTCTAGCAGTTACATGTCCCATTTCATCCAGTGCTGCAAGTGTGCAGCCTTCAAAATGTAGGAGTAACAATGCAGTGAACTGCCTGAAAAAGAGTGATAAAGGAGACCAATGCACGTATAGGGGAGGACCAGAGCAGGAGCTGACAAAGAGAGAAGAGTGTAGAGAAAAGATGGGAAATGGGGAGAGAAAGGCCAAGCAAGGAAGAATATTCTTCTAAAAAAGGATGGGGAAAAGAACATTAAAAATTCATTTTTTCCTGGGGGATTTCTGCAGGTGGACTCCTGTAGTAGATCTGTATTAAAAGGGTAGCATCTAGCTTTCATAAATAGTTTTTGAGCAGTTGCTTTAAAAGAATTTGCAGAAGAAGGAAGCATAGCATCATTATCTTCATTTTAGCTGTGGGAAAACTTAGGTAAAGAGAACTGATTTGCTTAAAGTAAAACTTGCTGTCAGCCAAAGCAGTAATAGTCTCTTGAGTCCCTCTTTAGTGCTTCACTCACAGAGGTCTAACTCTGCCATGCCACCAGTTCTTTGTGTGTACAGGCTAATGCAAAATCTTTTCCCTGTACATTTCTCCCTGTTGCACAGCCAGATGTGTTTGCTAGGCAGAATTATCATTTTCTCCATTCCTCGCCCAAATTTCATGGCACCTTCCCCACCACACCATTGTTTAACATTAAAAATATGCTGCTCACCACTGTTGGAAGTTTTTAGAAAACGAGTTTCCCCCAGAGTCCAAAGAAGGATATGGACCAGTTCCCAGATAACTAATCACATCCAAAGAGCATCCTCTGAACTATACTGCAGGAGGGATCCCAAACAAGAGAGATGGATGTAGGATCAGCACGCAGGGCCATGAAGAGTGGTTTCACTCCGTTGCTGGAACAGGCCAACAGTTTCAGGGGAGAGGGATCTGAGACATTTCTGAAAGTTTGGGGGGGGTTCCTTATTTGTTTTTTATTTGCTTATTTGGTCTTCCCAGTTTCCCTCAGGACGGAACAGCAGACTGCTGTCCCCCAAACATCATTCCTGAAGTAGCACAGCAAACCCTGAAGCATTTTTAAACATGTCCGGTGTGGTGGAGCCTGTTGTTGGTTGGGAATCCATTTCATCCATGGCCAGTCAATCCAATCAATATCAGGTCCATCCCACTGCYGACACACACACACACACACACCTTGAATTCGTCACGGGGATTTTAAACAGCAAGAAGGAAACGAAGAGGAAGTGATCAGTGGAGGCTCAGCCAATGCATCTGCTGGCAGGTCACAGCTGACATTGCTGTTCTACATGTGTTTGCTGCATTTGCTAATCCCAGTGGTCTGAAGCGATTTATTTTTCCATTCCTTTTTTGTAAACAATCCATTGGCAGCAGCCAAAGTCAATCAATTGCTTCAACCAGAGCTAGCAGCACAGAAAATGGTTGTACAAAGCAAAGACAGTGAAAAATGACAGGAGGGAGAGAGCGGGCGGCTGGGGAAGGCGCACAGAGCCAGCTGCYCTATGCTGGTGGCTCCATCAGCTCCTTGACTTGTGACACGTTGGTGTTACTCAGCGTGAGGAACAAGGTCCAGACAGCCTCATAGACTGCTGAGGGTTGAGGGGTGTCACCTTCAAAAGCAGAAACCTTCTGGTCCAGCTGAGAGGCAGGTCATGGAAAAAATATGCTGGAATGCTGGAAATATGGGCAAACAGCCTCTATAGAGGCATCATGACTTTTCCTTGAAAGCAAAGACCATCCTGTACCATCTTCCATTCTTTTCTTTTGTGCTAAAGTTACCTGTATCCAGGTAGCAATACAGATATAGTAACAGCGATTTCAGTAATGAGCTTCAGTTTTTATCTTTTCATCCAAAATGGAGGCAAAGTGCTTCACAAACGTCACTATCTTTTGCAGTTACTCAGACTTGTCCTGACGCACAGGACAAGCTGCTTGCCGTGCTCCACCCCAAAGACAGCCACATTTTACTGAAGTATATAAGATTACTAACCTGACGGATGGCAAATGAATAAGAGATATCAATATGACACAAAACAGTAGTGTATTTCTGTTTAGGAAGACTATGGAAGGAATTTAAGCAAACAGTCAAAAACTACCAAGTTTTAATTTGCTTTAGACCCTGAGTTTAGTACTTCAACTTTTGAGAATTTTCAGTGAAATTTCTTGAGATGATAACAAGCCATGACTTCAGTTTTGCAATTATTCAGAAGTTGTCACTGAATATCACACCAGAGTATTGGTCTGCACTGGGTCAGACATGTGAGTCTTTACACTTTGATCTTGCTCACTGAACCAAGATTTTCTAAGGATTCCCCTGACTCAGCTCAATCCTACAAGCACAGGGGGGAAAAAAAACAAGAAACAAGAGTTAAAAAAAAATGTGCTTTTCAAATATGGAAGGAAATGGGAACATGATTTCAACGTGTGCTATGCACAAGTTTTGATTCATGTGAAAAGGAGATCATGCTAGGGAGCATGTATTTTTCTCCACTTTGCTGCTTTCTGCAGTCTCATCCAATTYTCCATTCAACTTAATGGACTATCACAAGTGGTTCTGCAAATGCAAGCGTTAGCATCAACACAGCATTTTGGTTTCTTTCAAAAGGCATCTAAAAGCATTTAATTATCGCCTTTTCATCCCACTCTTCTGTTTCTTTTGTCCAGTGAACAGCAGCAAGCACATAGTAAGAAAATACCGTGGACACCTTCGAACAAAGATTGAGTCTGGAGAAGGAACCATACCAGTCCGGTGTCACAACGCAGTTCAGACGTGGGACGGCGTGTTGTTGGGAGAACAGCTTATCACCATGTCCTGCACAGACAAAATTGCCAGGTAATGCAGCACCGATATATACTTTATAAAAATGTTTGCCATGTGGGAGTGATTTCGATGTCACAAAGAACTGTGGCTACTGGTGGGAAATAACCAGCAGGTGCTGATAAACCCTGCAGAAACAAAGACCTTCTTGGTATGCAAACGCAGAGCATAGAAATAGAATGGAATGTAAATAGAACATTTTCCCAAATTCTCCACGGGTCGTTAGCTGCTCTTTAAAGTGTGACAAAAATATAAGCCCTCTTTGCAGCACTTTACCAATAGAATTTCAGTATGCAGCTAAAACACAACCACTCTGCTCTTATTGGGTCATTTACCTCGAAAGCTGCAAACCAATCATCATGCCGATGAACCTACCTCATTTGCACCCCATTGGATAAAGTGCCCTAAATGCCATTAAGAATGTTTCTACTATTTTGAATGTCACTGCAGAGCTCAGATGTCACAGGCACCTCTGTGGCTTTCTGCTCTAGTCTGTAAATATATTTTTGTAGAATAATTGCTGTTTAATAAATATTTCATAATGATTCCATGGTGGCACATAAAATATCAACACATTTCCCATTCTCAGTTTAGGGTGTTAACTAGTAGCAAATGGTGGGTATCACAGACTGAAAACAAAGTGTGTGTGTGTGTGTGTGTGTGTGTATTACTATTAATATAGATTTATATAGGCATGCATACTTATGTGCATAATTATATATATATTATGTGTATGAGCTATAGATGCAGCTCTACATGTAAAATACATTACTTTATAGCTATAAAAATGTAAATGTTATGATCAAATTCTCTGTTGGAATATCATGCCTAAGAATTCAGTTAAATTACATCAACAGAGAATTTGGCCCAATATGTTAAAGGCCATATAAAATAATTCTTCTAAAAAAACTACAAAACTTTTGTTTAATGCAATCACACAAATTCTGTTCTTAGTTTTGACCAGATGACCTGCTAAAGTTAAAGTGGGTCTATAGGCTTAGCAAAGGCTGGCATTTTGGTAGAAAAATATATGATTCCACCAACAAATGGGAATACTAACAGACTCAAATGACAGAACACAAAATCCTCACCCAGCTAAGTAGAGCAGTCACAACTGGTTTGTTTGCATGAAGGATAAAGGGCATCTTCTGCTATAATATTTTCATTTATTCATAAAGTGACAACAGAAAACCCAAACTGTTTTCAGTGGAACTCCCACACTGTTTTCAGATGCAGCTGGGTTTTCTAACTTCAGACACATATGACTCAAAAAAATAAACAAATTTAAGATTAAGAATTGAAATATTGCAGTCTGGTTTTGAATGTCATTAGCCAGTGAATTAAGTATCAGCTTTGCAAACAGTATTACATTTTCTATTGATGGGAATGCTGACTATAACACAGACTCCCAGAAGCCAGGTTTTCTCCAAACACATCTGCTAAGAGCTTTCAGTGGATCTTTCTCTTGTTGCCAAATACCTAAACAGCATTAAAACCCATGAAAGAAATTACAATCTACTACAATATTTTTCCAGGATAAAAGAATTCTTTCAGCTCTCATCTTTGATATATATTAATTATTGCAATTTTTATTATTTATTTGTACAGTTATTCAAATGGTCACGGGATTTTACTAGACCAAAAAAATTAACTAGACCAAAAAAAATCAACAATCATTACTGCCTGTTTTGAAGAGCAAAGGTTTACTGTCACCAGGGCCA
>NW_020449307.1:3888545-3991845 GCF_003343035.1 Apteryx rowi | reverse complement strand
GGGGGAAGCAACGTTTGTGGAAAAGGTGGTGATGTTGTAACTGGCACTGCAAACATGTCAGAAGTTGGGAGATTTGTGTGTGGCACTGCACTGAGATAAACAGCAAGGTCATTTGCAGAGTAAATGGCCATGCATGAAATAAATAAGGGCTCTGGTGGGAAATCCTAAAGAGTTTCTGTGGCAAGAGCAGCACAAGCCTCTGGCAAAATCACCAGCTCCCAAAAGCCATAGAATTTCAATATTT
The DNA here is from genome assembly GCF_003343035.1 of Apteryx rowi. Lineage (NCBI taxonomy): Eukaryota > Metazoa > Chordata > Aves > Apterygiformes > Apterygidae > Apteryx > Apteryx rowi. The sequence continues at coordinate 3,991,601 of NW_020449307.1, read as the reverse complement.
CAGTATACCTTCAGTATTAGGGTTTTCTTATTTAACAAGGCAGTTCAGCGGCCCCAAATGCAGCTGGCCTTTCCTGCTGCATCTCCTTGACAAGGTCCCAGCCCTACATGTCTCCCAGCAGACCTCCCAGCTGATGCCATGCACGACTTCCAAGTGCCATCTGCGTCTTGGGCATTTCTGAGTAAAGTGTTCTGGGACAGGAGAAAAGAGTAGATGAACCGCTGAATTAAAAGCTAAAGAGAAAAGACTGAGAAAGCACAGAGATTCAGAAATGAATGAAGGTTAGAGCTTCAAGGAGGAGGGAATGATCATTGCCAAAAAAGGGGAAGGATGAAGGTAGAAAATGACCATAGAAGAGGTTGTTTATGGTTTTGGTGCAAACAGCTCCAGTAAATAGAAGTGATGGAAACCAGACAAGAGGGACCCGAAGAGGGATTTGGGGGGACAAAAATTCAGAGTTAATAGAGAGCATGGAGATAACTATGAAAACCTCTTTTCACGTGGGAGACAAAGAAAGGCAAATGGAGTAAAGTGGCCATCGCCATGGCATGTGGCACAGGGAAAGGTCTGAAAGCTGTCAGAGCAAGTGCCCAAGGCTTTCTATCAGGGTCCCAACCCCAGCTGCATTTGCAGTTCACAACTCCCCCTTCCTTCCACCCGCCCAGTCACATTATGAGACACGGATTTTATTTCCACCAGGCTTCTAACTACATATATTTGTGTCACAACCTCAGTTGGGTTGATAGGTTCTAGTTTGAAAATCACTGTACTAGGGAAAACAAAGTATGAATACCACAGGAAAGGTCCGCAAAAAGATCTTTTTCATGGTAGAAAATAAGCAATCCTCTCAGGTCAAGCCACTGGTGACTATGTTGCCAGTGATTTTTGGCTGATACGAATTTTTTGTAGAGATTAGCAAAGAGTGGAGAGAAGAGGTTTGGATATGATGGCTTCAAAAAGATTAATACCAAATTTCAGTTTACCATATTAAATATGACCTATGAACAACTTCTGTCCTACCCATAAGGGGAAGAAGTCCAAGGTTTCTTTGCCTCACCTTTTTTTCACCCCACGTGGGACTGTTTTCTGCCTTCTTCATCTATGAACATAGAAAGTACAGATGAGAAAGGAGTTCAGTGAATGAGGAGACCGGTGTGTTAATGCCCTTTTCCCTCTCCCTTCCCTCAGTAGAAAGTTCAGTCGGTGGCTCTTGTGCTRTACTTCAGAGCTCCAAATATGTGCTCTAACACATAGATGGTTCACCCTTCACGTGTGTGGAGGACAAAAGAATCTGGTTTCACATCATCTGGACTTGTCTTGCAATGGAAAGAAAAATCCAAAGTTGAATTCATGTTTGTATAACTTAGATTTGACGAAAATCTCACTTGTATGCTTTGGATTTTATTGCTTGTAAAAGTCCCTCAGGAGCACAGGGCTATTAGAGAATGTTTCCTCTTGAGAACCTAACCAGTAGCTGCTAAAATATACATCATTTTGCATTATTTGCAAAGGACGTTACTATCAGAATATCAAAGATCCAAGAATGGAAAGAGTTACTCAGAAGAGCAAATAATTTTCTGTAAATCATACATCTAACAATTTATGTTCTTTCCTGCTCACAGGATAGCCACTAGCAATGAGTGGTTTAATCAGATTTATTTGTTATTCAAAGGCATTTAGCAATTTTTATTACTATCACCACAAGTTCTCTATGAGAATTTGATGCTTGGTATGCATTATTTGGGCTCTGTTACTTTGTGGAGATTGCAGGATAAACAGCCTGGTATCATACCTATTCCCTTACTGAATTAAAGCAAACACTTCTGGCATGAATACTCATGTTATTTGGCTCAGGCAGGGAATCACTAGGTGAAATTCAGCAATTTTATTATAAAGGAGGTCAGACTAGATCTTGGTGGTTCCTTCTGGCTTTAAAAATCTATGCATTTATATGTGCAAATTTAAAGTTTGGGCTCTGTGAATCCCCAAATAACCTACCCTAAGAGAGTGTTAGCTTTCACACTCACAAGTTCTGAGAGTCTCACTGTGTAGCTGAAGTGAGTTCAGTCTTTTAGTGCTRTAGATTTTAGGATCAAACCACATGTTTTAGACATGAAGTTCATTGATTACATTAACACCTAAGACTGACTTTCGTCTTCCTCTGTAATGTCTTAACATTGTACGCATTTGGGCAAAAAGCAGCAATAGCCTGAGCAAAATAATTTTGAAAATGATCAACAGTTTAGGGAAAAAATGTGTCATTTAACATTTTCTGGATGCTAACCTGAACCTATATTAAGGCCTTGATCTCAACAGAGACRTCCTTGGTCAGAATAACAGTCCTAAAAGCATTCAGGTTTTTTGTGACAACAAACAGGAGCAACTTGTAGATTTGCTTATTAATAGATCAGGGCAAGGTTAATGTTGCTTTTGGTGGAAGTTTCTACAGTTGCAGTCCAGGAGCAAACAAATTTTTGAAAGAARACTGACTTATGTATACAYGCACATGCACACACACAAACACAAAAGTTTAGTTAAAGACGAGGATTTCTCTAGAGTTCAATTCCTCTTTGAGGACCTAAATGCACTGACCAAACATTAAGGAAGTTCAGCGCTAAATTCACAGACTCAGATGTGGGGACACGTTCAGCCCAGCAAGGGCTGCGAGGCAACATGCACTCACGCAGGACCCTCCAACTCCTGCAGGCACTGGTGGGCCTCACATAAATAAATAAATGCATACATGTATAAAATAAGAATTTCCAAATGCTTCTCCTTCTTATTCCTGTAGCAAAAGAAATACAAAAGACTGGGCAAAATATTAAAAAACAATACATTTCCCTTACTCAGTTTCCTCACTGCTCTGGACAGACTTTTTGTCCAAAATCAGAGTCTACCAATAGTCCATAAACCTTCTTCCCTTCCATAAACTTTGTCCTCTGACTCATGGAAGCACCATCTCTGCTTCCTCTGACAGAGCTCACTCCTTAGTCCCGCCATGCCCCACTTTAACAACATGTACCACCTCTCCTCCTTTTCTGCACAAAGCCTCTCGTTCATGCTCCAGGCTCTTCGAGTTTATACATCTCATCACAAGACCTGGCTCCCTTCTTCTTCCAAGCAGAGAAATTGGAGGAATTGGTCCTCCCAGCATCAGCCAATCCATAATAGCAGAGTGTTTCCACCTGAACAGCTGCACATAAAAGTTTAATGAATGCCACCACTCGTGTTTTGGCAGATAAGTGAAATAGTGCTGGGAGCACATGGTGGAGGCCACTGGGGGTTTCCACAGTACGGCGCTCTCATAGCATAAACCAGCACTCCCAAATCATACACGGCTGCGGCACCTCCACTGCCTCTACCTGCAAATTATTTTGAGTATCTCAATCCAACCATTCTGTGCTAAGGTTAATTTTTAAAAAGCAGTTCTTATCTAGGTGTCTCACTGGAGACCAAGTTCTGCAACATACTGCTTTTCCCCAAGAACCTCTTCCTTGATACACCTAAACAAGGGGATTGGAGAGCTTAAGCTATGGCAGAGCACGTTTGTGCTCTCTGGATAGCCACCTGATATATTTACTTGGGAGAAATGCCAGCTTTCTGCGCATCAAACTTGCAGCTACACAAACTTGTAAATGCATGAGGTGTATTCCCTTATCCACTTTCAGACAGGGGCATTTGCAGCTTCCCTCGCAGGGTGCGGGCTTGAGGAATGTACTTACCCAGAATTTGGGGGGGAACAGCCCCCACAGACACTGTCTTTGTGTAGCAAATACAAGCTAGAATTCAGTGTGTATTTTGTTCACTCTGGCCTTAAAATTGTTTTCTTCCTACAGCTTCTCAAAAGGTCACCTTTAAAAGACTGTGTATTTTTTTTTTGCCACCAGGTTAATGGTCATCCACTTCCTTGTACTCCACAAAAACAGTGCCATTAAGCCCAGAGGCTAAATAAGAGTTAGAACATCTAAATTATACCTCACCTGTAAAATGGCAGAAACAGGAACAAAGGACCTCCAAGCTGCACATTACCGCACTGGCAGTCTATTCTTGTCCCATGGCTAAGGTTTGTGGGGCTTGGGCCCATAAGCTAGAAAATAGGAAGGAATCTGTATCGCAAGTACGTTCAGAATATTGCAAGGTAATGTGGTCTTAAAGCACTGTTTCAGGATTTAGCCATAGGAATCTGAAATAGCACTCTACAAGATCATTTGGGCACATTAAGCTATATTTAAATGTAGCATATAAAAATGAAAGACTAAAACTCAGTGTTAGAAACTGGCTTTCTTAGATCTATTTTAGTGTTAGCCTGCCAACCAGAGCCATTGTTAAAAGGGGACTGAGCCTGACAAGGTAACTCTTAAGAAAAGCTACTTCAAAGGCTGCATATTAATGTAAATGAAAATCAATTAACACAGCTAGATCTTCAACTAGGAATGATTTGTGCACATGATTTGTAATTCCCTCTCTTAACCCCTTTCTGTGTGACCGAGATTTCAATTTCAATCTTTCACCACAAGGTATATTCCAGAAAACATATATAAACCACCTACTGCTAAAATACAGATCAGAAACTAATGCACTAGTTCCAGTTTCCAAACCAATAATAGCTAAACAGTCATATAAATAGGAACACCACAGGTGTTCTGCTGAGCACAGACCACCATGAATAACAATTTATATAGTGTGAAGCACAGAAGGAATTACCGGTAATAGAATCTGGGGTACAGCAGGCTAACGACACACTAAGCAACAAGACCTAAAGCTATTAATAATGATAAAAAGTGCATCTTTTATAAAAAGCCTTAACAAAATAAGCTTTGAAATTCATTAGCAGTATTTTTTTAACAGGCGAGGTTTCCAAAGGTCTGTAAGAGACACTTCAGTCCCACCGAGCTTCAATGCCGCATGGACACAGTTCCCCAAAATGTTTTGAAAGCATCAGTGCAAATTCCTCCATATCTCAGTTTTGAAGGGATTTGGGGGCAGGAGCTTATGAACGTTTGCTTTGAATAACGCCACATGCTCTCAGCCCCTGGAAATAACGCGCGAATGGACTCACGGATGTGGCGCTGCCGGTCACATCAGCGCCGCTAGGGCTGTGCCACATCCCGGCTCCGGGCCAGCACCGGCACTGCAAGGAGCGAGGCTGCCACCCTTTACACCAGTTTGCCCCGGAGCCCCTTTCTCAACACGCTCAGTATTTTTATTGTCTGCGGTTCGGTTGGATTCAGCCGGGGATTCGGCTCGCGTGGCGAGCTGGCGGTGGCGGCAGGCGAGCAAGGAGGCTGCAGCGTGTCTCTTCCTCCCCGAACGCCTCTCCCGGGGTGCCCGGCTGCGAGGGGTGCTCGGGAGCCCGCGGCGCGTCCCGGCCAGGGAAAACATGTCATCTCATTAAAGAAAGGCTGCCTGCTCCAGGACGCCTTCCAGTTCATCGCTGGCATTTCGGTGATTGACAAACAGGCAAAAATATATTTATCTAAGGATTATCTATATTGAAAACTGGATGTGGGATTTTGTCTTTGTAAACAGTGCAGTAATATCTGCTGTTTGAACAAAATGAAGGGTATTCTTTCCTTCCATTTAAAGCACCAAAAGCTCCTGTATTTGCGGAATGAGGGGAGACATTTGGTTTTATTGATCCTGCTGGCTGAAGATGATTTGGATTTTTTTGAAAAGATCTGTGACTAAGGGAGCAGTGGGTTGATTTTCTCTTTATTGGAAGGGTTATTAAGAAGTGCACGGCATATAAGTTATTAGAGAGATGCTTGCCCTTGAAAACAGCCCTTGCACAATTAGGAAAAATCCAGAATGATCCAGCATATTTCTTCATAGTGAGAAAAGTCACTTTGATATATTGAGGGCCCAAAATGTAACACTGCATTTGCTCTGAATAATAATTGTATTTTGAAAAGCTACATTTGAAGCGAGCACTTTTTTACAGATGGGAACACAGCTACTTTCATGCACCTAAATTAGGCGACAGAGAAATAGCTCCTTCAGAAATGAACGCTCTTATTGATAGTTTTGCTGTTGCTGCGAGCGATATCATTCCCTATCATCCACCTATAAATAATCCCATAGGTGCTTAATTATCAAAGGGCTGAGCTGGTCGTTACAGCCAAGTGCATTATCCATGTGGGTGAGTCAAGGGATAAAAAGTAGACAGGATAAAAGACCTTCCCCCAAATAATTGTCAATTAAATCTATTGTTTACACAAAATAATGAAGTGGCAGCCCTCTAGAGTAGGTCTCTTTATCCACAGAGCAAAGGCAGAATGAGTAAGACGGTGGGAATTTCCCCCATCTGTGATTTCCAAATCTAACTCCATTGACATCTGAATCCCTTTTTACACTAGGATGAACAAGTTCAGAATTAGGCAGAGAAATATCGTTAAAGGAGAAGCAGGTTTCTTGCAAAGAATTTAAATAAAATAATCATTATTACTTCATAATTTATGATCTGAACACAATCCCTATTTTTGTAAATAAAGCTCAGATGATTTCTTATGTGCGCATATTGCTAAAATTTCAGTACTATTGAACATATGTTTTTTTTTGTTTATCTGATTTTTTTATTTTCTTTCAATCAAATATACAACTTTTTTTTTTAAGGAAATGTGAAATGTTGAAAACAACACTGAGATCTTACAAGTTTCCACCTGGACAAAGATATCATTCTCTAATTTTTTTACTCAGCTTAGAAGCTCATCTGAAGCATAGTGCTGTTCGCTGAACTCATCTCTATTTCTTAAGCTTGGATTATTAATTTTGCATCCTGATAAGATATTTATGCAAAGAGGCAGCTAGTTCTTTCCTTTAAAAGTGATATTATTTGCAGGGATGACCACACTTTTTTTCCCCAAATGAAGTTATGCAAATCTGATCAACTAAAGTAAATGTTTCATAAAACCAATGACTGTTTAAATTGTGGGACTAAATTGTTTGTATATAAATATTACCTTTTATATTCCATTTGAGTTTTATGTAGATGAACACATTACTTTAATGACCTGCATTTACAGAGGGAGACAGGGAGAGCCTGACTCTGAAATCCTCAGCAGCCAGATGGCTGCCTTTTCTTGCATGAGATTAAAAGATGTTTCTCATTCACAGCCCTGCTTCGGAGGCAAATTAATATAGCCAGCTAAATTGCTTGTGTTTTTGGAATAAAATTTAAAGAGAACTTTTTAAAGCAATTGGTGTCACAGGTTCCTAGAGCAGATTGCTCTCCAGGTACAGCATGCTGGTTTTAAACATTCAGTAATTAATGGAAAGTATTCCGTGTTAATTGACTGCTTCAGGAAAGGGAAATATAATGACTCCTTATTAATCATGAAAAGAGACATACAGCACGGAGGCACTGCAATAATTGCGCTAACGGTTGAGAAATGTTAATTAATGAAAAGAACAATGATGTAAGAAATTAGCTACATAATGCTTGCTGCTGGTGGAGACTGTGCTTTAAACACATTATTTAGCATGGCAGCCACTGGATGGTGCCTTAAATAGCAGGCACCTCTTACCCTCTTCTTCAGTCAGCTACAGAGACCCAAATGTTGCCAGTGTTTTGTTTTTTAATGAGCCAAGATATGCTCTGCAAAATTACATTTTTCCAAAGAGTTTTCAGTTTGAACTCCTGACCTCAAAACTATTCAAACAGATTGACAGTGTTCAACTTATATAAAAATATTATTCAAATATAAGAGAGCATGTGAGCATTTGTTTGGTGGAGAACAACTTTTTGTTAGATGGGCTGAGCTAGATAGGTTTGCTAGAGAAGATAGCTTAGAACCAGCATTCAGTCATATTTGTGCCTAGCTTTATGTAAAAATTCATAGGATATTAAAAATGCAGAACAGTTCTGGCAACTAATCCAAGAGAAGTAGTAAGCAGCCCACAATCGTTAATGGATTGAAGGCCCCAAAGGTTTTCACCATCACTCTGTCGAACCTTTGAGACAACAAGGTGAGACATATTCATCAGTCTGAACACTTTCAAGTGGGCCAAATTATTTGTTACAAATAAATTGCCTAAAAGTGTAGTTCTTTTTTTTTCCCCTCTCTCTTTTCAGGAACAGGATTTGATTTTTATGGATGTCTTCATATTTGCATGGTAGTTTTTGCAAGGAAATGTCAGCCTTTGAGGTTTCTGCAATTATTCACAATTTTTTGGCAGTGTTATTGGTCACCTAAGTCACATGGCATTTTGCCTCTATGACAAGAGGACAGGAGATTTTTAAAATTAGACAAACTTTTATGACAAATAGTAAATAAAAGCAGAATAACAAAAGCCCTCACACTGCAGGTGTCAGAAAAAAAATAAAAATTCTGCTAAAGACTTGTGCTAAATGAACTTTCATCAAACCAAACTGCTTTTACCAAGAATAGCTCTCAATAGGAGGCCTCCATTTACACAAGAGAGGAATAAGTCCCTTAAGTCAGTGGTGTCACAATAATCTAAAACCATTGTATAGGAATCAGGCCTACAGGTGTATAATAAAATAATCTGACAGCACAGTACTTCGTGCACCACAGTGCTAACGCAGCCTTTTGCTGGAATAGCCCAAACAAATCCAAAGCCGGAGGGAGGCTCGGTCAGGACTGATGAAGTGAATCCTGCTGGAAGCGGCTGATGCAGGGACAGGCATGTCTTATGGCCTTTCTTTCCTGCGCCCATGTGTTTTATCGCTCCTGAATTTCTTTTCCAGATGGAATATCCTTGGGCTTCAAGGTGCTCTCCTCAGCTCCTTCATCGAGCCCACGTACTTGCACAGCATCGTTGTGGGAAGCCTCTGTCACACTGGTCACCTTTCCAGGGTAATGACCCATAGGCTAGAAGACATTGGTCAGCTGCCAGCTTCATATCGGCGTAATCAGCTGCTTCTCAGTGGTAAGCACACACCTGCCTGAAAGACAAACGAACCCCTTTCCCATCACTAATTGTACCAGTCTCCAACAGGGAAGTTAGATTCTTGGTACTTGTTTACATCAAGTTTAGTATCTACCTCTAAACTGCATGGTTCTGTCTTTCATTCTCCTTTAGTAATAAAAATCTACAACATCCCCCACAACAGGTTGCAACCAATGTTGGCCCCCAAATAGGGGAATTCCTTTGATGCCAGTGAAGTTCAAGGGAATATTAGTGGGAAGAAATGGGAAGGACTCTTGACTTAGAGAGCAGTAGCCGTAGTGCCTAACTGAGGCACAGCTCTTCTCTTGTGAGTTACTGGAGTGTCAAGGTTCAGGTGTCTGCTTGTCTCCACCACCTTGTTTCTTCTCAGTTAGCACTGAGGGCTTTGCCACACACTCACTCAGTCAACAGTTGGGGCAGTTTAAGAGATTAACATTCAGCAACAACCACTCTTCTAGAGGTTGCCATCACTGCAGGAGGGATGATGGAGTTCAATATCTTTGAACTCCTCAGCTGCAGAGAAAAGACACTTCCTGAAGGCCATCAATTAGTGAAGCATTTCAGCAGTGTAAAAGTCTGTTCCTGTAAAGCATTTATGCACATGCTTAATTTTAACCATGTAGCCAGCATCCCTCAAAGTTGGTTGAAATCTAAAATGAATATGCATATGTAGGTGGTTTCCTGAATGGAGACAGAGTATTAAATGAGGAGTTTTAGGCACCCAGACATGTCTGTTAGAAAAGTGGGCCATACACCTATATTACCACAGGAAAATTAAGGCCTTGAGTGGTTATAAAGGTTGCCAGTGATCAACTGGTAAGATATATACCAGAGACGGTAACTGAACCAAGGTGTGCTGGTTCCCAAAACACAAGTTAATCATTAGCCCATGCCTTTCTATATTCTGAAAAGTAAGAATTTGTAGAATAAAGAAACCAATGAGTTTAAATTCAGTTCCTCTTTTATATGCAATGAGCACAAAAAGATGTGAATATCAGCTGACAAGGAAAACTAGTGCTATACTAAGACTGCTCAAAGCAGAAAAAAAGTGTGAGACTAAGCAAAAGATTTGTAAAAAACAGGGAGGAAATTTTCAGTAAATTTTATCTTCTTCAGAAGAGTGCAACATTTACCCAAACCAGCCTGAGACTGTCTGACACCATACCACAATCATCTTTGCCCATTCTCTGTTTGTAAAAAGAAAAGGGCCTTTTTTCTACCCAAAGAATCACAAATGGCTTCTGTGGATATGTGAAASAAGTGCAAATGTGTTGCATTAATGTACTTAACACATTAAAAAATTGCCAAAGTGAATAAGGTTTATTTAATCCACTAAATAATTACTATGTGCACTAGAGAGTGACCAGATCATTTCAGAAGACTTCCAAAGAAAAGATAAAGACCCTAAAGGGATAATGCAAAACAGTGTCCAATAGCCACGGTAAAAGTGTTCTTCACTTACTCCACCACTTTGTCCCAACAATATCTTGCCCTTTTTTGCTTTTATCTCTTTCTGATCAGCCCTTATCAGACAATATTTCAGCATGAAAAACTTGGGGCACCAGGTTCAGGTGTTTACATAGAAGCTTTCTGTGAGTAAAGAATTAAGACTGATGGACAAGTATGAAGAAAAAGGAGATTTTCTTCTCTTACTGCTGCCTTCTCCAAAACAAAAAAGTTGACTGTTGTAATAAGAGGCAGGAAGATGGTGGAGAGTTTCTCCTTTGGCACTGTGCTCCTCTTAACGCTCAGCAAGCTCTTATGTTTCTATATTCCCAGCCTCACTCCATAAGGCAGTCCATTTCCCCTTCGCTCACTTCTTCCCACTCAAGCCATTCCCTTCAAATACATCTGCTATACACCCAGATTTTCTGAAGCACGTCTCTTTTTCTGCCAGAAAGTGCTGTCCCACATGAAACATGAAGATTTTCTGCATGTGCTCAGGATTTCTGGACCTGCAGCTCAGTAGCTTCAAGTAGGCTGCCGGGACCAGGAATACCAGAAATCTCCAGAGTGTGTGTGTGTCTCTGCACAGTAATGCCCAACGAGTCCACCCCATGTGGGTCCCTGTGCACACGCTGGCTGCGGGCAGTGCACAAGCAGCAACGTTGACATGTTAACATCCGTCACGGTGCACCCACCACACTGCACAGGCACCATGCTGTCTTCAGGGCAGTCGTAGGCAGAAGCGTACCCTGGAGTCCAACAGCTGCCTCACAGGCCATTTCACAGAGCAGCCACATTTTTTTTCTGCTTAGGCTGAAAAACCTTCTACTTTCCATCCACCAGAGCAAACCTGTCCACCCTGAGCTCTCTCCATGCAGTACTTCCCAGCCCAGCGAGCACACGAATGTGCTCAGCCAGGAGAACCAGCCCCTTGCAGCCTAGCCCCATGCATGCAACCCATCTTCAGTACCCTTACTCAGAGCCCCTGCTSATTCACTAGTTGCTAGCAATCACGTACAGAGCAGATAGGCAAAAGAGAAGGGCTGTTTGTTTATGCCAGAGGCCCTGCCTTCTTGGAAGACTGTGGAGAGGCATTGCTGTCTGCTGAGGCTGCTCCCCATGGTGTGTGCAGCCCTAGCAGTCCCTGGGCACGAGCGTAGGCAGGGGAAGATTTCTGCCCCCGTGTTTCACTAGGTGCACCGCACCATCATTCTATTACAAGCACAGTGTGGTCCCACCAGTCCAGCAGGAAGCAGCTCAGGGGTTTCCAGATATCTTTCAGGCTGCTCTTACTGCTGCCACTTCTTCATCCCAGCCTCTCTCCCTGCCCCAGGTCTTTGGACGTTTCTTTCCCATGCCTCCAACACCTGCTTCCTTAACCCCCCAGCCAGGCAGCAGCCATCTGGCTGCATCCCAGGAAAGTCCCACCATGTGTTTCCTCACAAGGATTGTGAGTGTTAATGACCTTCAGCTCTGCACAGGATCAGACCCTTATTTGATTCTCAGACTCTTGACGGTTGTTCTTCAAGAGGAGTCGCTGAGACAATACGATGTCAGGGATACAGAGATGAGAGGTGACGATGCCTCAGTGGAGTACATCATTACTGTTCACAGAGTCCTTAAGGTTCCTAAGTTGAGAGAGTACTGTTTTTTATCTATTTCATGTTCTTTTTCTTTACTTTTTTTATTTGTCCTTGTGACAAAATTAGTTTGGCTAAGGAAGGAGTGATAGTTTAGCCACCGGGGAAATTCTCAGGTTCTGTGTGGTTTAGCACATACAGTGCATGTATGTTTTACAAGGTGAGTAGGTCAAAAGGCTTATCCTTTTTTGAACAGCTTATCTCCATTTTTAACTCTTCAGTGCAGCCAGCCAAAGAGAAAAGACTGTGCAAGTATCTAATGCAAGTATCTGGGAAACTCAGCACTCCAAACTCCTCCTCCTCTGCCTACCATGGTGCACCCTGTCCCTCACACAACTCCCCCTCCTCCTCTTCGTCCCGCACACTCATCATGGGATGGAGGAAGGGACCCACAGCCAGCCAGGAGAATCTCCCCATTTCCCAAACCTGGCTGTTACTTTGGCAATGCACCTCTGCTTACCAGAGGCCTCTAGGTCTCCCACTGGGGCGCTTGACGGCATCCTGTGTGGTTTCTACCTGCCCTATAGCATCATATGACTACCTACTTCACCAGCATACATAAGACCAAAATCACAGCCACTTTCATGGCGTCTCCACAGGGTGCAGGGAAACCCACTTGAACAGAAAACACAGTAAGATATTTAATAAGGGATATAACCACAGTGCAGTTATTGCTATGCTGGCACTGCACAGGAGCCTAATGGCTCATATCTGGCCCCAAGCACATATCTATGTCCATGAGTTGTTGTCAGAGATTTCAAAGAAGTTAAAAATTCATCAAAGGGGCCCTGGTGTCACTTTAAATATCTGCTTGTTTCCTAGCTGGCTTCTTCCTTCTCTGAGACTTTTGCTTGGAAAACTTCCTCTTTGCTTTCCGTTCTGTTTGTGGGTTTTCTTTGAGCGAGGAGAAGCAGTGGGAGGAATCTGCCTCCCTCCGTCTACGTTGTTTTCATCTCTCAAGCCATTATTTGTAATCTTCCCTCCCCCACACATCCRAGGGAGCCAGTCCTGCAGCCCCGACTAAAACTTAAGTTGCTGAGGTTTGCGCTGCTTTTCTCTTACCTGGAAAACTCTGCCGACAGCATGTTCGGTGACTGACGAAATGGGCACCCAGCAAAAGCCACGCAGAATTCGTTAAAGCCCAAACCACAGTAACCTCGACCAGGCAACCCCACCTTCCAGATTCCTCCCGGGGATCAAACGAGCGAGGGATTTTAAATTGCAGGCGTCCGTCCGATACAAGGATGCCAATTATTTCTGTTACCTCGTCAATGCAGTGCACGTGCTTCAACGGAGAGGAGAGTCACAGTGTGGGATGAGAGATCCTGAGATAACTCCTTGGCCCCACAGAAAAATGGTCAGTGAGATTTTCCACTCACACCAGTCTCAGACAGATGAAAATCCATTCTTTCACTGGGATTACGCTTGGGTGGGTTTTTTAGAAGAGAGAAAAGCCCTATGTCATTTTTATTTCCTTTTCTCTTAAGACCAAAGCTATTCTGAAGGGTATCCTAAAGAGGCACAAGGTTTTGCTAGGAGAAGGGGGAGAATGGGGACAGGTTTTGGTTTATATCCCAGAATACTCAAATTTATATCATTTATACAAAGACTTTTTTTTTTCCTTTCAGTTTCTACAGTCTCTTATTGTTTACTTTATTATGTCATTTTCAAGCAGGATATTTTACATAAAGGAGAGAAAATTATCTTGATTATTTGGGAGTTACCTTTTAAATAAAGTCAGAACAATTATCCTTCAGGAGAAAAATATTTTAAAAATGATTAAAAAGAATCAAAAACCATAATAATCAGAGAATATATCCAGGCTCACCCTCCCATTTGATTGTCACAAGTCTCACAGTGTGTTCTTTTAAGCATCTGCCCTTGCATTCAGAAAAATGATGTGAAAATACCTTCTATTTATGTAAATATGTATATTTATATATGATAGCTGAGAAAAGAAAGCATGAAAGCCTAACCTGCACAGACATTGGGGCAAGTTTGCGGGTCTTGCCAACGTCCTCTGTAAGCATCTGCCTCAGGCAGCAGGCCAGCCCGTGGGACCGGGGAAGGGGCTCATCGTCCCCCTAGGAAGGCGCCAGGGCTCATGAACAGGTGCAGTTTCTCTCTTGCCCCTCTCTCGATGCTACTGTGATACCCTGAGAGAGAGAGAGAGAGAGAGAGAGAGAGAGCAAGCTTCTCTCTGGAAAAAGCCAGCAGAGAGGTTTTTCTGGTTTCCAGATCAAATCTCTGGTTTCTCCCCCTTCTCTTGCATCTCCTGCATGCCGTGGGAAGGGAGAGGACACTCTCTCCTGGTTCCCAGACTGAATCACTGGTAGCAGCAGACTATCATTTATTAATTAAATAACCCTGCAGGACTTCTCTCCCTCAGTCAGCGCAGACGATCATCCCAGGGGACAGCGTGACGCAAGTGYGGCCGCTCTGGCAGCAGGCAAGGGTGGCCCATGTGCCACGCGGACATGCCCCTGCCTTGCCCTGGTTGTCCCTTCACCCAGCCCCTGCACGGCTTGCACACGGATGTGAGCTGCTCGCTGCCACAAGGATCGCCCGGGTGCGCTGCAGTGCCTTTCCTTGGAATGGTTAATGGTCATCTACATGCGCGAAGGTCCTGTCAGTTCAATTCCCATTTCTTCTTTTCCCCTGGTCAGTGTATTTGCAGCATTTTTATTGATTTAATGACCTATGGCATCTTTGCAAGGCAGGAATTATCTGAGTGCTGTATTTTTTGGCACTCAGCCTTTTAAGCTTTTGGGTGCTTGACAGAGATTGGTGCATAGTGTCAAACAGCAGATTCTGATCTGTTTGCATCTTGTTCAGTATAGAGGTATTTGAATAGCACCAGAGAGCTATCTGATTTTCAAGCTTTCAGTTTCTGTTCTGTTGCCTAGGTGAGCTGGAGTTTAGATGCAGACTGATCTGTTATCTCAGAAAAAAAGAATTGAAAGAGGTGTTAATATGACATGAATGTGTTTACAAATCCTGGGTGAGGTTATGACTTAACCATAATTCTGCTCTACACACTGTAGTGAGTTCTCTTGCATTGACCGAGACCACTTCTCTGGTGCAAGCTTTGCCAAAACTACAAAGTGTTTCGTYGTCATATTATTTTTTTCCTTTAATGGCCACTTTTCTCTCTCTGTGGGTGCTCAGTCTCACTTCCCCATGGTTCTCATGCCTGCCTCTCAGTGCAGAGCAGACCATGCTGGGAGTTGTCTGCAGCAGAAAGAGAGCATCCTTCTCCCACGTTAATTCCCATGCTCCAGCGCATCCCCACAAGGCCATCTTCTCCTGAAGACGAGGTGCTGCACAGCCCTTCACCTTTCCCATGATCTCACCCGGCTCGCTCTGTTGCAATCCACCAAGGAACAATAAAAGCGGTTTGCCATCAAGCTGTGAAAGCAATGAGATGTTATCTGGAGCTCAGCTCTAGCCAGGGACTCACGGCAGGACGGGCTAATAGTCTGCCTGGGCTGCCATTTGGAAACAGAGTCAATCCTGGCCTCCGCTCTGCAACTGGCCGGCTCTGCCAGGCAGCTCCTGCCCAGCAGGGCAGTCCCAAGCTGCCAGTTCACCAGGGTGGTGCCTCTTTTTGTCCAGGTTTCGGGGCTAGTGGCATGCATAGTAAATTAGTAGAGAGGGAATCAACAGCTGGATCCAGACACGTCATCAAATGCCCACATTTTCTGAAATATTCAGACTGCTTCAGGTTACCCTGTCTTTTCCAGGTTGGGAAGCTCCAAATGTTGGTTCTCTGCTCCCAAAAGCACTAATGCCCACTCTGGCATTCATCCTGTGCTGGAAAACAAACTAGCCGTTTTCTTTGTTACTCTTACTTCCTTGCAAAGACTCATCTTTCCCTGGTTCCAGGTACAAGAGGAAGGAAAGAAAGGGGAATCACAGAAAGGTGGAACTCTGCTAAACAGTTGTAGTTAAGAAGGGATAGGAATTTACCTGATCGTACATCTCACTCAGGTACACATCTACATCTGACCTTGCAGTCCTGACCTCCCTTCAGAGTCAAGGGAGATCTGGACCATGTAGGCAGTGGACTCCAGGGCAAGATTCAGACATCTAAAACTGGCCAAGTGAATGACATGAAGGGAACCCCAGGTGACTGAAGATGTCATCACTGTAGCTGTCTAAAGTAAGATGCATCCCACTCCATCTTATTCATCTCTGAAACATCGCCTTCAGGACACTAACTAGCTCTTTAAGAGGTTGATATATCCATTTAGGGTAGGAATCTGGCAGGTAGACACAAGGTGGGGAGCAGGAGTTTTCTGTTTAGGCCTCTGATATGTGCAAGTCCTTTATTAACTTAGATCTCAAAATCTGTTTTTGGTGATGCGTGTTTTGTAATTTCTTATCCCCCATTTACACTACCTAAGATCCAATTCCCATTGCAGTGAAGGCCCCAGCAGTTAATATCAGATAAATACACAGGGCCAGAGAAAGCTCACCATGAGGAACTCATGGCAAAAGCAGTTTGCTGCTTAGGTCCTTTTAAAGATAAGTTATCACATTAAAGCCTTTCCAAAAGATTTCACTCGGCAACTGTAACACTGCTGTCAATACCATGCAATACAATTTAATGGCTTTCTTTAGGCTAACAAAAGGTTCGCCTGCCAAGTGGAAAAAGATCTATAGGAATAGCTAAATTATGCCACTGAAAGGTGCTCAAACCAGTGGTGACATTGGCATCTGCAGTGCGCAGCAACGGTGCGTTCACCCAGAGGTATTTCATGTGCACGGAGACCTGCCGCGCTTTCGCTGCCTCTGAAAGTTGAGAGGGCTAGAAATTATGGGTCGCCTTCTCTCCTGACAGGGGTTAGTCACACCGAGGCTCGGCAGCCTGGAAAATCGCCTGGCTTCAGCACGAACTGGATTGCGGGGACCGCCGACCTGGAGGTGATCAACGCCACGACGGGCAAGCAGAACTGCGGGAGTCCCTCGCGGCTCTGCAAGCGCATGCTTTTTGCTCAGTGGGCAAAGCTTTACGGGAAGGTAGGCCTGGCGCAATGACAGACACTGTCTCCAGTCCCAAGGTGGGCTAATCCTTACCCAGGGACCGAGCCTTTTTTGACAATTTCCTGATGAAAGTGCCAAGTCCAGAGGTTTCCTGCATTCCCCCGGTGAAGACCAGGAGCAGGTGGAGGTTATTGGGTGCCGCGTGCCTGCGGGAGGTCAGCGCCGTAGCTGAGAGCACAGAGAAATCTAGCAGCAGAAATTCGTGCAGGTTTGAGGGGGAAATGGGCATTCTGGATATTCTTGCCAATTGGGGCCATTTTCAGACTGGCAATGAAATGCCATATAACCACAGTGGGGGATTTTTCCATGTGTCTCATTCCAAGTATCTGTTAGTTTCTGAGGGGAGTATCCAAATTGTCAGATCTTCAGGGTGTGAGGGTCATATTCGTCATTGCCTTTGAGGCACCTACCTCACTTCATTGCCTATACAGAGCTTTAGACTCCTAACTTAAAACTGCTCTGAATCTCTATGGAGTTAGCCAACTGAAGCAGATGCTGTGGATTGCCCCTTCCCCTCCTCTTCCCCGCTTCCCCGGCTGTGTCGTGTAATACCGATAAATCCATATAATGATAGAGCCGCTCTTCCCAAGGTAAGTTGCCAGGCGCTCTCACATTTCATGACACTCAGCAGTGGTACAATTTAATGGCATTAAAACTACAGGCTGTGCTTAATTAAAACAGTCAACATCCCTTGAGAGCCAGCCCAGCTGTCTCTAGGGAAAATGGCTATCAACTTCCCTTATTTGAAATGGCACCAAAGTCAATATACCCTCTTCACTGTTCACTCTTAACTTTATTCTTCCCACAGACAGGAGACAGTGGCAGGACGGATGGATGGCCAAAAACTACAAGGTGGAGCCTAGGGATGTAGGAAATGTAGGAAGAAACTTGGTGTGGAACAAGGAAACGAAAGTAAAAGGGTATGGGACAAGAAAGGAGAGCGAGAGGGAGTGGGAGTGGGAAGCAGTAGGCAGCCAACTCCTGCCAGGGGCTAGGTGAAAGCATGGGAAACCTTCCTCCGACTAACGAGCATGGAGCCAAGGAGATGGGGGTGTGAAACAGAAATGGGTCTAATGCAATAAGAATGGCTGCTTTCTGCATTCAGGCTCCAAAAACAGAAGACAGGGAAAGTGTATTTTCCAAAATGTTGACTCAGTGCTGCGATTTAAATGAATGGGATTTGGCAATCTAGCGGCTGGCAGATGGTCTCGGGCATTTTCCTCTCCTTATTCCCGRTTCTGGAGTCACCTCTGAGGAAGTGCTAGGGGAGAGAAGGACACAAATAACGAGGTGGCGAGCCAGACTCCACCACTTCCACAAGAAGCAGAAGGGAACATGTGAAGTGCCTCTCCAGCCTGCCTACTTTCACGGCTATAATATTATTTTGCTATAAGGAGGCCTGTCAAGAAATGTCCCCCAGTGTGTGTAGGATGGGAGAACAGGAGGACAATAAGCAAAGTTTTTATTTAGTACCAAAATCCTTATTCCTTTGGGGAAATGAGTGAAAAAGAACAAGGCAGAGTGATGCCAGGAAAGTCTGCAGCCACTTCCAGTGGGGAAGGCAAAGTCATTCGGGAAGGCAAAGGACAGATGGGGAGGGGCAGGTGTGAGGACAAGGCAACTGCGTTTAGGACAAGTCGGCCTGAGGAACGTGGCAATGCAAGGCAGGAGAGAGCCCCAAGGGGTGGTTCTGCTCTGCCAGAGACCTAAGTGAAGGAGGGTTCATCCATCCCCATCAGGGGCACGATTCAGCCTAACGGGGACCCTAACAGGCGCAGAAGTGACTAGCCTAGGCTTCGTGCCTTGGTGTCCATCACAGTTTGGTGGCGTAGGTCCCAGTCGCTGTTTGTTGTATGGCAGCTGGCACTGGCAGGGGAGCGAGAAGCACTCCTGCTGGGACCCAAACTGGAGGGATCCTCAAGGGAACAAATCCTGGGGCAAACTGGGCACTGGGGCAGAGCCCGCAGGGAAGCACAGGGCTGCGGCAAGGACAGCCAAACTGCGCCTAGCTCACACCGGAGATGGGAGCTAAGGCAGTGCAGGATGGGGTAAGCCTGCTGCTGAGCAGGGCACTTTGCCTTTGACAAGACAAAGTGTTCAGTAATGCCACCAGGAGACACTGCAGGATGAATTGCCAGATATTTGGGAAGGGTCTCCTTCCCTGGGGAATGAGCAGGCAGCTGGAGGGGAGCAGCCACTGGACATGTTAGCTGGTGACCCACTTACACCTGGGCTGGCAATGTCTCCCTCCCTTTTCTGGCTAAGGCTAATGCATCCCTGAGAGCCAATCTGTGGTGTATGCCCAGACAGCTCCACGCAAACCAGACCAGCTTGTTTCAGGTTGCAAGATAGCCGCTTCTCCGTAATCCATCTTTCAGTGTCTTTCCTTTTTAGAGAAGAGGAAAATAGCGTTGTTTACTCACAAAGACTGTGTTTTGAGGCTGTTTTTTCCTGTAGGGTGCTATTTCCCTGACTTGTAAGTGTTGGACTTTCACCTGTCTGCTTGCTATAAGGCATTTTCCAGACTTTGATTTCTTTCATATAATGTCAAAGCCTCGCTGCTGGTTTGACTGTGTTAAGACTTTGGCAGGTCAGAGAAGGTCATTTATTTAGTCCCTCTGCAAAACAAAAGGTGCTTCCTTGTGTATGTGTGCTCCGGGTGATTACCGGGCTGCAGACATGTGTCTTTGTCTCCCAAGACAGCTCCTGGCGGGCGTTTCAGGGTCCCTTCAGAGCTCTCTGCTTTATTGCACCAGCCGTGTTCCCTCCCGGCACGGTGGCTCCCGGGCTCCCGGGGCCCGCACGGATCCTGACGCTGGAGCTCTGCCTGATCCAGCACAGGTTCTGCAGCATTTCCGATGATAACAGATTTGGGAGGGAAAAGGGGAGGAGACCCTCTTCCTTTTGTCTCTTAGCATTTACTTTGACTGTCTGAAACACTGAGCAGCCCAGCTTCCCTGACTAAATTAAACACATTCTTTTAAGATTCCCAGAAAGGATTTTTCCTTTTTTTTTTTTCCCTAAAAACCACCTTAACTGAAAAGTCGATTTTTGCTTTTGTAAAGCACACCGTGATTTGCCATTGACCCTTGCTACTGCTTATGCCCACTTCAAGGCAAGGCTGTTTACCTCCTTCCTCCTTGCTTTCCTTCCACAATTTGCAAAACTGAAACAATGTCACAGGCATTCATTGCTTTGCGGGCTTTTTTTGTTAAACCAAAAGCAAACACACAAAGCACAGTGATCGTTTGCTTGTTGCTTATGAAATGTAGACAGGAAGATTATATGGCTACTGAAGCCTCCTGTTTCTTTTGGCTTGTTGGTTGATTTTTTATTATTATTTTATTTTTTTCCCCCCTTCCTTGATTTTTGTTCTGCAGCTGAGCACACGAATACCAAGCCATGGAGACATGCCACCAGTGTACAGCGAGGCAAAGCTGGTGGCTCAGACGTACCAGTCTGTCAAGCAGCAGCTGTTTAAAGCATTTCAGAAAGCAGGTCTGGGCACCTGGGTGAAGAAACCCCCAGAGCAAGATCAGTTTCTGCTAACTGTATAAATCACTTGACACCTTTGCTACATGACCGGATCGAATCAGCTGGCGAGAAGGCTAGGCAGCACATGTGAGCCGAGGGAACCGAAGCAGTTCAATATGTAATAGCAACTTCCATGGGAATATTTTCTTTTAATTCTGTACTGGAAATACATAAATATAAATGTGTCTGATTAATGCACTGAACTTGACTTTAGGAAACTGCTTTTCATGACCCCTTCCCAAGAACGTACCTGCCCAAATTATAAYACCACTCCCAGCAAAGGTTCTGCTTTTCGCTGCTTATTGCAACTGGTATTGCRGTTAATACAAGCAGCATCTTGATTTCAGATGCTGGCAGGCCACCTGTCTGTTTAAAAACAAACACAGTTTGTTTTCCCTCACACAGTCAGTGCAAGAATCATCACTGAATAATGGAAAATAGTAAGCAAACATTGCAGCACCCCAGGCACATGGCATGACAGCAGGTCACAGAGCATCCATAATCATCCACAAAAAGATGTCTATCCTCTATGCAAAAATCATCCTCTTATCTGCCTAAATTTGTAAGGGAGAATTTGGGCCTCAAAGATATGCAGCGTTTTCAAACTCCATTTTTCCACTTTTGGATCTGAGCACAATGCTGGGCATCAGGAGTCCCTTGGTTTTTACACTTACCCCTCTGACACCTTGCTTCCCACCAAATCTTCAGTTATGGCCATGAGTTTTGCATGCTGCAGCCTTTAATTATCCAGGCCCGATTTGTAACCATAACCCTTAGCCACCAGCCAGGCACGGGGCTGCCCAGGCCTCCCTTGGACATGGCTGCGGAGGCAGGTGCCCTTCACAGGGCAGCTCGAGCCCGAGTGCCTGCAGCAGTGCGCRCCTCCGCCCGGCTGGAGATGAAGGCTGGAGTTTCAGGTAGCTGCCCAAAATCAGACAGGCTGCAGCTGGGACCCAGAGCCTCGTATTTCAATGCTCACGAGGATCCATGGTTTTAGATTAAGCTGATACAAATTCAGGATGCTCAGCAGATCTGAAAACTCAGTGGGTTGGGCAGCTACAGCTAAGACATCCCAAACCAGAGGGCACATCTGATGCTTGGCTCTTTCGTGCCTCAGTTTCTCCATCTGTCAAATGGGGATAATCCTACTTACCTGCTTCACATCTAAGGAACATGTCAGGAATAGAGTGCTCTGGTCATAAACAACCGTGTAAGCCAGACCCTGTCACTCTTACTGCGAATTTTACCTCTGCACATTGCCCCCAGGACATAATTGCAACAGATGGCACCACGGTCTTGGGTAAGATTTTACTCAGTATAAGAGTTTTCAGATTCTAGCTCTGTATAAATGCTAAGTAATACTATTATTCATATCCAGCTGCATTCTGAAAGCAGGTAGGGTTTTTCGGTTAGAAGAAGAGTAATGCCTAACGGTTAAACATCTTCTTCATAACTATGACTTCGAACAATCTCAAACTTTGTCAGAATGCAGAAAATAATACAGTCATAGGAGAGCAAAGCTTTCACAGTCCAACTGCAGAACCAACCTTCAAACACTCTGTATATTTCTTTTGGGTTTTGGTTTTTTAAATGACAGGATTTGCGGGTATATAACTACTGTTTTCTTTTTATTCCTGTGATTCTCTTTAAATCTGTATATAACATGCTGCTACTGATTTGTGATAATTGTCTTGGTATTTTCTCAGAACTGTCAAGCTGAGTTACTTTTCAAACAACACAAGGCTCRTATTTTTCCATGTAATTTCCTTTACACGGGAAACTGTTCCTATCAATAAAGATAGATGCTCTTTGTATAGGGTTTATCATGTTTGGAGAGCCATATACAGTAAATACATTGTTTATTGATGCCCACAGTAGAATAGCAACAGTATTTTGATGAGATTTTATTTTTAGATTATAAACTACAAGATGTATCTATAGTGTCTTGTATAAAAACAATTGTGATAAACTAGAATTTTTAAATTAGATAAAACAAAGCTCTCCCCTTCCAGAAACCTTTTCAACGAAATAATACATTCCATATTAACTACCAAAAATATATAAAAAAAAATCCTTAGAGTAGAAATAGTAAAAAAAACAAGAACCTGAGGTGTTTGAATAATGCAAGGATTTTGTGGTAACCACTTTGTCCATATGACCTCTTCTGAGTAACAGTCAGAGTATCTTCAGCACTTTCTAGAGCTTCTCATTACCCTCACACAGCCCCTTCCCTTAAAACCCTGGTGACACTGGTGCATGGTGGGGGCCATGCAGGGCCCCGTGGGGCTGCGGTGGGCACCGGCCAGGGGCAGCGGGGACGCTGCATGAAGATGTGTGCCACAGGGCGCCAGAGGGGTTTAGGAGGGCATATGGCCCGCTGATGCCATCTCTGTGTCCCAAAGGGCTTGGGGAAAAACGTGGCCCCCGAGAGAAAAGCCTGAGCAGAAAGCAGTCCAGGGTGGTGCACCTCCTGCCCAGCCCGTCTTCGGGGCCATCTGTGAGACCTGTAAACCCTGGTGATGACCACCTTGTGGGAATGGAGGGACTGGGACGCCAGAAGGAGGCAGAAGCCAGGTCTTCTGCCTTCCCTCCCTAAACTAGTCTTTATCTAGCACATGAGACCTCCAGGCTCCTTCAGCCTGGCTTGGCTCCAGCTCCACAAACGCGTAACGCTCCCCCAGCCAGTGCTGCAGTGAACGGGACAACAAAAGGCAGCATCTGGTTATTTCTAAGGACAAAAAGAAAAGTGTGGTGGGATTGAATTATCCTTTGTTGCAAGAAATGCGTAAATGTAATCCTGGATTCGACTGCCAGAATTAATCTAGCAGCGGGGACCAAACTGGGTCCCTGCTGTCAGTGGGCATCCGATGATCCTGTTGAAGGCTCTGGAGTTGCACCTGTTTGCAGTAGGGTTGAATATGACCTTAGATGTCTACTTTTTCTCACTATGTGCAGCGATAGAGAGTGATGGGACCATGTCCCAGAAGCACATACAAATAACACTCAGCATTTCCTGAAGCAAAGGAAAACTTACTCATTAGTAATTCTTAAGTGAAGATTATGTACATAACACGCATGAGTGAATGGCAATACTGTACTAATGGATGTACATTTGTAATATTTGTAAAAAAAAGAAACAAAAAAGACAACAAAAGAAAATAAATCTGAATTTACATATGTGAATTTGCTGCTAAGTTCTGTAAATTGCACTTCAGTGATATCTGATAAGTGAATGTTTCTGTTAAGTGAATAAAATACCAAGTAAAATTGTTCTTTCATTGTTTGTTGACCATTTTTCACTGTGGCTTAGAAAGTAATTTATACATGCTCCAAAATGCAAATATGTATTTTTACAGACACCCACTGCAATTCTTTAGACAATTCTCCGTGTTCTCATTCAGTCTGGATTTGATGCATCATAGGAACTCTACACCTGCACTGAGAGGTGAATGTGCCTTTCAGTATGGAAGAAGCTTTACAGGGGCACAGTCTTATTCTGAAAGAGTGAACAGGGTCCATCTCAAACTCAGTCTTTCCAGGTTACTCTCAAAGCCCCTTCTTAATAAAAATTAAATTTGTCTTTGCAAACACACACTGCATGAGACTTGCTACACAAAGCTGCTTAAGAAAACTAAAGTGATCGACAACAGGTATGAAGGCAGTGCATCTCCTTGAAGAAGACATCTGCATTGGTGGGGTGGCCTTGGCTCACTCTTGCTTTAAACTATCAGTATTCAGCTACAGCCAACTGAAGTAACGTTGAGCCTGTCTGACACCACCCACACAACAGTTTAACATGCCTTAGTATATAACCATGACCCTGTGCCATGAGGTGGTTTACCCCAGCCAGTCTTGATAAAGATTGCTGGTGTTACTGCCTCCAAAACCTTTCAGAAGAGCCCACTGTCAAGGTATATACTAACTATATATACTAACAGTGAAAATTGTATAGAAAGAAATTTTCCTGTCCTCCTCCTTGTGACAGATTTGGTTCCAGGATGAAATCAAACCCGATGGCTCTCAGGAAGCCCAGCCAGCTCTGCAGTCCCCACAGCCCTTTGCTCGCTAATATTGAAGAAGTCAGTGCTGGGCCTGCATGTACCAGCCCACAGGCTTCATTTCCCTGGACAGAAGGGCAGGAGCAGGGGCTGTGCATAGCTTCTTTTTTCAAGCTAAGACTTTGCTGCAATTGCATTTCCTTAGCTCAGCTCTGCATCGTTAGGTATCTGGGTGAGATAAGGAGGAGGGGGGAGAATAGAGCATTTGCAGGATGATGTTTTATGCATAGAAAAAGTCACTCTGAGCTGACCCCATTCTTCTGCCTAAGATGGATTTTTGAACTGGGTAAAAAAATGACTGATTCTTACTAATTATAAGTCTCAAACTGTATTTGCATACATAAATTGTATGGCTATAACTGGATATAGGTAAAATAAACCCCATACTCTATCCCCTCACCACAACCTTAGACACCATGGTTACTTTCTACCAGTAAAAAATGGATATGTCATTTTCCTAAAGAGAAAGGAGAGAAGTTGCACCAGTAGAAAGCCTGTTTGTGCTTCTTCTATCCACGCTCCAGCTGATGAACTTACCATCATTTTGTTGCCAAAAAATTTAAACGCACAAATTCCTAACGTGGAAAAAGCCCTGTGTAGCATAGGTTTCCTCAGCAGAGGTGCTTCAGACAGGGTGTGCAGAGACCAGCACAGAGCTGAGCCAGAGCCAACGCCAGTGTAGGTGCAGGGACTGCACAGCCACAGGGCACAAATCACAGCATTTGCTATGAAGTGCTAATGAGAGTAGGGGGAACCACGCCAGGGTCTCCAGGCGTATTCCTCTCTGCACCCCCAGAAGACCCATACCCAGTGCATCATAGCAGCCTGGGAGACCCAAAACTGTCCACACCTGGGCAGTTTTGCCATGGCTGGGTTCACAGTGGGCAGGCTCCAGCCTGTTTTCTCTTCCAAAAGTAGCTGCTACTGCCCATCCATGGCAGAAACAGTGACACAATTTGGCAGCCGAAAACAACTACGTAGCAGTCATTAGGGTAAATTATATGGATGGATTCTGTGTTTAATCTCATTAAGTTTAAAGGCTAAATACCAGTACTGCATTTAAAACTTTACAGGCATACACCCCACCATCGTCAAGCACAGTTATTTCTTTTCCAACTGTATATTGGAAAAACAACAGCATAAAACATGAACAAGCTGATATGTTGACTAATAGAGGGCTTCAGAGAAGTGCCTGTTTTTCAAATAAATAAGTCCTTCTGCTGCAGTTAAATCTTGATAGCCATGCTTGTGGGTTGAAGAATGAAATAGCAATTTAATAGCTTTTTAAGCCTTTTGATTCATTACCTTTTGTGCCTACTTTGTAGCCCTTAGACCTGATTACTTTGGTGGATTTCAGCTTGACCATGGAGGCACTAGTTTAGCTGGAAATCTGGGTGAAGTCACAGAAAATCCAAGTCTTTTCAAAGGGCAATGATAGTCCATTGGGACCCAAATCACAGTAAATTCACAAAGACCTGTAGGCACTGCGTGCATCTACACACACGTAGTTTCTTAGGACTCCAAGGCCTCCTAAATAAATAATGTGGCCTTGAAGAAAGGAGATTAATAATCATTGCCTTTTCAGCAATGAAGTAGTTCTGCTCAAATGCTTCATTCAGCCTGGCTCTTTCCTAGTAATTAAATCCTCCATCAGAGAAGTTTATGTTCTATTTTATCAACTTACTTCACAATATGGAATTACTTCCATTAGACCATTAAAAGCCTTGTTCTGTCCCCAGGGGGAAAAGAGCCTGTTCTTCTTTCTTTGGCCCAGAACAGATACCTTCACAGCAGTGATCACTGAGGAGCCTAAGCCTCTGAAAGACCATGGTGAGCCACTGCTGTCATGAAACGATCCAAGCCAGCATCTTCCTTTGTATCCAAAGTGACCAAAACAACCTTCCTCAAAGGAAAAAAGATATGAAGAATGGCACATATTGTCAGGAGTCAGCAGTCTGCTCTGATAGACTAACTGGTGCCTGCCCCATCCTTCCCTTGGGATCTCAAAGTCAGCACACATCTCCTTACAGATGCAGGAAGTGCGTTTTCCTTCTGCACATGGAGGGCCTTTCTTAATGACTACACACACTCATACACACAACTGCCCCACTCCGCATTTGGGGACACTGTCGTGCTAGAAGCAGGGTTGCATTTGTAAGGTGCCTTTTCCCGTCCCTGGCCCTGCCTTTAAAGTCCCAGTCGCACCAGTGCAAGCCTTCCCCCTCCATGGGCCTCACCTGGGAGGAGCAGGGTACTCACAGCGCCCCATGGATCTCTCAGGACCAGCAGTAGGTTGCACCACTAGCAGCTCACATACAGCAAGGTGCCAAAACCAACCCCTCACACCAAGTGTGCAGACTTAAAGGCAATACCTGATGCACTGTTTGAGCAACTCTGCTCAGTGTTTGCTCCAGCCATCCTATGGAGATGAGTTTTCTCCAAGAGAGAATACCAGTCTTATATATCTTCTAGTCCAGGTCAAGATCCTAGAGGTCAGAAGAGAAGGATGGCCAGAGGGATTATAGGCATCCCTTGTCTCACGCACAGGCATTAGCACAGGCTGCATTTCACATACCCACCCAGGAGATGGTTTATCTGTGGTTCCCTTCCCACCYGACATCACCAGCCTAGCTAAACCCAGTCCTGCCTTCCACAGGCAGGACATGCTCTTTGCAAAAGATCGTTTTTATTTCATTTCATTTAACAAGTAATGCTAAGGCATTTGCTCACTAATCTGTTGTTTAACTCATTAATCTGTAATAAGATACATTTCTACTTTGGTTGTTTTTCTGAAAAAAATTGTTCTTATCCTGGTCTCAGTAGTGAAAGGGAGCATTTTCAGAAGTACAAATGTGGCTTAGGAACCAACATAGGCTCCTAAAAACCTGACCTTCACACAGAGCCGTGGGACTTGGACTCCTAAACCTCACATTTCAATGGGAAGTAAGGCAATATACACAAAGGGACTTGTTAAACTACCTGCCATTGTCAGCACCTAAATCCCACTTTGTTAGGTACCAATCCCCACTCAGCCCCAACATTAAATATCCTCTAGAGCATTGACATCTTCTTCTGGGCATTTAGAGCATTGACATCTTCTTCTGGGCATTCCTTGTCTTGGCCGTCCTGGTGTGTGGCCTAGTGCTGATCCCCACTGTACTGTGACCAGTTTGGATTCATGAAGTAGGCTTACACGTCCTACCTGTGCTCCTCTCAAAGCCGTTACAAGACCACGTCCCACCAAAAATAGGAGGGCCCTTTCTCATTGAGTAATTCAACTGATAAACCACTCATGCTGCTGTCTAAAGGACAAGGAGGTATTGCAATCACCAGGAAAAAAAGGATACTCTGAAAGAAAGGTATCGAGAGAATGTGTCTCCTGTTTAAATTATTTTACAGAATATGAAGGAAGTTATATGTGGTTATTATAGTTTAAAAAACACTGTCTTTGAAAAAAGACATGATAACATAGTGGGTTTTAGGCTGCTTACCTAGGAAAGGGGAAAACCTGAGTCCCAGTCTATGTTTTATGCTCTGAAGTGAGGAACAGATCAGCAAGTCAAGACGCTGACCCAAACCAAGCTCAGGACAGAGGGACTTCTGGGCAACTAGTTCATAACACATGAAAAAACCTTCCCAGAACAAAATGGCAAAACCCATTTTCACCTTCACTGTTCCATCCACCAAGAAGTTAGATGTCTAGTTTGAATCCATTTTCTAAGCTTTCTGAATAGAGCAAAAATGATTCAATAAGGTGACGCACCCCACTCTACACCAAGTGTCAAAGAGACATGGGAGAAATTGCCCTCTCAGGGTGCCAGCTGCTCCCCACCAACTGGAGAGGGAGGATGGATGCCTATTTTTCAGGTGACTAAGCCTGGAGAGGTGGCTGCAAACCAAAGAGTCCGGAAAGCCACAGGACCTTCTGTTTCTCCATTTTAAAACTCAGTGACTGCTCTTTGTCACAGTGAGCTTGCTTTTGAGTATGAGTTAATACTATCACACTGTGAGAAAAGAATGTTAGAGGAATTTCTTATTTTTTCCTACATATACTATATACTATATATATATATGTATATGAAACAGATTGGTCTGCTTTTAAAGTTAAGCATGAACATCTTCAAATTTTGGAAAGAATGAATGCCAGGCTGAAGTTTTGGTGGCTGACTAAATTAACATGTACTGTACATATTTAAAGGTTTGGTGTGGGAGTTTATTCTTCGCATGACTTTGCTGCCAAATCATGACTTTCCCGTCAAATCATTGACAGGATCACTACTTGCAGGAAGCAGCAGGATTAGGCCAATATTAAATGCATGTTTCAATTTAAGAGCTAAGAAAACTAATTTCATATGAACCTATTTTTTGTGCCAACTTCGGTTCCTAACTCTGATGCATCTGTACTCACTGGAAAACACAAAACCATCCATCACTGCCATCTCAGCCTTTGCATTAGAATTTCCTTATGGTGGCTCAGCACTTCCCAGCTTTTTTTTTTTTTTTTTCATATCTGACCCAGTAACTCTTTGACCCTCTAACAAGTGGGAATATGTTGAAGAACCTTTCTCATTATTTGAAACATTTGCTGTACAAGCTCAGCTCACTTTTCTCAGTCTGTGGCTTTCCTAAAATATCCTTTTATCTTCTTTTGGGGTTATTTTCAGAATTACTCAGTCTTCACTTTTGCCACAACACTTCAAGAGAGGTAGGTAGGCAGGGGACAGGTAGGTGGGCAGATTAGCTACTAGTGATCTCTGCGTCAGCCCTTCTTCGCTCAAGAACAGTGACTGGGCTCTATCCCAAAACTGTCAGTGAGATGTACAAGAAAAAATTAATTCTGGCTCACTGTGCTATGGGATTGTCCACCTGAGGTAAAATTCTCTGCTCCCTTAATGCAACCCATTGACTTCAGAGGACTCTGGCAAGTGCGATGGAGCAGAATTCAGTTTATGAAGGGGGTTAGGGAGGGTTAAGGTGACATGAAAAAGGTACATGAAAACACTTCATCCCTTCATCATTCCCTCTTCTTGTGCTTTCGCAGTGTGACTCAACGATTTGCACCACTGAGTGCCAAAGCAGCCTGCTAGTGTCTCTAGACAGGGCTGGCTAAGGATTATCCTGTGAAATGACATTAAACTGGTGAAGCATTTTAATGCTTATAGGATTGGCCAGTGGGTGCCACACTTCACTCCTGCTTCTAATTTCTCTCCCCTTTTGTCACCTTTCCCTCCAGCTCTCACAGAGGAAAAGCTCTGGTTTAGGCAGTGCTCCTCTAGCTAGGAGTGCGAGCAGCTCAGATTTAAGCAGACCTTYTTGCGAAGATCAGAAGGGACAATGTAGTCCAACCTCCTGCATAATGGAGCAGTTCAGGAACGCTGTCCTGGAACTATGTCCGTAATGTCATTTTGAGCTGCAGCTCTTTGATTTTGTGGGGTTCCTTTCTTTTTTTTTTTTTTTTACAAGCATGTCCAATTTCTTCTGCCGCTTCTTCCTATCACCTCTTTCTTACTACAGGGAGGTTTACAACAGCTCCCAAGTTGATTTGTCTGATATTATTGTTGTTATTGTTATTACTGTTTGACCAATTTGATGGTCTTTATACCCTCTAAGCTGTCTTTTTTGCCTCTAGAGGGGTCCTAAGCCCCATGGGGACAAACTGATCCAGAGATGCTGAGTGTGAAAGTAACTGATGTTCCCCTGTGCTTGTTGCCTTGTGATTCCAGTACCTGGAGGGCCTAGGCTTTGATCCAGCCCTTCATGTCTACTTCCACCTGCCTGTAAAATGGCTGTAAGAACCACCATCAGAGGTGCCATGCGCCTTTAATTAATGACTAACGTATTATTACCACTAATGATAAAATAGACCATGCTTATGAGTCATACTGGTCTTTAATATCTGCATGCCAGAGAAAAGAAAACTGCATTAATTGATATTCATTAAAACAAATTAACAGACCAGAGCCCTTCAGTCCTTAAGATCTTTCTTCCCAGGCACCGGTGGCAGCAGCCTGCGCCAGGGAAGTGGCAGTAGCTGCCCCGGAGAAGCAAACAAACCAACCAGCTGCCTCCAGCCCAGGCGCCGCTGGTGTCCAGATCCGGAGAAGTTCCTGCATTTTCCTGCAACCGTGGCTGCCTCAGGCTGCCTCGCAGCCCGGCACCGCAGCAGCACCGGCGCAGCAGCGGCAGTGGGAATTGGGGCAGGTCCTGCTGCCCGGCGCCCCCTGGGCTCCCAGTGCCCCRGCCCCCTCGCGGCCCAGCCCCGGCCCATGGCATGGTCACCCTCCAAGTGCGGGCACGCCGAGGACACCCAGCACAGCGAGAGGAGGGAACGCATAAATAATACTCTCTTGGACTGAACAGCAGGAATGCAAAATATTGCACAGAAATGAAGGTGTGGGGGAAAAAAAACCCACAGCCTCCCTCAGTGTGCTGCTGTAAGCCAAAATATATTTGGTCTCTTTTTTATTTCTGTTTTGCTATGTGTTTCTGTATGAACAACCAGGACTGGCTGAGATTCTACGAACATCTTGTATTTGGCCGAGAACTGTATAGTAAATAGTGCTTCATATATAGCGTATTCCCCTGAGGCTGATATTTTTATATATGCTTGTGTGTATACACACACACACACACACACACACACACACACATGGGGACGTACATATATATGTATGTATGTACATATGTATGTATGTATGTATGTATACATTTACTTAAGGGAGTCCTTCCTGCATGCTGAATTACAGCATTGGTACTTAATGGCCCATCAGCTGGCCAGTGCCTCCATTACTGGAAACCGGGGTTAAGAGGCCATATGTCCTGGCATTTAATGAGTAGTTTTGCTTGCATCTAAGCCAGCACGACRGTGTAAAATCACTTTCTGCACTGTGCCTCTCTCTGCACTGTGCTGGCACCAGAGCCCAGCGACGCAGAGCAGGAAGCTGGCCAGTTGAGCACCTGGAAGCCTTTTCTCTTTCTTTTCTGGTCTGGGATACTATTTCCGAGTAGGTCTGAGTGCTTGCCTAGTCCACCACAGTACCACACGCGCGCTTCTGCCAGCTGGGTGCAGAGGGTTGCGAGGAAGGAAGGCGGAGGGACCGTCCTGGGTAGTGACGGTGCCATTGTAAAGGCAGGTCAAGTTACACCCTTAGGGCTACACTCAGACCACCAGCCCTCACCTCCCTGCAAACAAGCTTAACTGAAAAGAAAAGATCTTACAAATAACACCAGAGAGATGCACGTGTTCACTTCTGAGGCCCTTTTATTTCTCAGACTTCCCCACTGGAGACACTGCAATTGTCTTTATTTCATTGTTGTCCTTCCTTGCAAAAAAAACTCTTTATATCTAAATACTTTCTGTGGTGAGAGCACCATTTGCAGGATGAGCAATGCTGACAGACCAGAAGCTGGAAATCTTCAAATCACAGCCATCAGCAGCCTGGACAGGCTTCCCCTTGGGCGCACTACAGGAGGTGGAAACTGGTTCCCTTATTCACATTGATATATGGATGGGGGGGTTCGTTCTGCCTAGTCCCACTGAAATATAGCAGGGTGGTTCTTCAGCTAGGCAGCATGATACAAGCAGTTGCATTTAATACATTTCTGTCAATAGGAGAATTGTGTTTATTTGTGGATGGGGCTATTTGATGTATTTCTGTTCTTTCTGAGTTTTCCCATCTCTCAGCATCGCTCACTGCCCTCCTGCTGGCTTTCGTGAAACTGGAGTGGGAGGGATGGGTGGGTTTCTGGTCAGAGGAAAAGGCGCGAGGAGAGGCAAGTTCTGTTCCCATGTGCTTCCTTGCAGAAGTCACACAAATCTCTCAAGATCCTTTTTCTCCACGTGGCCAACAAACACCTTCCTGTTGCTAAGTCTCTATAAGTGCGTTGTGCCTTGTAAGGGACAGACTAGTTAACAGATAAGCTTTTTTTTCCCACACACTTGAAATCTAGTCAATATCCACTGTTAATCAACCAAATCAAATCAAAAAATCAAAGTGGTCTACTCTGTCTCTGTTTGTATGAGTTCCCTAAGGACACAGTTACACGATGCAGGCTCAGCTGACCTAGGAGCTTGCTGCCACGGAAAACGGAGATCCCGTTTTCCCTCTGCCTCCTCCCTCCTGCTCCTCTTGTTCCTGCCTGCACATGCCGCCCTCTCGCGCTGCCGCTTGCCTGCCCTGCGCCCAGACCGGTTCAGATCACCGTGCTGGCAGAAAACACACACGGCAATGGAAAAGGTAAATGTGTCCTTGGCCGGGGAGTTGCACTGGCTTTGCCGCAGTCAGGGGGTTGCAGAGCCGGCRCCTGGGAGCAGGGACAGGGGTGAGGGGGGCGATTTTCCTTTTCTGTGGCAAAGACCTGCTAGATCAGCTCAGCCCTACGGTGCAGCCTCATCCTTAAGCACCAGTGGCTGCTAGCTTATTTCTCCCCATCTTGCAATACTGGGCATTTCTGTTCAGAAGTTCTTCTTTCCTAGTCCTCTCTGAATACCCTGTCGTCATCACGGAGCGTCTCCAGTCCAGTAAAAAAATTACAACTCCATACAAATGCTCAGGCAGCTCTGCACTGGCTATGGCATCAGGGTGAGAAGGGAAGTCAAATGATATACATGAAATTCCCAGCCAGGATATTAAATCACCAATGCTGGCATTTGTGGGGAGATGGCAAGACAAGGCTAGGGTGTTGGAGAAGCTGATCTGCGCGTGTATGACAGTGTGGGAAGGCCGGATGGAATTACTGGCCTCCCAGCCCTTCCTTCCCCTCTGTGGCCCTCTCCACTCTGCTATCTGTGAAAGAAAAAAGGGATGGCAGCTAGCCATGAAGGGTTTAAAATAAAATTAAATTAAAAATGCATAATAGAATATTTAAATGTAAAATCTATTGTTATGCCATATCGTGTTATGCTATGTAATTAATAGTCATGGCATGTTAGTAACATGCGTTAGCAACATATATATACACACATACACACACATATTTTATAATATGCACATATATTAATATAACATGATGTACCACCTAATACAACACATATTCTTGGCACATTAAAAAATAAGGTTAAAAAATTAAATAAAATAAAATTGCACAGGCTTTCTTAACATCACATAAATACATATTTTTTATTCCTCCCTAGAAGGAAAACTAACTCAGAAATATCCCAGTTCCTTCTCAGTGGAGGTTCTGCATTTCAGTAACCCTTACACAGGAGACCCGCAGGGAAGCGTCCAAAGCAGCGGGAGCTGCACTTGGCTCTTGTGGGTGTCACAACACTTCTGTGCTCAGGGTTGAGTTAAAATGAAACTTTCAGGTACGCGTCCTCTCCCTGCCCAGCAGTGACTATCAGGGACTCTCACTGTTTAACTGCTGGTGCATTTAGGTGCAACATGTATTTTTTTTAAACTTCCTATCCGTCACCCACCCTGTATAGCTGAAATGTTTGGCTCCAGTACACTTACACTGTAATCAAATCATTAGCCTGGGGGAGGCATAGCACATTAATGACTTTAGAAATGTTGGTTAAACTCCAGTCCTGATCAAAGAGCCCAAAATTTATTGTCATTCCTCTAATAGCCGTGTGGTAACCAAAATGAAATCAATTTGATGAAGATAATTAGGTTCCCATCTCCATCACCACACACTTAGTACAATTAGGTGGAATGAGCTTCCCCTGCTAGCAATGTGATACAATGAACACGGACTGAAATACATTAATGCAGCCAGTCAGGAAAGGTTTACTGAAACAATTTTTTTAATTAGAAACCGCTGAGTCCTCAGACTCTGGACAATATCAGAGGACACTACCRCGTGCAATGGTCCTCCTGGTGGCCGACACTTGCACTGGTCTCTCCTGGAGCGCGCAGTGTGATTTTTAGGCACTCGCCTGGGATGCTAGAAACGCATGGTCTTGGCTCTCCCTTGACAACCTTGTTGCTGCATTTCTGGCTGGTGGGAACATGCCTGTTCCCAGCCTCTGTAGTGCATTAACGAACATTGCTGCTCCCCCCCCGCTGAGCCTTTCAGTCACAACCAGCCGGGCCAGCTTGAGCAGTAGGGAGAATACGCTAGTGACCGAGCTAGTCAAGTAATGGGAAAACAGATTTGTTAACATACTCATTAATAACCGCGCAGACTGTGCCTACTTTCAGTTTGCTGAAAAATATGACATTGCATTTGTGAATATTCAGCTGATACTCGTTTAATGTCTTCTGAATGCTTGAAAACTTCAATAATTGCATGGATTTTAGCAGAAATGACCCCTATCCTTTCAATGCAGACCTTCAGCTACACAATAACTGTTGCCAGCACTTTGAAGCAGAGGTAAAGATTTAAGTGACTTAGGAACCTAAGACTGATTATCAGCCAAAGCTTTTGAAAACTGCACTCAAAGTTTCATTCCCCGTCTTTTAAAGAAACAAGACCTTTTGTCACTGACCTTATCCTGCCACTTGGAAATAAAAGTCTTTGTATTTCCTCAGATTTTACAGTTCTACAGAATGTCAACATCTTAAAAGCCAGTTTTCCAGCAGAAAAATATTTATTACAGCATTTCCATGCAATTTCTCTCTTCAGATTTTCAAAAAGACCCTTTACAGAATTGTGTTGCTGTGGGATATTGCACACAAATTGGTAGGACATTTGATACAGGTTTTCAAACAGCATCCTTAGATATCACAGTGGGAAGGATTTTATAGGATTTCACAGATGCAGGAAAGAGAGGCACAGAGAAGCTACTTGCCCCAAATTAGGACTATTTTATGTCTTTTCCTCCTCTGGGTGTGTCCCCCTTTGCTGCCCTCAGAGTCTTCCCCAGGCATATTTTGGACAAGTGCAACACACATCTCCATGTTTGAAATTCCTAACTGAGCAGATCTGACTTCTGCAGCGAGAGTTGGGACCAAGCTGGACCATCTTGGCAGCAGCTGGGAGCGTGGCCAAGCATTTGGACAGCCATCGGAGATGGGTGGGAGAGAAAGAAGAGGAAAAGGAAAACAGCAGCATCGGGGCAGACAGGGCAGTGATYCATGCATCCCACTCAGTGACAGAGGTGGAAAGGGGCCCCAGGTCTCCTGGCTTGCAGTTTGGGACTGTAGGCATAGGATCATATTGCCCTTGGGAGGAGTGGATCCCCTAGATCCCTCTTCTGCCTTGGTAAGGGACCGTGGATTACTCCAGTCATGAGGTACATAATGAGCAAACTAATATATGAAAAAAGCTATGAAATCCAAAGACACCATATCTGGCTCAAGAAGGTCCTACTGGAGGCTGGAGCTGTATCCTTGAGAAACACCACTGCCTGTTTGTCCTGTTCTTAAACTCTTCTCTAGACATCCATCAGCTGGTATCAAAAACAAACAGTGGAATAATTGGAGCTTTGTTTGGCCCAATAAAGCCATTTTATAATGTTTTTACATTAATGTTATGGATCAGGACCAGATCAGGTATCCCTTTGGACTTATTATGTCTTGTCTTATGGTTCTTGAAATGTTTTATTAGACCTTGCTAGATCAGACCTTGAGGCTCTTCTGTGATACAATCAGACAATAACCTCAACCAGAAACTTAAAAGCAAAGTTTATGTGCAAGGCACTATGCATATTTGCTATAAGTACATCAGGAATGAGGGCTGTAAAATAATTAGACCCCAAAAAGGTGATAGAAATCTCAGTGAAGAAACTACAGAATTATTCCTGTGCTTGATCACAGTCTCTGGCATTCTCAAAGGAAATACTATGATGAATAAGTAGAGAAAATGATCAAAATTAATGTGTAATGAGCCCTGTATTATTTGCCACACTGTCCATTTAAATAGAAAAGGTATTAATGAAGCACACAATCTCATCATCCTCAGACAGACCTTAGTTAGGCCTCTGTCTAAATGTTATGTATTCAGAAGAAATCATGGGATACAGTGAACTCTAATAAAAGGCCTCGTCTCTCATCTAAAAGTGAAATGTCCTTCAGTGAGGCCTGACTTAAAACCAGCCATATCAGCTAAACCGAATTGTTAGCACATTGTCAGCCAACAGCTGGAAGTTGAGTGTGAAATAACCCTTAACTCTTTTCCTTGTAAAAATGTGTGTATACTGCCGCAAACCCCTCCTCACACGTCGCTTCATTACCAGATTACATGCCACAGCCATTCAAACCTTCATAGCAGCGAGAGGGATAACGACTAAGCTTTTCCTGTTTCAGTGGGACAAGTCCATACCATTGGAGTCCTGGGAAGATTTTTCCTAGCTGGCAGGCTATGGGTTTTGTGAGATACCCATCCTGTTGAGTAAAGGAGCTGTAGCACGTGCGTGCACACACACACACACACACACACACACCCCCTACATGAACCTCACTAGAGTCAATGAGAGCTAAAGAGCAAGGCGAGTGAGGAGCGTGTGCCTTCAACCAAGGGTGAGGTTACGGAGCTGTGTTGTAATGCTGAGTGCTTAATATTTATCCACCACGCAGGTAGGGGAAGGGGGAGCATCCAGAGTTTCACTGGACCTGCAGGAAGATTACTTTGATCATTTGAACTGAAGCTCCCTTTAACTGAAATTTCTTAATCAAAGAGTTGTTATTTTCGTTCATCACCTCTGGTTCTCTAGCCAAATGCCATGAAACGCTCAAAAAGTCTTTTACATTACCCACACTGCAGCTTCAAGCTGCACCGATAGCTTGGAGTGGGGAGGCAAGGAGGACATGGGATGGGAGATATAGCCCCCTGTGCAGTTCCTGCACCAGGTCACAGCATGGACATAGCAAACCCATCCCCTCAACCCATGCTGCACTTGAAGAGGGTCTAGAGAGGCCTTCTTGAAAGACCCAGCCATCTACTGTTATTTGGCAAACAGCAAATGACAACATCTGTCCTTCCCCCTCCTCAGAAATACTTTGAGATGCTTAAAGGAAAAGGTACTTCAAGCACAAAGTATTATTGTTTATAAAGTATTTAAGGCACATCAGCCTGACGCACAGAACTCATTTCAAACAAATGAACAACCTTTGAAAACATTTTATGGACGTTATTTCCTCTCCAGCTGAACTTCATCTCTTAAATTTAGTTTTATGTTATGGTCTGATTATTCTCAGAAAGAATTAAATTGGAGGAGGGAAGAAGTGAAGATATTCCCTGGAAATCCTTTCATTTTATTAAAGACTCTCTTATTGCTTGTGTTGTGTTTGTCCAAACCACTTGTCAAGATTTCATTATCCCAATTTAAAACAGCAGCACTATGTCTAAATGTGGTTATGGCTGCAAATGAAAGTACTCTGCAGTATTCCCAGAGAGAGCAGAACATGCTGTGTTTCAGGGCTGAGCTTAGAGAAAATAGGCTATAGATATCACACACATTCATCCATCAAACATCACGCTACGAAGCAGCACTAATGTGCTAAAAGAGAATTTATAGCCCCAAAACATTAGTGAGTCAGACAAAAGTTACCCTTTTTAAGACAGGAATGACCAACACTAATCAGTAGAGAAGTGATCAAACGTTATTGCTCATTAAGCACCAAGAGTGAGCCTGGCCCTCTACAAGATTAATTAACAGCAATGGCTTCCCAAGAAGAGCTTGTAAAGAGAGACTCAGTAAGAAATCAGCCCCAAAACGCAGTGGGACAACAACTGTCTCCATCACACCACCTGCCGGTTGACATTGTTGAGCACAAACCAACTGGGAAAATGAAGCTTGGGCTTCAAGGGGCCTAGAGAGAAGGACACAGGCAGTGAACGAAGCCTGTCATGTTGGGGTGATGACCTCAGGACCAGGGAGGGCTTCTGTCGCACTGGGGTGATGACCACAGGTCGGGGCAGAGCTATTACTCTGCCACAAGGGCTCCTGGGGTGAGTTCTCCTCAGGGACTTTGGGAGGGACAAACACTTGGACTGAACTATCGGGCAAAAGCACCAAGCCCACCTGCAGGATCTTGCATTCTCTAAAACCTTTAGGAGACTTTCCAAGGCTGCTCAGGAGCTTCCTATATAGCAGAAGCAAATTTCTACCATGTGCGAATGATGAGCATTCATTTTGTTGGTGGAGAGGGTGACCAGGAAAGGGCAGGGGTGAAGGCATGTTTATTCTAGCTTTGGGACACACAGGGTAAAATTTGTTCCCGTACCTTTAGGCATCTATCCCACAGAGCTTGTCAAAGTTCCCTTTATAGTCAACGGAGAGGAAAAGCCACAAACATAGAGGCATCAGCTTTAGGAGAGGACAACCACGTTTTGGATTTTTTTGACTGTATTGGTAGAGCTCCCAGGCAAACACAGCATGAATTAGCTCTGATGTAGATGTAAACAATGAATTGAAGGCACCATACTCCCTATTACAGTGATCTGGGCAATAGCTGGCTGCTCTAGCTTGGCTGTGGATGGTATCACATACAGCTTTTTGCTTGGTTTTGGTGTGTCCTTAGTCTGCACCTTTTACCGATATAGACCTTTTAGGAATCAAGTAACTCCAGTAACATGTCAAATTTACAAATTTTCAAATACGTTAAAGAGAAAACTCATGGAAAAAGCACACATAAATACTAYAGTATGAAATTTGTCATAGTCTAGCTCCATGGTCTAAGAGATCCTTGTGTCATCATTATCACTGAGATGTTGCACAAGTTTGGGGATCCAGAAAGTGAGAAAAGAATGTTTCAGAGAAATGCTTTGAAAAGCCCCATTAATTTAGCTATTGCAGGTGCCCAGTTTGAAATAAAACCATAGCTGCACATTTTTCAAAATGTACTAGATATTCRTACTTGATCTTTGTAGGTCAAGATTTGTATTTTTATAATAATTGTACACTTCAAGACAAACATCTAACTTAGATTTGACACACACATGTACACAAGTTAAAGTACAGTTTGGGAAGATGCATATTTCAGTGTTACTATTCATCTCCAATAACTGTGCTTTTGGTATCAATCAAAACTAAAATTCAYGACTGCAATTCTTCTGTGCCCATGCAGTTCTCAAGTTTAATTCCCATTCCCCATAATTACTGAACCTGTTATCATTCTTTCTCTTTAGGAACATATCATCTGTATTAACCAGTTACTAGAACTGTATATATAATTATTCCAGTTATTTGAAATATAGTGAAAATGTGTACCAGCACAAAGGTAACTATTGTGAAATCATGAACAATATACAATATCCAGAGCATAGTCAGGTGTTTCATTCCCACCTAGTGACTCACATAAGTRTACTTCTACATTTTGATATAGCTTTTGTTACTGAAATAAGCTGAGCCTGGAGTTGATTTCAATGAAAAAGGTTCAAATCCCAAACTGCCTGAATTCAGTATTGTCCTCCTACAACAGTGGTTTTGGCCCCAATTCAGAAAGTCAGCCCTGCTTAACATGTTTTTAAATTGRTGCTTGAATGCTGAA
This sequence comes from Apteryx rowi, assembly GCF_003343035.1. NCBI lineage: Eukaryota > Metazoa > Chordata > Aves > Apterygiformes > Apterygidae > Apteryx > Apteryx rowi. The sequence continues at coordinate 3,951,590 of NW_020449307.1, read as the reverse complement.
GTCAATGAAACTGAAATGTTTATGGGCTTCTAATGACAAAACAGTGGGATTTAGTTGGCATTACGAATAAAACTCCTGAGGAGCGTCAAGGGCTGGCTGCCCCATGAAGCAAGGTGACAGCGAGGCCATAGGCAGTGATCTCACCAACAAGGGCACAGTCCCACAGTACCTGACCGAGGAGACAAGCARGTCTGGTGATGGCAACCAGGGACAGCCACAGCCAGTGACTGCCGGGCAAGTCCGTCATGATAAGGCAGGTCCATGGTCAAACTGGGAAGGCAAGTCCATAAGTCAGACCAGGCAAGGACTATGGGTGCAGGACTRAGCTTAATGCAACTCCTGATCCAAGGGATTCAGGCCCCCACTGAGGCTTCTCCTAGCTCCTTCTCACGCAGCTTTTTAACAGCTTCGCCTTTTTCAGAGACATCTGATCCAAGGTTACCATTGCACTGGGCTCACCTTGACCACAAGCAGCCAAACCCTGGGGGGTCAAGGTGCCTGGCCCAGGAGTTCACACCTACTACTCACCATCAGATGGGGCTCCAGATTTACTGTGATCATGACCCTCGTGCCTGTAAACACAGCTGGGGAGGCCAGGAGAGCTACACCCACTCTTTTTTATAATAGATTAATATTCAGACATGTGCAGTTAAAGAAGTGCATCCAATGGGAGATGGGTATCATGTTCCTCTGGTGTCCACCCTCCCCAGACCCTGCCAGCRCACTCTGATTTCTACCTCCCCAGACCAAAGTACAAACTGGGGCAGTTTCAAACAGGTATCGTCCGCATAAAGCAGCAAGCCAAAATATTTCTTACCTTTAGTGTGGAGTATTACCATTTGTTCTTTCCTGTCTGAAAGCAGGGAAGGGAATGACTCAGTCCTCCCTGGTACAGGCATTTCTAAGGCGAAAAAGGTGTGCTGCCATTTAAAATCTTGGCCACTCGGTATCTGGGACAGGCCCTAGCAGAGGCTTCATCCTGGAAGGGAAGGGAGGTTCGCACATTCCCGCTGGAAACGAGCCAAGGTCACATCAATTAGACTTTAAAAGCATAACTTTCTGAGAGTTGGAAAGCTATTTACAATAAATGACTGCTTATGATCTATTAGCTTACATTTTTCTCTTTCCAGGAGCTTTGCATGATTTGCCAGTTAGAGGAGCATAAAATAAGTCTAATGACTATATTCCTAGTTTTCTAAGATGTTTCTAAGAAAGATTTGTAATCTAGAAAAAATATATAATAGTTTAGGCTGATAGCGTACAGTAGCTGCCACTTAGTCTGAGACTAAGTTGTGATAAACACAAACCCAGCTCACAGAGAAGAAAATAAGTATATGAAGTGTGGAGAAAAGGAGATAATTATAGGCAGATATTTTGCTCTTTTTACTGCCTCCCTTATGCTAAGAAAACCACGATAGCTTCCTACACTTCAGAACTGCTATTTTGCTGAATATATGTATTTTATTATAATGGAAGGAGATAGATGTAAAAATACAAATGACTTCTGAATTTAACTTTGTAACTTCATAAGTGTTTCCTAAAGTCCTCCCRGTTGCTCCTCACTCTTCTGAAATAACATGCCTAATTTCAAATGCTGCTCGTATACCTAGTGGGTGCACGTGGGAGTTTATCTTGCACAGCGTTTGCCACTGCAGAGCCACACAGCTGGGGCGAGCTGTGCAGCGAAGCTCCTCTTCTAACCAGTGGAGAGGGACAGGCGCCACGAAGGGAAATGTACCCCACTGCCTTAAAGAGCAATTTTGGGAAGGAGAATTCACCCTCTGGAAATATCTGTGTCTTGCCATTGACTATACAGGGAGCCTGGATCTCCATCGCTGTCTCGTGACACCCTTTTCTGAAGGGGCTGGAGTTAGAGGAACTGAGACCCACTGCTGTTGGCTCATGCCAGACCTGCCCAGACGCCCCATGGGACAACTGCGCAACCAGTCCCGGGAAGGTCCTGGGCAAGAAAACCCACGCAAGCACCAGCCGGGACGGGGGGTCCYGATGCCAGGGATGACGTGGGGCGCGCAGTGAACGCCCAGCAGAAAGGCGCTTGCAGCAAGGGCCGCTGTTTCACAGATTACCCCACTGATTGTAATGGTCCTCTAAAGCAGGGGTCGAAGCAAGCTGCAGGCACAGCAGCGAGCTCAGTGGTGAGGCTGCTGGTTACGCTCAGCTGCTGCTCCTCTTGCTGCTGGCTGCACGTTTCGGAGCATACCCTGCTTGCGGAATTACAGAGCCAGAGCTTGGCAGAGCAGGCAGCATGAGACAAAATTGGTGCATAAGTTTACAGGGCAAGGTTTAATGAACTCCTCGAGTCCGCGGAGGGAACCAGTGCCTTAGGTACTAAACTTAGGTACTAGGTTCATTGTTCCACCAGTTCTCTGATAGTTAGAGTTTAGACGTGTTATGGCCTACCAAAACAAGCTTTTTGAGGATTTTTTGTTCATTCTAATTCAGGAGAAGATTTTTTTATTGGGACACTGATTGGGTACTAAACACAGTATTGGAAATGTTCCCATATCTGCATTAAAGAAATCCCCTCAGAAAGTGCGGGATGATTTCCATCTACATGTTGCTTTTATAAGTATAGTTTGGACTATCTGAATACATCTAAAATTATAATAATAATTATATAATTATAATAATTTCCTTTCTGAGGGGAAAAGTAATAAATTTGGGGTTGGATTGAAAAAAATGTTCTATTTGACTCCAAACTACTAATTTCATCTGGGCATTTTTTTACTGTTTAGCTGAAGGAATCAAATATTGTTTAGCTACACTTAAAAATTAAATGGTATCTCAAAGCAACACAACTTTTAAGAAATTATCTGTTGGATTTGCAAGCTATGCTAGCCAACACCATGTGGTTTTGGGTGGCAAACATCCAAGAAATATTGCCTAATCCAAAATTCCTAAAAAACACAGCRAAGAGACTTTGTGCCATACTTGAAATAAAACCTAAATGACTAACAACAAGCACCTTCAAAAGGTTTCCCAATATATCTGAGAAGAAAAACGAGTATGACGTCTCCCCCCTCAGATCAGCTGAATGCAGGCCAGGGCAGAAGGCTGTTTGGTGACAGCTCAGTGTCACCAAATCTCCTCTCGCTGGCRATTTGAGGAGGAAATCAGGCACTCCCATGCCTTCCCCAGCCCCTCGGTCCCATGTGGGAGGCTGAGCGGGTTCAGCCAGCCACCAGCGAGCGGCAGCAGCAAGGGGAGCCACCAGCCGTCGCTTTGCCCACGTGCTCATGCCGGGAACCTCTCACGCAACAACCAAAAAAAAACCCTGAAAAAGTCAGGTGCTGCTGAGTACATTATTTRTGCAAGCATCACGCCTGAGTAGAGGCTGCAGGCAGCCTGTTTTACCTGTTTGCACGTTTATAACTGTAATGGCTCCTGCAGTAGCCTGCGTTGCTGCAAGCCCTTGTAGCCCCATAAAAAGTCGCTGGAAGTGCTTGAGCTACGGCCTCCCAAAGGGTCTGCAGGGCTCGCACCGTGGTCCTCGCTGCCTGCCTGGTGAACAGGGCTTTCCGGCGCCAGGGAACCGTTTCGCTCCATCACGCACACGTGCAGATAGCACTCCTTTGGACAAGGCTCTTCCCCTGTAAATCAGGAGCGTTTTGGCCAACCGTTTTTGCCAGAGCCCTGGAAGACGGGGCTACGGCGGGGTGGGAGAGCAGCGATACGCTTCTGTACAGCAGCAAGTCTCAACCTTGCTGGGAGCTCACGTAGCCCAGGATTGGAGCCACCTGCGGTTCAGCAGCTCCGCCTGGCAGGAGACATTGCCAGGGCAAACGGCAGAGCTAAGCATTTGAAGGCTTTAAAAAGGAAGTTTAGGTTTTTCTTTTTGAAGCACTGCCCGCGCTGCCTGTGGCAAGCCCCAGCTACCACGCACCTCGGCGGGTCTGGGCCACCTCGTCCCACCRGCAGCCGAGGGGCGGCCTGGCGGCGGGGAACCCCTCGAGCTCAGCGGGTTTGCAGTGGGTCCCCTGGGCCAGGCCAGTCTGGATGGCTTAAGCTACAGCCCAGCAATCAATAGATGGTGTCACACGGGTCATTAATATATCTGGTGGGAGACATTTGCATACAGATACTAAAGAGCTGCTCGACTGTGGACTGGGCATCTAGGAGACACTTTATTCTCCAGAAGAATTCCCATTTGGGCATTCAATCAATAAGACGTTCAGCGTGTACAACCCCAACTAACCAGAAAATGTGTAACACCATGAACCAAAATCTTGCAAGTCTAGCACAGAAGAGCAGCAAAGCTACTTTGTCTTTAGTTAAAATGAGGCAAACATGAGAGATGAAATTACTAAAGCGCAAAAACTTCCTGTCTAGGTCTTTAAAACAGCAAAACTCTGTTTTTATTATTATCTTTTTCTAAATATTGTTCAGGAAAGGTTAATGAATGAGGATCAGGTGAGCCAGAGGGAGGCAAGTTCTGTTCTTTCAATCAGCACATCTAAAATTATGGTCATTCATACTCGTTTTAAGATACGTGGTTGAGAGCATTTTTCAAAGCAAAATACCACCATTTCCCTGACAGAACAATTATATTCCCTTACAGTGTCCTACAGGCACATGAATTATGAACCAACAGAGTTTGGTCTAAGTCTTCAAACAAACTGAACATACATAATTTTATTTTTTCCTGTCTGTATATCTTGGCCTGCCCTCTGGTGGTATTTATTACTAGTAACATATTCCTGTATACTACAAGCCTCCCTTGCTAGGAAATACCTGAGGCCAACAACTCTGTCCATTTAAGGAGATTTTTTGGTAAATGGACATGAAACTTTTACAAAGAAATTTCTGGAAATAAAACAAAATTAAGGCAAGCACATCAGCAGAGCAATAGAGTATAATTACAGTGCAGTTGTGAGATTAAGGCACGTCTCTCRTGCAGATAATGAAATTGTTCAACCCAACCGTAATGGCGAGGCTCCTACGAAGCACCCCTGGCGGGGGGTGATTGGATCTGGCAGCCCCACTCGCACCCACCCGGCGGGTTTCTAACGAGTCTTTCACGTGCAGCTCTTCAGGCGAGCGCGGTGCCGAGAGGGGCTGACGGTTCAGTGGCTCTGCAGACAGGCGCAGCGAGGGCAGCAGATGTTGCGCAAACGTCCCAGTGAAGGTCTGCCAGCAGCCTTGCCACTCCGGAGAGAGCACGATCACTTGTGCCAAATCCTCCGCTGGTTTAGTGACACAAAGCAAGCACCCGCTAGGCGCAGGCAGACCGCTGTCCTCGGGCATAAACCAAGTCTGTACCTGTTGTCCTACACAACCAAAACATTTCTTTCGTTCTTCCCTAAAGTTCTTACATAGCTTGATGTTGATTTATCCCTTGAAAATTAGTTAACCAGAAAAAAATGGAAAGAGAAATGCAAAAAATTAGGAATTCAGCCTTGTGTATTATTTATTAAATGATGCAACTCTAGGGGCATTGTCAGAGATTTCCTCATTTAAAGTATTTTAAGTGTATGTAGATTCCTTAAGAATTGTTCATTTTTACAAAATAAGATCTTTCTCTTAAAAGAACTAGGGAGCATATGGGCAGGAAACTGAAATCTTCTCCCTGCAGAGACATTCCTAATGAAGAAGAAAAGACTTGTTTCCTTCCCGAAATAAGAAAAAGGATCTGTCTCTGCTCTCAGCTATCCCATGCAAAGCCAATGACGTTAATGGAGCTACATCAATCTAAAATCAGCATAATAGAGAGGAGATGGGTTTTCTGACAGGCAAAAACAGTGCGCCTGTATAGCACTGTTTTCGGCACATAGCACATTTACACATGGAGTAGGACTGAGGGCCTCTCAATAAGCATGGTTGTTCTGCCCACAGGGTAGGCAGAGATTCTTCACACGCAAATTCGATATACAGTCATTTCTTTCTCGAAGGGAGAAAGGCATATTTCTAGAAAGGCAAGGTTAAATTCATATAGCTGTTCTGAAGCAGAGGACCTCCTGGAGAAGCATCATATTGATAACTTTCTGGAGGATTTGTATTTCCTGATAATGATGATGGTGATTGAGTTGATACCGTCCCTGTCACATGAGCCAAATGGCTTGTTTGAGACCCAACTGGATGACTCACAGGAGCCTGTCTATACTGCCAGTTTGAAAGCACTGGTGGGCTAGCTCCGGGAAGAAAGCTACCGGCAGATGATACAGCAGCTGAGTTTTGTAGTGCAGGCGGCAGCTTTTGTGGAACAGAACCCGTTTGTTGTACCTGTGACCCAGATAGGGGTGCTACTGGTGGTCTATTGAGGGTCTGTCCAGGTCCTTGATTTGAGAAGCAATCTGAGAGCCACTATAGTTATACTGTCCAGAAGACTGATGTGGAGTCACCTTGTCTGGCATCTGATGGGAATATGATCCTGGAACTGAAGTGCTATACCCCTGGCCATCTGATGAATGCATCTGTGAGGGTGACAGAGCACTGGAACAGGTTGCCCAGAGAGGTTGTGGAGTCTCCTTCTCTGGAGATATTCAAAACCCGCCTGGACGCGATCCTGTGCAACGTGCTCTAGGTGACCCTGCTTGAGCAGGGGGGTTGGACTAGATGATCTCCAAGGGTCCCTTCCAACCTCAACCATTCTGTGATATTCTTCCTGCATTGGATGTGGCTGTGTCCGCCCAGAGAGGCAGCCTAGGCAGGGGGCTTTCACTCGAGGCCCCAGGGTGCTGGAGCTGTGCCGCTGAGCAGCTCCAGACAACTTCGGCGGGGGGRGGAAGGGTCAGCACCTCCACCACCATTTTGAATCCTTCAAGGCATGGTAGTCAAATCCTTTGAGGCAAGGAGCTTCTTTCCACAGTACTTCTGTGCTACAGAGCCATGCTCTCATCTGTCTTCCAGCTGCGCCTCTGCATGTCCCCACATGGGGATCCCATGCAGGTCCTCATGACCCCACAGCCACCAACACCACCTCCCCAAGCCAGAGTTCAAACACACCCCTGTGCTCCCCCTGCCCCTGCTCACCACAAAGACATGGCTAGGTGGCAGCAGGGTCAAATACAGGACATGGGCATCTGCTGTCCTGGGAGAACAAGGGCTAGACTCTAACCACACCTGGGGGAACGTCCTACCAATTGCTTGCAGAAAAATCACTCCATGATGTTCACTAAAGAGTTCTCCCAAACCAAGGTTACTGGCAATTTATTTCAGTCAAAAATTGCACATTTGATGGATCTGCAGCCCTGGACCACAGGGCTGAACCTGTGCCTTTACAGAGCTCCCCTGAGCTCAGCTGGACTTTGCAGAACGGTTCATCTCGCATGAGCAAGGCCTGCATTTGCATTTTGACATTGTTTATTTCCAGCAAGAGCACTGTAACTTGTTGGCAAGACTGCCTGTGTTTAGAGGTCATTTGTTCTGTTGCATCTGGAGGAGAGGAGATAACTTTAAATACTTGTAATCAGCTTATTAAACAAAATGGATCAGAAGTTAGATACCATTTCTCCTATGATTTTATAATTGTAAACTTCAGGAAAACAGGTTAGAAGAAAGATCAAAAGGATATCAACTAAGGATCAAGATCAAATTAAGCCGGATTAAAATAGCTGTAAATGTTATCAAGTATAACACAAGGCTTTGTTGCAAGGTGGTGTGGATGTCTGGATAAATTAATCTTTGGCCTTCAGTACGGGGAAAGAAAAAGTAAAGGAGGCCATTGGCTGAGAAGCTCAGTTATGGCATCACAGAAGTTGCTTCAGAAGAAGTCTGATATGGCCTTGTTCACATGCTTGGCTTTACATTTCTCTTTCCTTCCAAGTCACTTTGAGACAGAAAGACACTGAAGGGTGAAAAAAACCTTTTTTGGTGGAGAGAGAGGAGAGTGGAAGGGGGCGTCTTAGCAGTTGTGAATTTCTAGTGACAGAGCAGAAATACGTTACATTTCAAAGACATAATTCTGGGTGTTTCATGGTAAAACCTCAAAACGAGCTATTGAGACTCTTAAAAACACTTGACAGCTGCAGACCTGTTGAGGTCAATAGCACTGCATGTATGTATAGAGTCTGGAAGAATTGAAGCAGGTTTTGACCCTTAAGATCCCAACAAAATAGGGTACCTAAAGTGCACGTATAACTTTCAGCATAAAAAATCCTACTCCCCCCTGCCTGTCTGTATCTACCTGTTGTTTCTTGTCTTGTAACGAGGTGGTAAGCAGCCCAGATGAAGGGCTGTATTTTAATTTTGTGTTTCTAGAGCACTTACCCCAATGCACACAGGAACTACAAACACACTTAATATCTTGTTGAGTCAGGACCTTAATCTCAGAAAGATACTAGAATAGATGTTCATCCTTTTCGGCAAAGCCTCTTGTAATGTTATAAAGGAAAGTGTGACCTCTTTGGTAAGGAGAGTATTATTCCATTCTGTTAACTTCTTTCTCAAATTTCAGCTATCAAGCAAACCTCTTAGGAGATTAGCAGAAGKTTTTGTTTCTTTTTTTTTAAGATTCAAATTAACCTGATTTCTCAACCTGTGAAATTCACACCCAGAGTCTCATCTCTTTCCTCTCCTCAAATATTTCTGTGCTCCTTCCTCTGTGCATCACTGCGCAGAATCACACCAGTTTCCTCCATGAGAAAACTGGCAAAAACGTGATGTCACCTTCCCTGTCCCACTGCTCATTTCTCCTTCTCTCTCAGAGACACTGACTTTTTCCATTTTTTTCTTCTTCTCACTTCTTCACTTGCCTTAGTGACTCAAGCCCATCTCCTTTACACCCACTTTTATCCACACCCTTGCTTTTTTGTCCTTTTTCTCCTGTTTTTTTTCCTCCCACAGAGACATTTTCTTCAGTCTTTCATAGCTTGAAAAAAACACCACAGGCCCCACAAGCTCCTAACCTGGCCTTCCTCCTCCCTTCCCCTTCCTCACTGAGACACTGGCCACAGATGCTCCCCAAACCTGCTCCTCTCCCATGTGGCACCTGCCACTGTCACACCCCTGAAACTCTTCTTGCCACAGTCTGTAATGACCTCTTTCTCATTAAATGTCCAAGGCAGGAACCCATCCTCCTCCTGCCATGCCTGTCTGCTGGTTATGCCTTTGATGGCTGACGTGCTCTTCCTCCAGTGAATTTGCCATCCCTTACCTTCACGACTGTCCTCTCCCGACTCCTGCCCATCTGTGCTGCTCCAGCAGGTCTTTTGGAAGATCTGCTCAGGCTCCATCCCTGTGCATGTTCACAAGGCCCTGTCTTTTGTCTCCTTCTCTTCTCTGTTATTTCTGGGCAACCTCATTTACAAACACAAATTGAGCTCATATACTGATGACTCTCAAATCCATCTTTCTCCAGATCTTTTTCTTCTACTCAARTTCCAGTTTCCCTGATCTCTCCCCATGGACTGAAGGACAGTAGAGCTTTTTCTCTTCAAGCTCTGCCTTGCTCCTAGTCATTATCTTAATTTGGCACATTCTCAAATCAAGCCTGTGCCTAAAACTTCCAGACCTGTTTTTATACAGCATCAGTAAAGTGGTACCTTTCCCTAATCAGCCAAAAAACTAAAATGATGGTTCTGGTCATATCCCATATTATTACAAACGCATTTGCTTTGGTCTCACACAATGCAGCTGCAAGTGCCATTCTCCTTTAACCATACCAAACCTCTCTTTAAAATCTCTGTGACATCAAACTTTTGACTTTTTCCTTTAAATGCTCCATAACATTGAGAGCTACTTGTTTTCGCTGCCAAGGCCCTTCACAGCCATTTCCTCCCCTCTCTCACTCAACCGTTAGGAAGCCAGTTCTGACCAGCCCTTACTGATTACAAGCCCCAGACTCTCATGACATTTCCAAGCAAGCCCTTTTGCACAGTCCCTCATGCTGGTCATTACCCTTTGCAAATGCCTCGTTATTTTCCTCCACCTTCTTAAATTCCTTCATTGCCACACTTCCTCGGAATATCCCAGCAATTAGGTGGCCAGCGCTCGGGAGCCTGCCACTCTTGGGGAAATGGACTCATTTCCCCACACTCCCCCAGCTGCTTCTGTGCCCATCGTGGCCCGTGGATGGCAGGGACCCGCAGCTAGGGAAAGCAGGGCAGGGTCCCGAGGCGGCAGTTGTGTCCACGGGCTTTCTGTCTCTGTGCGCTTCTGCCCAAAGCCTGACTTGGTGGGAAGATGGAGGTGGCAGAAAAAGAGAGAACTTACCAAGACCTGAGGAGCCTGAAATAAGGAGCACCCTGAGACAGCAGTGCCAGGTGCAAGCATTCACTTATTGCCCGATGACTTCAACTGCATGGGCTCAATGGAACAGGAACAATCCTTTCTGCGCTATGCTTGCAGGACATCTCACCCAGTACTCCTTTAGCAGATTTATTCATGGTTAAGGCTTCTTGAGTTATGGTAACAATGAGGACATTGGGCTTAATGGCACTAATTTTCTATACATCATTCTTCATAAGTATTTCTGTTTGTATCTATTTCTAGTAGAGCAAAACTTAAGGCTTTAGTTGTTCTTGCCTGACAAAAATCACATTTTTCTTCTGAGTGCTGGATTTTTGTAGAGTACAGCTAATCCCTGCAAGAATATGGCTCTAACCAGGGTTTTGTCTTCAACTTTCCTTTAATGCGCTGTTCATAACTGGTCCATTTAAAATTGCTTCTTTTAAGAATTTGCCATTGTGTTTTTCAGAAGAAAAAATTAGTTTGATGAAATAAATCAAATTATTAAAAATATTACTGGAAACACCTGCATGAATGTAAAAGGGAGACACATTCCAGCTGAGCAAAAAAAAAAAAAGGACAAGGAAAAATACAGTGTTAAAAAAAAAAAACAAAAAACAGCTCCAGTGATCTAATGTCTGAAGGTTGAAATGTGTGAAGAGATGACCTACAGAGGTTCCTTGCAACCCGACTATTGTGTAACTCTGTGATAAGAGAATGCAAAATCAGACACTGCTCCAGCAAGGTAGGGCTGAAGTGAAACCCTAAGCACTAAACACACAGCACCAAGATTTAAATGTGAGCAAATAATGTCTAAGTTATTGAATAGGAAAGATAACATGTAAATCCTTGAAGGTATTCTTAAAAATTCCTCTGTCCAGAAAGAGGGACTCTTAATCCACAGAAGTCCTGGGAAAAGAGCAAGTGCCATCAGCTCTATATATGGCTTCTCAGAGGTCTGTTTCTTCCATCAGTCTGGCATAAAAAACATCAAGGAATTCAGGCTCTTTCCTCTTGATTTCTTCCACCTCTTGGGCTTTCCACCTCTTTGACCCAAGCAGTTGTCCAGGGCAAATTCCTTCCCTTTATCACTGCCTATGCGGCTCCATCTCTCTCTTGCAGATGAGTTAGGCTTCAGTTTCATTTCTTGCAGTTTCAGATACGGCAATTGTCACTCGAGGTCACATCCCTCTGTCTGCACCAGGGGGAGCAAAGGCTGTTCGCTTGCTGTGACCTCCATGTTCCCAGTTGTCTGTCCTTCTGCTACTTCTCGCAAGGTCAGCCCTGGATGCCCATCAGCATCCAGCTACCAAGGAGCACCCTCTATGCCTGAAAGCAGGTATGAAAACAGTTCTGCTCCTGCTTCCCTTCGGTTAGAGCATCTTTGGGAACGCCTTCTTGGCAGATTTCTGCTCAGCAGAAAAGTGCTACTGCTTCTCTCATTTAGCAGCAATTCTCAGAATTCTCCTTAGTTGATTAATTTTATGTCACACAAGACAAATGCTTTTAAGGTTTTGAGCTGCAATCTGTAGAAATGTACATTCAGTTACAGTTTTCACATCATCTGTTCAAAAAGCACTCCTTCTCTGTTTTAGGGAACAAGGAGCTCCTCAAGGCAAGCACTGGGGTGTAGGTGAGAACCAGCTGCAATCCTACCGATCATACAAGTGGTTTCTCAAAAATATGCCATCAGTTCAAATGGTCAGGGTGCTATAAATATACGCATTCAGATTTGATTTCCTCAGTATTGCTCATAATAGTAGAATTTGGGGATTTTTTTATATACATATCTACTTGAATGTGTACGAGTTCAGTCACTCAAATCAAGCAACTGGGACGTGCTGAGGATCCATAACAAAGCAGATGTTAACCACAAATATAACATTTACATCATCCAAGTTTTCATAAGTGTATCTTTAGCTAAACCTTCAATTTCCCTCAACTATGGAAAAATATGCTGTGACTTCTGCACAAGTGAGGAGATTTTTGCTAGAGGAACAATGAGTATCTGAAAGAACATATTTATGACACTAATCAGTAAATAGTTATATTTGAAATTGATGCAATGTAGCTTCGGTTCCCCAATTTTAAACTCCAAGTAGCTTTATATAACTTGGACGGGAAAAATGTCTTTCTTGTTTTCTTACATTTCAGTAAACTATGCATCTGTAGCCAAGAACTTTTCAGTACATTAATTCAGTAACAACATAAAGTATATACAAAATTAGGCTATAATTTTCAAAAACAGGCACCTAAAATGAAGTTTCTAAATCCATATTTAGGCACATGAATCTGATTTTCCAAACTACTAACCAGCCATCAGAGGAAGCTGAAAGCTGATGGGAGCTCAGCACTTTTGAAAGTTGCACCACTTAACTGCAGCATCTAACTTTTTGACAGCCTTCTAACATAGACAGTTTTCTCAAGCTTCATAAGACATGAAAGACCAAAACGACATGACCGATAATTATCCACACTGAAAAACAATCTTAATTAATAACAACATCACTACTCCCGCCTTGCCTGAAACTGCTGCTGAAAAGTTTTGTTTTTCCTTCATTATCCTGCCTTCTGCCTACTATTTTAATCCCGTACTTCAATTTTTTTTCATACTGTCATCTTGATTCCAGCATTGCTTGCTGTGTACTATTTCAGATTTTTTCTTTTCTTATTTGTAGGGTTACTAGCTTTACTATATGCTCGGAAAATACAGACTCAGAGGACGTATTGTTCCATTAAAATACTTCGGTTTAGTTTTGCATCTTCACAAGGATAATCTTGGAGACACGGCAAAGATAAGGTTTTAAAAATTGACAGTAAAATTAAAATCTGATTTCAAGCTTTATCCACACTTAGTACTTAGAGAAAAAAATTAATTAAAAATATTAAATATTAAAAATACATAAGCTTAAATGTTAATTTGATGAAGTTAACTTGTTATGTTTCCCTTTTCATTGACTAATGATTTTGAAGGCACAAAATGTTGTATTTTCCTAAGACTGATATTGTTTATATTCTTAGGAGCATATTTTCACCAAAAGTCATTGAAGCGAACTGGAATCAGAAGTTTGAGCATCGAAGACAAAAGGAATCTTTTTCCTGACTTGGATTTGGGAGATGGGGAAGGCGGAGGGGGCAATTTTTGGCACCTCAACAAAGTAAAAATTTGAAGGTTTCATCCTTCCCAGAACTAAGACTTTTTTTGAACAGCAGCATCACCCTGACATAATCTATACCTTCAGATGTTCCTATTTCAGCTTAGCTAAAGAGATTCCCTGATCAGTTCAGACTAAATTGAAATAAACACAATTTAAGCAAGTGTTCAGAGCATTTTACTCTTAAATCATGCTTACAGTTTAAATGATGAACCTTTCTTATGCAGATCAGCCACATATTCTTGAAAAGACCTTATAAAGTAGTATCTCCTTCTTCCAAATTAATGCATCCACATTAATTTCCAGCCTAGGAGTGACTCCTAATAAACCACATTTCATGCTGCCATCCCTTGTGTTTATAGGATGGGCACCATCAGAAGGGAACTTTTGCTTTTGTGAGCTGTGTAACATCTGTGATCCGTCTATGCAATCCTCTACTGACACACTCCCATCCTAAGAGTAGCATCAGCTGCTTGAGTAATCACAGCAACATACAACACTAAGTAAGGAGTTGAATATATCCAATTAAAATTGTGTTTGTATAAGCAAGCAAGTTTTTTTCCCCAAACTAGGGATATTGAGGCCAACAGCCCGTTCTTTTAAAAAACGTAAAGGAGATCTTTAACTTTTGGCAGGTTCCAACCAGGCTCCGGACGTACGAACAGCCTGATATGTGCGCTTCCCAGCAAGCTCAGCCATTGCTGCTCCTCCTGCAGGCTGTCCCTGCCCTGCTCCGGTCTCCTCTTTCCTCTCCTCGTCAAGTCAGGGCCACTCTCTAGACTGAGGTTTCCTAGCAGTTTGTTTCCAGTTGCCCAACAAGAGTTGGATGTGCACTTCCTCCTAATCTGTTTGCTCTCACAATCTGCGTGTCTCCTTAACTAGTCTTCTTTTTATTCCGGGTTTTCATCCCCTTCATTTTTCTTCCCCCGCGTTCCTCATCTACAGTCCAAACACTCTCATCACAAATTTGCCTTTCTGGATTTCTCGCCTATCTTACTTCCTTATCCCCAGAGCTCAAATTCTGGTCACAGTTCCTGCTTACGCTGCAGACCTCTTATCCTCAGACTGGACCCTTTTGCTGTTATTTTTATTCTGCTAGCATTTGAATCACTGAGTCTGTTCCTTTCTGATGTCTCAAGTCAGCTACAGCATCTCTGAGAATTTATTTTCTCTCCTCAGTTAAGGTCCACAGACTTGATCCAGCACCTTCAGTAAACCCCACACCATCAATGCATAAAGCCTTCAGGAAACTTCATTATTAAAAATTTGCATCTCAGCAAATTAAAAAACAAAACAAAACAAAAAAAAGGTTCATGAAGACAACAAAAAGCACATTCACATCACAAAGCCAACTCCAAACATCATGCCTCTGCTCCCAATGCAGGACTGCTAGATCGTCTCACTCCATGCAGAGCTGGGTATGAGGATTTCCTTTTGTTGTTCTCATTCTCTGCAATAAAAACTCAACTGAAGTTGTTCTAGACTGGAGAGAGGAGAAAGATGACACATACAGGTGGGAGGGAAGAACCAAACCAGATGAACACTGAGCTCTAAAGCTGATACCCAGCAGGGAAAGTCTCAGCGGAAGCAGGCGAATTGCACCATTATCAGCAACTGGAAATGGGGCCTCAAGTAGCACCAGGCAGTGCTACTACTTAGCGGTGCTAGCCTTCCAATGCGAAACAGATGCCGGCTAGGCTACAACCAAGCTCCATTTTCAAAACAGTTTAAAACAGAACTTTTATTTACTTGTTAGCTCTCTTCTATTTTGCATGCCATCATGGACACTTTACACCATTTCCATTTAGCAGAAAGCCTGAATGCTTAAATTCTGACTTTTACATGGAATGTTGAACCATCCTTGAGAAACTTCCAAAAATTATATAAGGAACTAAGCTGCTAATTCAGGCACTGTGGTTAGATGCTGCAAATGCCCTCAGTCTCATGTTTCAATACTGAGAAACAGCACGCCTTGATGGAAATGAGTATTCTTCCTAGGAGGGCACTGACCAGCAGTGTCCATGACACATTTGCAAACACACTTCTCCAGTACAACAGCTTTCCCAGTCACTAGTACATTTTGACCAGGATTTACAGTCCAAATTAAATGGGATTTCTGCTGTAAGCTCCTGCAAATTACTCACATTCTGAAAACTCTGACCTGTGGGAATTAGAAAAGGTAACAACACTACTTAAAATATCACAAGGCTGAATAATTTTTCAGTGACATACTTTGGTCTCAATGGAGCATTTAATAAAAATTCTACACTGGTCTAAAGAGTACACTGTGACACATGACAGAGCCAATTCCACTGCAGCTCTTCTTAAAATTAGAACACAGACATGCTAGTGAAATCACTTATTTTTGCATGCTATATACTCACAGCTTTAAAATCTAGGCCTCAGCACATACATTCATCTTAAAATCCCCTCCCCCCAAAATATTAACAGAAGTGGCCTTTTTTAAGGGTGTACAACTTATGTCATTAGAAGATTTAAAGATGTTACAAGTACCACACATTTAAGCCAATTGCAAGAAGCCCTGACTTCATTTAAATCCCTTATATATAGATTAAAAAACCCCACAGGGTTGAGGGTTTTGTCTCAATCCAGTCCCCATTTTAGTTGTACCACCTTACAGCTTTGGTCTTTTATTTCTGATCCATACCACCAGAGACATTAAGTAATAATAATTTTCCAGAGCACTAGCTCTTAAGGATTGGAAATGTGGCATTAAGGGATCCTTAACTATATACAAGGAAAACATGGGATGTATACAGTAGTGTTCTGCACTCAATTACTGGCTGGGCAGGGCTCTGCCTTGGTGTCCAAAACTAGATGGAAGAGCCTGGTCAGACATCAGCATCTCCGCACAAACCTTCTTAGGATTGCTTTCAGTGTTGCAAAGCTTTATGATTTGAATGACATGGGTAGGATAAGCAATCTTTATTTTAAGCTACTGAAAGTGGAATTAATGAGGGTGGTTCCCCCACAAGTGAAGTTCTGCAATACTTTTGGTGTATTCTAAACATATAAATTGTATAGTATCTGTGGTTTAGACTTCATTAAAAAAATCTATTTATATAATATTACAGTAAGTCATATGGAGACTTTTGCACAATCTGCATAATAAAGTGTAATTACAAATTGCTTGTATGAACTGGAGAAGATGACTATAAATGCAGGTCTGAGCACCTTTTGGTTCATATACTTAACTGTCAGAATGACCAATTGCACCATGGAAGTCCTATATTCAGAGACAGACTTGGCCTTCTTCCCAAAGAACTGTGCCCATCATTTCCTTGGAAATGAACTTTTTGAGCAAAAGAGAGTGGAAAATGGATAGGAAGATCATTTGACTACTAAAAAGCTGAAACACTAAGATTAACAGCAATCCTAATGCAACACAGAATAACCGCAACTTGCAACAAAAGGGTTTTTTTGACTGTTTTAATGCATTTTGAATCATAATGAAGAAAAACATTTTACATCTAAAAACAAATTAGCAGAATAATAAAAAGTGGTTCCACATAACTTATAAATTCTTTTCCAAAAAGGTGGTTTTCACAGATTTAGGCAACACATAAGATGTTTCACTCCAGATTTTTCTGATTTTAATGTATATACAAAGTTTGTGAAAACTCATGTGCATTGCTTGAGAGAAAAAGACATAAAAGCTTGACTTTGCCCAGTGATGAATTTTCTGTGAAATTCTGCATCAATACTGAAATTGTAACTGCAACTCTCCTCCATTTTATGAAATGCTGGACATTGTTCAGTGCTGAAAAGCTCTCTTTAGAACATTCAAAGCCATGAAATGTTTCCACATATTTAGTCAATGTAACATTGTTCACTACCACAGCTCATGTGTGATTTGCTTCAAGGGGAATGATGGCCTCAGTTTAAACTTCACTACAATATATAAAATTAAGCTAAGTGATACTTTAGTATTTAGCTGATTAAGTATTAGCCTGCTCATAAGAACGTGGCTCTAGCACCTTGATTTTTTTTCCCCCAAAGTGAAAGTGAGTTAGTCATCCCATTCCTGGTGCCAGAGGTTGGTCCCTCTGGTGATATAAAAAGTTTGCAGCAATGATGATTAAACTGCATAGTCTAGTGGTCCTGTATTACATAAGTATTTGAGATGCTCAACAATTTAGTGTAGCAGGACCAAAACCAGTGACCCTTTCCCTGCCTCAGATAGTTAAAAGGTTAATCTTTGCTCAAGATACCTATGCACAGGCCACACTGAAGAAACTGCTTCTATTGGCTGAACAGACATTTCTCTCATTTTTAAAGAGCAATAACCTGTGCTAAGTTCTCTCTGTCAAAAACTAAGTGAGCCTTTTTTCCTAAAGAATAAAACCTGCAACCCAACATCAAATGGTTTTACCCCAGTATTAAAAATGCAGGAAAAAAAAAAAAGTGAAAATAAATTTTAACAGCAACCTCTAAGTCTTCTGATAACCAAAGTTAAGTCTTAGCTGCTTTCCCCAACCTCACTAGTTTTGGTACTGAAACAATATTAAAATACTAGTTCTTTATATATCTTTTACCTCAAAAAAAAACCCACAAGGGATTTAAGATCAAGCTACTATGACAACCCATGCTATGAAGATACCACATATACTCTCTATTAAATTCCTTGGTCCTCTCATCTTTCTCAGTATTATGCTCCAAACAACTTCTAGGACCTCATTTTCCCCGTAATTACCC
The DNA here is from genome assembly GCF_003343035.1 of Apteryx rowi. Lineage (NCBI taxonomy): Eukaryota > Metazoa > Chordata > Aves > Apterygiformes > Apterygidae > Apteryx > Apteryx rowi. The sequence goes on along the minus strand of NW_020449307.1, from coordinate 3,933,534 downwards.
AGTGATGCACTCACTCTCCCATCCCATTCCACTCCTTTACCTTTATATATTAGTTAATAGGAAAACCAGTTTACACATCAGCCTTACTGTCATTATAAGCACTGCTGTAGAGGACTTGAGCACAGCTGTAGCTTCACGTAATCATAAGAATGTGATTAAAAGTCCGTAATACTTAGTATCTTATGGTAACCCACTTTAAACTCTGGGAATCCCATTATAAGAGCACATCCTTGGATTACTCTTACCCTTCACCTTACGCTGTGATATGTCAGACAGTTAGGGGCAGTATCTCCCTTTAGGTAAAAGGACGTGTCTGTCTGAAGCAGCCTTTCTGTTCTTTCTGAAGATGTCAGCTGCCACTTGCATTTAGTTATACAATCAGCAGCTGCGGTATAACACCATGCTGCCAGTGCAAAAAAGACTGAACACAGTGAGGAGCAAAACCAGAGTAATATCATTTGGGAGAAAGAAGGGAAACCTATGTAATTATCCCCTTTTGGTACAGAACGGGGACTGCAGCAGTCCTAGCCATGGCTGAGAACACAAAGGTGACAGATGATGTTTACTTATCGTATTGCTCCATTAGCTTTAAGTGTTAATTATCTTAAAGATCACATTTAGTATGATTGTCTTTCCTCTCATGCTAGAGACAGTACTTTCTGCCAGACACCAAAAGTGCTTTCTTTCTAGGCTACAGAGAGATTCAAAGCATCTYGACTAACATTCATTTTTGAGGTAGTACTCATTTACTTTGTATTGCCGGCTCAAAATAAAGATTAGGGAAGTGAGCACAATTAAAAATATGCTCACTGTAGGTATATAAAAAAACAAAAAACATCAACAAAAAAACCCATGATTTCATTTCTGGGTAGATCACCAAAAAGAAGCAAATCCTTCTTTTAAAGGTCAACTCACATTCACTGGTAAAGTCAAACTTTCATAAATGGTTTATAACAATAGCTATAAACTAAAGTGCTTCAAAATTTGCTTGACAATTTCAGTGATAAGAACTACAATATTCTGAATTTTTGCTAGTGTGAAATGCCATGAGATTAGAATCAGTTTTATATAAGAAGGGCAGAATGAACATTTTTCTTTTTCAAAAGAAAAGTACAAAAAGCATCCTGAATTAACCTGGCATTCTGTACTCATCACAAGTTGCTTGTATTTTCCTTCTCAAATCTACTATTTCTCCAGTAACTAGAATTAAAAATGGAGTTAAGTTGCACAATACTGCAGCACTAAAAAAAAAAAAAAAATTCCAAACAGATGCAAACAGAAAAATGTTTACAATCATACAACTAATGAATTCACACTTCATTTCAAAGTTTTAGCCCTGCAGATTCTTTTTAACACAAGGCAGAAATGTAGAGTCATGGAAAAATGTAACAGACTGCTATATAATCTCTACAATAACTATGTAACTTTCACATTTATGTCACAAATTTAATGCCCTACTGTTTATCTAATAAATGCTAAATAACTTATGAACATTTATGTGCTCTATGCAACAGTGAACTTATTGACCAGTGGATGCCAAAATATAAAAGTTCATACACAAGACAAACTTATTTTTAAAAATCACATTTTCTGTACAATTCATGCAAACTGTGCACAATGTGGTAACAAGAACAACATTTGCAAAACTCTCCATTTAAGGACGAGCTTTTACAGCAACAGCAGACCAGTATTCAGAAAAGTCTGCAAAAGTGAAGTCCATGGCAACATAAAATGCAAAAATACTTCCAGCATTTCATTTTTCTTGTAACAAAGCAGGGATGTTGATGTTCCAGCCAATAGCCTGACGATCAAATCCACATGTAAACAGGTTACATATCGGGTGGTCCTCACTCCACGCGGAGCAGCATACCATTCTTCTGTGGCCCTGTAACAGTTTAGGAGATACTAGTATTACTTCAGATATATTTTAAGAAGGTTTTATATCAATAAGTTAACGTGAACTGCAGACTTTTTTTTTTAATAATATTGATAATTTATATTTTGCTAAGGCTTAGCATGTATTCCAAATAAATTTTACATTCAAAAACTTTAAATTAAATACAATGACTCAAAATGGAAACATGCTAATGTTCAAGTTACTTTTTACAAATGGTATTTGGGAATCATAAAGATCTTAGTTAGTTTCATCTACAGAGTAAGATCTTCATGACAATATATTCCTTAGTACCAGCACTGGGACCATAACAACAGAAGCATACATACCAACAAGCCTATCAAAACTTAAAAGTTTTTCCAGGTATGTCTGCTATTTACCATTTTGCTTACAAATGTCAACTGAATTTTGATTTTAGCATTTTCATTTACAGAAGCAATCTTACAATAAGGCACTACTTGCTGTCAACTACTTGCTATGAGCTTGCAAGATGAAGTGCTGATTTTTTTTTTCCATCATATTCATAATATAGAAAGGATAATCATACAGCAGGAAGAATGTTATCCCATTACTGAGGAAAARCAGTGCCTAAATTATTACTCAAATCCAATAGCATCAAAAATGCCTTAAAGAGTATTTTGGGCAACATTCAAGTCAAAAAAATCACCATGTTTTCTGTAGTGCCTGTCTGAAAGGAAATACTAAAAAAAAAATAAGACTAAACAATAGATGAATGTTAAACACTCAAATTTTTCTTTCCCAATTTCTGTCAACAGTGGCTGCATCCACCCACATGGTTGGTCGCCACAGAGTTGTGAGTGATACAGGAAAGACAGAAACCACTGCTTTTACACAGTTATTGTGAAACATACTCTTTATAAAGCATGTGAAATGTGCCACAAAACTGAAGCATTAAAAAACAAAAACACACACTTAAGTGACATTATCCAATTAACTTCACTTACTCTAATTTGTTCCATTAGTGTTTTTCGCTATGCAAAGTAGCGCCACAAATGTACAAATCTTCAGCATGGAAAGRAGGAGTGAGGATTTGGTACTTGGTCCCAAATACCAAATATTTATTTGCGTAAGCATGGAGAAAGGGAGTGGAATCTGTCACAGTATCACACGAAGGTGAGCTTGCAAACTGACCTCACTTTTTTTTTTTTTTTTTTAACTTCTTTATAAAACAAATTAAATATGCTGCAATTGAAACAAATATGAAACCTCAGCAAGTTACTTTCCTGACAAGATTCACACCAAAATGTTAAAACACATTTTGAAGGCTCTTAAATATTTTTTACGTTTCATAGAGAAGGTAGACATTAGTATCGCTTTAGCAAGGAGAAAAATTATGATGAAATATGGTTAACTGAAACCACCTTTCTGATTTCAATTACAAAAATCCAAAATGATGTGTTACCTATTTGCATGTTGGTGATTTTCAATAATTAACAATGGTATATTCAACCAYTTCTACAGACAAGCCTCTTTCAGCATTTTTCAGCTTTTCAGCCAGAACTCAAACCCTAGTTTTAACCTTGTATGAAAGACAAGAACAGACATACTTTAAGGCTATAAGACTTCAGTTACCTGTCTATTACTGCGAGGGAGGCGTGCTAATCGCACACCTGACATGTCAAATAATCTAACCTGTCGGTTGTCATGTGGAAGGGCAATGATTCTTTGGCCAACACATACATTAATCCTGCAGAGAAGAGACAAAAGTAGGTTATGTACAAAACAGTGAGCCTGGCAAATAGATTTTGACAGTACAAGTTTAAGTTCACTGAAAGTGATATAGCTGATTTTTTCCTGGTAGATTTCACAAGCAAAATTAAGCATATTAAACTATTGACATTTTCTGTAGTACTAGATGCTCAAACAGGCTTAACCTTTGTACCGCATATACAAATCTCAGAAAAGCAATATGATGCATCTGTTAAAAATGCATTGCACGTGAAATTTATGAAACTACTTCAGAGCTTTTTCTAAATCTAATGAATTTCACTGTACAACCTTAGTCATCAAATTAAATTTCTATTCAATAAATTAATACTAGAAAATGGTAACTCAAAAGTCTCCTTACCTGTTGACTGCAGAGTCTGTACGGATAGTTGCAATAGGAGACCGCATGTTTTTCAAATCCCAAACTTTTACAGTACGGTCATCACTTCCAGAAACAACATTGTCTCCCACAGTGAAAACTGCTGATGTCACAGTGCTACACAATAGGGAATAAAAAAAAGGGCAAGTTCTAAAAATCTTCATTAAACTAGTATCCAATTTAAAGTTCTGTTTCTGTTCCTGTATTCCCTTTAAAGTGTTTAGCTTGCCTTTTTTTTTTTTTTTAAACCAAAGTAACTTGAAATATTAAATCATCAGGTGAGGATTTTAGAATAAAATATATTCTTACAAGAAGCCCTSTCACTTAAGATCTACAGGGCTAGACTGGTCAAAGCACTAAGAAAAGAAGCCCAGCAGGAAAAAGTCAGTCTGAAGACACCTCTCACATTCCATTTGTCCTAATATGAACTAAATATAACATAATATAGTTCCTACTAGGATAAGTTTTCATAGTTCAGTCTCGAGGCCTTAATTCACTTATACAGTAATGTTCAGTAAGCTATTCAGACAATCAAAATGGAATCAGTAGTATACAGTAAAATTTTCCTTCTTATGTCTTCTGAGATCAATAGTCAAATTCCTGTATTTTCCATCCAAAGACTTTTTTTAAAGTTACCTCAGGCATTTATATTATTTACAGCACAGACACAGAAGAGATCCGATCCAAAATTCATAATTTGAGATGAACTTAATACTATTTTGAATACACAGATGAACATGCTATAATACATAGCTAGAGCTTCAAGTATAACTCTACTAGCAGTAACCTTCAGTCTACTAATTTCTAACATTCCTATTCTACAAGTATCTAAAGCCTGATAGATAAGAAAAAAATGGCAAGTTGTCTTAGCAGGTAGCATGACTAGCCAGTTCTTCAAATTTGACCCATTATGTCTGCAATTGCAAAAGGCAGCCAGAGATAGACTCCCAAGGATCTTTCTGGTGATTTTAAGTGCAACATGTTACTCTCAGGAAAGATTATACAAAGAATTTTATTACAGGAATAGTATACTGTTGAATGTGAATGAATAATTCTCATGATGAGGAGATGATTTTTTTTAAACCTATTTTTACCTTTTACCTATTGTTTCATATTAAGCAATTAAAGTTTCTGTACTATGCTTACTTTAGTACAACATAAGTTCTCAACTCTTAAAAAAAAAAAAGTTTTCTGCATACATGATGTACTAACAAAGCATTTTCATCTCTCCCTACGATCATTAAAAAAGGCTTCTCACCTCAGGTTCTACAGATTTGATTTAATGACCTATCTTGTAACTTGGGTCATGCACATCAATTTCTTAGAATTCAGTAATTTTAATTTGTCAGTTGTTACTGTCACTTTGGTTGTTCTGCAGAAATTTGAATTCATGTCCTATCCAAGCTGTTGATTGAGATTAGCACTAGCCAAGTCACAATGGACCACTTTATGCAAGCCTTTAATTTAAATTGACACCAAATTAAGTTTTAATTAGGATGAAGGCCCACTTTACCCATAATACCAAGTTTCCTAATGCTTTATTAGAGCACAGCTAAGCCACCAGGGAGATTATTATAATGTGAATCAAAAGGTCTTTGCCTAATCTGCCGGACTTTATGAATCTAAAGTCAAAAAGTTAAAACATATAATGAAAACCACAACTGATGACTCTCTTTCATTAGGCACCTTAACATTTGGGAAGCTCTATCACTTCAGGATAGAGCTGGCATGTTCCAAGAGCACTTGTCTTCCACCCACCTGTCCTCCATAAAACTTATTAACAACTGCAATTCTCTCTTCACTACTTCTTTATCCAGACTGCAAAATATCTCAGCAAAATGTTCAAACTGGAATTTCTAAGCACATCCCCCCCCCACAAACTTTCTCCCCAAACCCCAAAAGGAAAAAGGTGGKGGGGGGGAATGTACTGTAGCTGCCACCATACTCAATATTAAGATGCAGCATAAAGAAGGACTGAACGTTAAAACAGACAACCAAAGCATTACGAACTCTAAACACAGCAGAGTTTGGTAATAYGTGTAAATTTTATCATGTCTATGTTAGCAAAACTTTTCATATCCTTTCTTTCTCCTGGACTGGAAAACTCAAAAACACTAATTTTGTTAAAATTTTCATACCTCTATCCATCTGAAAGAGACATTTCCAAAGTCAAATTAAATTCCACTTGCATTTCAAGAGAGCAAACAGTTTGCGAAACAGATGTGTCTAATATTACTGGTGACGATACCAACAAAAAACTAACTTAAAATTAATTTTCAGACTTGCACTGAACTCAGTACTGCTGTAATACATTTGAAATAACACTGTTTAGAAGTTTAAAATTGGCTATTAAATCCCTGTGTATTTTAACACACACTCAGACTTCCTTGTGCACTTCAGCAGAAGGAATCCAAGACAGACAAAAGCACCAGGAAATGAATATACAGGATTTTAGTATTCTGTTTCTAACACAAAGATCTGATTTGTTTTCCCATCATATATTTTACTCCAATTACAGTTGTAATATGTTATGAAACTGTCTCAAAATAATCCTCCAATTTCAAATGCTTTTTTCACAACTTTACACAGCTTTACAACTTCTTTGATCTCATACTGGTTCTCCTTTATCACTTATCCCTGTCAAACATGGTTAAGATTTTCTGACCACATAAAATTTTCTTCAATTTATCATATTTCAAATGAAAACATTCAAAAGTATTTCTGTACAAACAGAATGCCAATTCAACCCTTTCTGTTCCTGTCAAAAGAGAAAGATTTTCAAAAGAAAAATATTTCCTGTTCTGTATTATTTTCACTCTAGCTATGAATTCTGATATTACTGGATAAAATAAGAAAATGCTTATAAAATAAAAATGCAATAAATTTTTCCTGTAGTTCTCTCTGACAACCGGACAAGTGATAGCAAGCCAGAAGGAAGACTGCCAGGCCATTTTCAGTGACATCTTTAAAGAAGCTTTGTAGTCCTACTCCTCTACCTACCACCTCAACAGCCCATCATTGTAAGGTACTGTAGTCTGGAATTTGCACTATTTGCATGCACATGCGAAAACCAAAAAAAAAAAAAAAGGAAAAAAAGGAAAGCCTTTTTCATAAGGAGCTTTGAACACAAAGGCTAGATATATAACCACTTTTTACTGAACTCAGTGTTTACGATCAAGAATTTTGGTCCCATAGTTTCAAAGCAAATAGTGTCTGCATGTACTGCATAACAGTGCTAGATATTATGCTTTCAAAAAAAATGAAACATTACTCTTCTAGGGAAAATTAAAAATACACTTGATTCAATTCTCAAACATACCCCATTTTCAAAATACAACTGCAAGCCTAAAAGTTTTAAGTAACTTAATACCAAGGCTAGAGAGGCCAAGAGCACATCATTCTCACAGACCTGACAACTCTGGGGCAAGTTATCAGTACTTGATTGTCCTCTGTCTAGCAGTGGTTTCAGTGCGCTTAGTAATGACCAAGTGTGAGACGTTTCTTTAAGTGGAACATGTTCAGTTGATATTTAAAAAAACAGATACATGCTTAAATTCAAGGATGTGTACAACTAACACCACTGACTTAAGAAAATGTGAGCAAACGTTGTCCTCATAGCTCTTCTTATGCATTACAAATCATGCTTTGCGCCTCCTGTGTTATTCCAATTTAAGACTTCTCTTGAGATGAGACAGATGCATCTCAACAAGTTTTAAAAACAATTTTTTGAATTAAGACAAAATAGCAACACGAAGAAAACCTGCTGTCTGCTCAGGAACTAAAACAGAATTTCAGCCCAACTGAAGGAGGAAGGGAAGGATACAGGAAGGAAAGTCTGTATAAGGAAAGAGAAGTTGGCAGAGCAGCCAATATACAAATAATCTTTCAAAAATATTCCCTCTCTAACTCCACCCACACCACAAAAATTAAAAGACTACTTTCTGCATTTTCTTTTGCCTGTTTTTACTTTCTGTTGATACTCGTCTTCAATTTGTTCTAGGCAAGCTGAAACCATAGTTAACATCCCCTTGGCTAAATTAATAAGTGTCAACAAAAGATCATCAGACCCTGTGTTAATGGAATGCTAGAAGACATTAGGTTTTTAATAACTCAAGAAGGTGACAGGTATTGTAGGACATTAAAAAAAAAAAAAGGCAAAGAGGAAACAGTCTTATGACACTTTAAACCATGGGTCCCATAGGGAGTTTGGTGTGCTACTACTATTCTCCCGAAAAGCTTCAGACTCCGCCAAACCCCAGCAAAACTCATTTATCTTGTCGCGGGGAGCAGCCGAGCGTGTACTTCCAGCTGACAGCGTGGCACTTTCTCACCACACACCACTGCCCGATCTGGAACATCCTGCTCCCTCCGTGGGTCTCAATCAACAGCAAGACGGTAATGCTCGCACTCCTCATTAGGCCGAACAGCTGTCTCCCCAGTCACACTGAGACACAAAACTGTTTTGCATAACAATCTGCTGAAATTTCACACACAGGGAAAAAAAATGATGTTGGAAATGTTGGACCATGAAATGCTGATGCAGAACACTTTCTGGCACTACGTCAAAAAAAGTTAACACTGTTCCTTCCATTTTGATATGCAGCTTATACCAAGATTTGCCATTAAATACTTAAGACGACCTGTTTTTGTGCCTGCAGAAAGGCATCTGCTCATGAGCACTAACCTGCATGTTGGACTAGGTATGGAAAAACTGAACTAAAACAGAACAATCAGATAAATATATTCAACAGACACCTAACCATAGTTAAACAGCAAAATTTGATCGCTCGGATGTGCTTCATATTTTAAATAATGACAACATTTTGTCTAACCTAAAGGAAACTGCAATTGGGACAGTCTTTTCCAGCCAATAGGTCACTTTCTCTTAGGAGAGCAAAGTGCATCTCCACACAGAATGGTCTACAGTCGGGGGGATAATATGCTGGGAAGCTAGGACATGGGTTTAAAACTTCAAGACATGGACAATATGTTGCTCATGTCAAATGGCTACTGCTGTGGCCATCAGAACATCATTTAAAAGAGTGTGCCAGCTTCTCCACATCTGGTTGTGTATTAAGGTTTCAGAAAGAAGTGCTACAAGAACTTAATTCCAAGAAGAGCCATGTGCACAATTCCCAAAGGCTATTTGTAGATTTAGCCTCAACCTGCCACAGAGCTTTTTCTCCAACTTGAAAAATGGTAAGAATGAACTATAGAAGAATTAACACAAAAAAGAAAAAAAAAAAAAAATCTATTCAGAGAAAACTGTTAGCACTGAAAAATCATTTTTTTAGCATTTAAATCAAAGTCTATACTGCAAATATGTTTCATGACATGTTTCATGACACCTAGAGAAAACAGCCCACTCTCCTTTTCTCTAGAGTTGTCCTCCTTACAAATGATTCTCACTAGTATCTCTCTCCTGTACATTCCTTTTACAGGAAGTAATAATTAAACTTCTGGGGTTTTTGATTATTCTCAGGAATAAAGCAAGATCTAATTCCCCTCATTTTAAAAAAAGTCAGACAAATCTAATTACAGAATCTCTTTAATATCAATCACATCACATTAACACCACATTTTAATGCCTTCCCAGGCATTAAATACCTAGTTTGATAACAACTCCCTGTAAACTTTATAAGTTGATTACGTATTATTGTGGCTTACAAACCCAGTTAATATTACATTTATGCACGCGCAGTAGTGTTAGCCTAACAACACCTGAATTTTTTTCCTACTTTCTTTGGAGTTACTCTAGGCGGGTCAAAATAAAGTATGCATTTACTGAAAAATAAAACAAAACACACAAAAGAAACACCGCAAAAAATGATAAACTTTTTATGATCTTTCCCATTCAAGTGCAAATCAACCCTCCTGAACCAATTTAAAATTTTGTCAAATAAGAAACTGATCCTACTTATAGATATTTGTTCAAACTGGTACAGAGGGTCATAGGCCCACCTAACTTGTGAAGCTTAGTGGCCAGTAACTGCTTCAAATATTCGTGCTTTTCTTCATTGTCACTGCAATGAAACCTTACAGATAATGTTATGCCCAGATCTGTAAAGGAAAATGGGGTAAATGCATACTCATCAAGTTCATATACAGACATGTATATAAACATAGAAGAACGCTCATAGTGTTTGCCTTTCCTGGTCCTTATTAGGAGCCTTACAACTTTACAATTGTAAAGAACGTTTTCATATATAAAGCCTTGGAGGAATGAGGGGTTCAGGGGGAGTCAGAAAACAAAGTGACTCAGATGAGCTGAAGGCCTGCAAAACATGCTGGTCCCTGCCTGTCCCAAAACAAACTCGCAAAGAAGCTACCAGTCTGAAAACCTAAGTGTGACCAATTCAAGGTTGGGTACTTCAGCTGTTAGCTATTATGGCTGCTAGCAACTCTTCCAAGAAAACTGCTCGAACCTTAACATGCTTCATTACATGCACATATCCAGCATGGAAACCAAACACTTTTTACATGAACATGTTTAGAAGCATGGAAAAAAATATATTAATTTCAGACCTTAAGCTCCTGGCCATAATCTTCATTTAAAGTGTATAAAGAATATGCCAGATGAAAATGTGGAATTGGAACAACAGTGTTTGAAATGCAAGTTTGGGGCCATTTCCAGACAAGCTGCAAAAGAAAATAAAAAAATAAAAACACCCTACACACCCACAGGAGACTGAACAACGTAGGAATACTAACAGTGATAGAATCACCCAATGTTTCAATAGAAAAATTTTGCACTACTTCTTACAGCAGTTAGACTGAGAGATCCACATATGGGGAATGCCCAAGACTGTATTCTTTGAGTAGAAACAACAGAAGAGAGGTAGACAAAGCATCACTGATGGTATTAAAAGCTGAAGCAAGAACAACAGTATCTCAAAAAGAAAAGATGGTTTAAGCTGGTTGTACCCTACTGACAGCAGTCCAACTTGTGACAGTTTGGCACGAAAGGCCTTCAGTAAGTCCTCTTCACAGCATAACTTTTAACCAAGGGCATAAACTTGTATGTCTAGAACTATACTGAGATACACTTTGACTTCCCCAAGAAAATGTGGCTGAAATCTCCAGTAATCAGAATACCTAACAGTGACTTTGTAACATTGGGGGTATCTGGAATAAGACTGCTTTCCAACAGGGATGTCTAATGCCATTGCTGTTGGAAGAGAATTTTTTTCCCCCATCACTTGGTCTTTCTCTGCTTACTTGACCTTTACTCGTACTTACAAGTAAGCACAGATCAGAGTATGAGAATTAAATCTTAGGAATGGAGGATCCATGAAAGCCTACTGAGCTAGACAAACATGAGCATCCAGGAAACTAAAACAATTACTAGTCTCTTGATGCAGAATGCCATTTTGACATTAATTTTCAATTCACCAAATGTCAGAATTCAGCCCAGCATCCTAATCAGCCCCTGCTTAAGTATTTTTACATTTTCTTAACTCAGATATTCCAGTAAACAAAGGAATTAAGCTTCTCCAATTTTTAGAGAATAAAAAAGCTAATATGTAGAGAATAGAAAACAAAAAAAGAGAGATTTCATCATAATCTAAGTTTCTATTTACAWAGGAAACAAAGATATTCAGTATAATTGAAAGGCAAAGTCAAATCCAGTGCCTAGAATTTGGAGCCAGGCAGACTCAGACTAGGAAGGCACAGTTTAATGGGGAAGTTAGCTAACCATCGGGATGAGAAGCTTTTAGGATTTACCAAGGGCTATGTTGAATTCCTCATCACTGGAAGAACCTAATATACAAGCCACAATTCTACTAAAATTACCTTGTAATTCAAAATAGGTGTTAATTCAAGAGGCACGCTGACTGTAACAGATCCTTTCTGGCCTTATTCCAGGATGACTTTTTTCTTGGACTATGCCACAATCGTCATGTGGCTAGACTATATGAAATAGTTTGCTTTTAATAAAGAAAGCTGTTACGTGCTCAGAACATCAAAAATAGGCGATTACTTAGTCCATTTATATAAAATACAAATAATCTCTCATAGCTAGCATATGTATATATTTTGACAGACTATCACTTTATAGTACAAGGCAGTGCACAGTAATTGCTTTCCATTTTTGAAAGTCAATTAAATTTATAAAATCATACTTTGTATATAACAAGATACCTTAATCTTGCAACACATCAGCATCATTGTATTATATTTTCATAAGATATTGTGCTATTTTGACTAAATCTTAAAACTAATTCATTAAAGCTAATAAAAAAGAGGTTGAAATTACACAGTCCAAGTATGTCTTCAGTATGCAAACAGATACGAAGCATAACACTGCAGCGAACGAAAACTGAGTTTATGAGCAGGTTTAAAGTTTTGATTTCCTCCCTCACATTTCAAAACCTAAAAATTGTTCTTGGTACCAAGAATCACATACCTGATGCAGAGCTTTAAGAAACAGAAGAAGAATGCCAGCCCTCCAACTTCAGAGCCTGATACCTAAGAGTCTCTAGTCTCCTGTTTGTGAGGTTAGTAGGTTTTACTTAGTGTTTTTGAACAGGGAATGCTTCTGAAAAGAGGGCCACCGTCCCCAGGGTCCCAGACTCGCAGCCAACAACAGAGCTGTGGTGCCATCTGCTGGATTGGTTCTTACATTTGCATTCAGGTAAAACTTGCAGGCTCCTTCACCATAAGGCTGTGTGATCATATGCCATCGAACATTAAAGTATTTAGTAAAAATTGATTTTCCTCTTCAGTCTCACATTTTAGTCCTTGTGCGCTGAGAAGCACTCAGCTCCAACAGAAGTTTTACACCATTCTAGGGAGAGTCTAGAGACTCCGATATGCGGAATCAAACAGGGCACAAAGCCTTATACTGCTAGGTTTCAATGATGGTTTCAACCACGACCAGAACAAAAGGGACTATCAATCTGACTGTGGGTGAAAAAATGGCAGAATTAAGTCTTTTACAATAATATTCTCTAACTCTTGGTACTTGAAGCAATCTGCATCATCCACATTACATTTTTGTATACATCACTTTGTAAAGCCTTGCACGTCACCTTTGAGTTTTCATGCAACTTTTAAAACCATATACTCTGTATCAGTGTGACTAAGATCAGGAAGACATGTTCAGGTAGAACCATTACAAGAAGATATATACGATTCTTGGAGCGCAATACACTGCAATAAATACTCTGTGTCGGACTCATTATTGAAATGATTGGTGTCTAGTTATATTGGTTAGCAGTTGATCTGGATGAAATACACAGGAAAAAGAAATAGCAACTCTAGATAGCTATTCATCAGCTACTATTTGGCAGAAAGCTGTTAAAACTTAGGGTTAACAATTTTAAATCATTAGGGTTAATGATTGTAACACTGAATTTACAGAACTGTTTTTAAGAGCTTACAAAATATTAAAAACTTGGGAGGTTATTTCAATAGACATTCAGTTCTGATGAATCAGAAAAAGCAAAGTATCAACTATAAGAGAGGACAATGGAAGCAAACAAGAGTGAGGTCTCCTGCTTACTATCCCAAAAAAGAGAATTTTAGATAGGCCACACATCTGCCTTGCCTTCAGTTTTACTTCCAAAAATAGAATTTGTTCAACCTGAACAGAAGATGCATCAACAGACAACATCAAAAGGGTGCAGCTGTCCCTTAGGTAGYGAACCTAAAAAGGTAAATACCTCTCTCAACAGTACTATAGGGATTTATCATCTATTCTCCAACACTGAACTCTGCACTATATATGCTTTCTGGTAAACAACTAAAATAGTTTCTTTTATGCTGCTCGAGAAGATTATGTTAAACTGAGAGCAATTTAAAAATATTTTGCCAATAACAGACCAAAAATAAAATGCTTCATAGGAGGAATCCTTTTCGACTGTAATATATTGAGGTCCAATCTCCCCTTTGACTGTACTTTTCAGTAAAATACCCATCTTCCACAACAGAATCACCGCTTCAACAAAATAATGAGCTGAACAATCTCAGACGTTAATAGTAGTCACTTTGGGGGCTCTTAAAAGTTGGAGTGTCTTTGGTGAAAGAGCCTATGCCAATGCTAAGAACTAAGAGCATTCAAAGAGCAAAATGAAGACAAAAGATAAAGCAGACAAATGTAAACATGAAGACAGTTAAAAGCTGGAATAAGAGTGATGTTGTTCAAGGTCTATACCATAAAAAATAAACTCCCTGATAATTTATAAATCTCAGTGATAGACCTTGAAATACCAGCTAACATCCCTTATGATATGCACCATGACCCCAGATCAATGTCATTTTATCTCAGCATATATATGGAAAGACACTAATGTCAATCATGCTYCTTTTTTCTGCAAAACATGTTCCAGGACAAAACAATGAGTTAGGTCAGGAAAAAAAGAAAAAAATGCAGGCACCAACACACACAGAAACTCCCAACTTTTCCAAGCCCTTCTAGAGAAGGAAACAGAACAGCAGGAAGATAACAAGAAACAATTCTAGGACAGAAACCATAAAATTAAGCCTACTCTTCTATCAGGAAAAGACAGCTATTTATATGGGATGATTGCATGTATCAAACATTTATCTGGCTGGGGAGTCTTGGGCGGGGGGAGGAGCTGTTTTTAAAAGAGGTTTTAATTCAGATAAAGTTTACACCCAATAGCTGGGAAAATGAGAAAACGGATACCRAAACTTGGTCATAATGCAAACTATACATGCGAATGAGCAAAGAATGGAAATGTAAATAAGTGTTTGGGGTTTTTTGTTTTGAACTAGCACTCACAATCATCTTTTACTCAGAAGATGAAATTTAGTTTTCTGAACACTCAAGGTCAAACCTCCAAAACCTTAAAAGAGATGAGCTTCCTTTGGTACTGTGTTTCAAAGTTATTCCTGCATTTTCCATGTGTCTAAGCTCTGATTAACAGAAAGGTAGCTCAACAATGTATCATGGATTCTCATGACTACATTTGTCTATATTCAACAGCAGCCAGCATAACATCTGGAGGCCTAAATTAGTAACTAAAAGCATTACATCAAAAAGACCCTTGTTTTGATAGAAGGTAGCGATCAGTTTCCTTACTTTAATTTCTTTTTTTTTTTTTTTTGTACAAATTAGAAACTTTAGCCTAAAAAGTTAATCCTGCTGTTTGTTTTTCTGGTTCCAAAAAGGTAACCTTTATTTTACACTGAACATCATGGCAACTAAAGGGAAACTGTTTCATCAACTTCACTACAGCAATACCCCTAAGCTACAGACATAGCCAATGGTAGAAAACAACCTTCATACCTTACATTTTAATGGTAAGGAGTTTTATCTAGACTTACCATATAAGCAATTCACAACAAGATCCCTGGCTGCTGTTTTGGAAATTAAGTACTACTGTATTATATTTGAAGGAGGACAGTTACGGGTTTTTGTGAAAGTCAGTCTCATAAAACAGGGGAATGAACTTAGTACCTCAAAAAGAGCACAGGAACAGTTTTGTTCAGATTAGCAACTGAATATATTTATACTTTTGAAACTTGTAAAAAACCTATGAAACAACTGTCACTTACTCTGTGTGGCCCTGAAAGACATTCACAGAATGGATAGAAGGATCTCTGAAATCCCACAGACGGAAGGTTGTATCACGTGATGATGTCACCACAAGACGCTGGGTGGGATGTGTACAACAATGTGTTAGCTCTTGGTCATGCCCTACAACCACAGATGAAAACATATAAGGTAATGAAGTAAGACTTTTCATATCCACATACATTTGGAATGAAATGCTGATAAGACAAGTTTTTGTTTGKTTGGTTGTTTTTTTTAAACAAACATTAAAAGAATAATAATCATTCTGAATTGTAACATTACTGCTGTCACACAAGGCAAGAATTATACCTAAAAGCAAAATAAACTTTTACTTATTTCACATTAAGTGGCTGTAATTTATTGCTACTTAATATRCCATCAATACAGCAAAGGCAAAAGCATCTTGATACATTGTATGCTCAGAAGAGTAAAAATTCATACTCAGAGCATTTCCAAGGTTGGGATTTTAGAAATCACTATGGCACTGAGCAGCAGCTTAAGTCTTGTGCACGCTGCCTTCCTACTCCAGAGGAACAACTTATTTTTCCCAGTGTTTCAGTATCTACAAGTAATCCCCCATGTAAAATAAAWCAGCAATTTTTCCTTTTTGTGAGTGAAGAGATACCTGTCAGAGAATGGACGAGTTCAGAGGTCTCTACATCATACAGATTTGCTGTCCTATCCCATGAAGCTGTCACAGCTTGCTTCCCCCCAACAAGCCAGTCAGCAGCTATGACCACTCCTTGATGGCTTTTGAGTGAAGTTAGCGGTACTCTGATAGTGGGACAATCACTAGAACCGTCTCCATCTCCATCAGGTTCATCTTTATCTGAAAACTCAATTTCATCTTCTCCAGACACTTGCTGTAAAATGCAGGAGAAAAAGTATTAATAAATGGAAAGGAGTGTTCATAAGTTACACTTTACAGTACTTCCCCACCCCCTTAATGTAAATCTGGGTAATGTAATACTGTAGAATCTCTTTAGGTATGCACTATCAAATACTACCAAAGAGTGGACTGTTATGTCAGAGCTAAAAAGTTCGGAAGAGTTTTTAAAATGAAGGACCCATTCAAACTACATTAAGTCACTTACCTATATTATCCCTTCAACTGTCTGACAAGTCTTTGTATATTCCCCACACTGCATTACTCTTGAGTTTCATTTCAGTACATATATTGAGGGACTTCTTTCCTTTAAATTTTTAAAGGTGGTACATGTTGCTGACCATTTTTAATCTTTGAGAAGACAATCTTTTACGGCCATATTTTATCCATTAGAATCAAAATCATGACATCAAGATTTGTCTGGTGGTCAAAACATCAGCACTGCTTGACAGCAAGTAAACTGGATGCAAAATAAATTATTTTCCTACACCAGGAAGTATCAACCTCTAAGCTCTACTTCATTAATGCAACTTCTTTTTAATACACTTCTTTTTCGCATTTTATTGTGAAAAAGATAACATTTGTACTACTCTTTCAATATAGAAATGCTGAATCAACTTTCCAACTTCAATTAACCGAATCAAACATTTTCCATTCAAGAGTCTAACCATATATCTCTCATTATACAGCCATCTCTCATCCTTACTCATCTTACTGAGAAGCTCAAGCGATAAGCTATGCTGGTCTTCACAATTTACTGCAAGTACTTTTTAAGTCAAATACAGAATTTGACAGCCTACAGTAAACACTGACTGAACAAGTGTCTAGGGACAACAGTGTCAGATAGTATGATGATGGCTAGTGAGGGTAAATTAGAAATCAAATTTAGTGATATAATTAAGCAGATGCCAAAAGTATGAATCTTTACCATCAGTTTTCAATTCATGGCAACTATAAACAATATATGTGCCTCAAAAGTTAAACTACCAGAATTTAAGCAGTTTTAAAAGAACTTCATTATTCTTTATGATTTGGATTATTATAAACAAATTGCACTTGCCACTTCATTTACTTAAACATTTATTAGCTTGAACAAAAGAGTCAATTAATGTACTTGCAGATTCTGTTCTGCACCACAGATCTTATAAACATGAAAGGAATCGTTTTTGAAAGAAAGACACTGAAATGTATGTGTTCAACTAAAACCTTAAAATCCCACCTTTTGCAATCCTGAAATCATGTAAATTTTTAATTATGTAGAAATTTAACTTTCAGTCTTATCATAACACCCATATCTGATGAAATTGCTGTGCAATTAGTTTAGTCTCAATAAGTTGATTGCTTACATTGCAGTCTGCAGTTGGCTGAGGTGTAGGCAACTGTACTATGTATCTCCAGATGTGAGCTGTCTGGTCTCCGGATGCTACAGAGGGAAAAGAAAAAAGAAAAGAGAGAGAGRGTGTCCGACTAAATATGAGTATTGCCACAAACAATAAAAACAAGTTTATGTTACATATTTGGCAATACTGTCTGAGTTCACATCTTTTTCTAACAGATACTGTTACAACCTTTTTGGTAAGCAAGTCTCAATGTCAATGAAATGGTTACTTCCCTAGCTTTAATATAAGAGCATAACTCAATATGCAAACTATAAGCAGGTGCCAAATTAATCATTCCTACAGTGAAATTATCCACTTAAATAGTGCACATCAGAACGCAGATATCACTAGCATACTAATATGTAATATTTGAAGAAAGTATTTAATTCATTAGCAAGTACCAGCCTTCGTTTGCTTTTTCCTAAAATACTGGAGTTCCTCTTCATTCAATGATTTATTCTATCAAATGTTTTTATGTGGTTTTAATGAGAAACCCAAAACAGCAGGAGTGAAGCTATTCTGCTTCCACCTTAAGCAACTCATCATACGCAGCAACAGTTATCGGCTCTGCAGGTACCATCTGATTTTAAACCTTCTCTGTTGTTAAGAGACTTATCTATTATTACATAACAAGGAACACAAGACTCTCTTTGTTACAGACAAATCAAACATGCTCCTAATGCTTAAGTATACAGTGTTGAGGGTTCTAGATAGGGGGTGGGGGGGCACTATTATAGGTCTGCACAGATTTAGCAAGTGTAAAGTACATGAAAGCATTAGGAGAATCTTCTTAACTAATAGATGGAGGAAGAAGGGTAGAAGAAAGGTGATCAGCTTTTGAGTGAAAAAAAGGTCAGTTTTATATAGGAACATTGGTTTTGGAACTGCAGCATTGACTACAGTTACCATCTGAAAATAGAAAAGGCTAACTAGCTTAACTTAAATCATTGTTAGCTGAGCTAGAAAGCATTCTACTTCCTAGCTTCCTGTGGAGTAGTCACTGCAGACGCAGAAGGAAGTTATAAGAGCAGTGTTTTAATTTCTAACCTCAGTAATAATTACCCTCATTTTACAATCACCTACCCAATAGCAGCAAATTGAATTCAGATCTCTTTAGTCCCAAAGCTAGCGCCCTAATTGCTGGGCCATACAAACCCTAATATTAAACCACATTAGACAGTTTTCAAACCCAAAGCTGTACTGATAATATTCTCAACTTTGAGAATGCTGTTACACTAACAGTAATACTTTCGAGCTGCTTTTTCTGCACATCCAATATCACAATATCCTTTTTCCTTACTTCTGGAAAACTTACATATTTCAAAAGAGTTAAACATATGATTCCAAGTGTCATTTGTGCTCACCTCTTCCAAAAGAGACAACAATACTTTAAGTACAGATGAAAAAAATCAAGCTCTCATTAATTATGCCTTAAAACATGAAGATGATTTCATCAGTGATGATACTGACAAGGTATCAGTGACAGAGAGGGGCTACAACACCCGTGGATAGTGAATGACATGCTTATTTTTCCATTTACAAGTAACATAGTATGTGAAAAAATTTACATACCTGTAAGAGCCACTTGCTCAGTCGGATGAAACTTTATGGAATTTACTGTGTAAAACAAAGCAAAGTTTTAAGCAAGTAATACTAAAAAATTATTTCATAATATTTTATCATCAAAAACATTGACCAGAAAGTCTTCAGTTTTAAGCAATTTTTTGAAGAATGGCAGTCACTTAGGTGAGAGAAATCATAATGTTATTGGAGTACATAAACCTATGTAAAATCAAGGAAAACAGGTACAGTTAATGATAGACACCACAATACACATTTTCTAGTAAGTTATTTCATGAATCTAGCAAAACACTGCTCACTATAAAGGATGAAAAAGCCCACATTCAAGTTATCATGTGTAAGCTTACAGAGGAGATAATGCTCTGGACATCCATAAATAGAATTTAGACATTTATAAATATTTCTAACATGATGAAAGCCTACTATATATGAACATTAACTCCCTGATTATGGCTAAAAATTGCAAGAACAAATGCCTAAAAACCTAATGCAAATAATGCAAACTAGGTTTCAGTCCTGAAATTACAAGTAATTGGAAGATGACTGTTTTAAGATGGAATCCTTCAAGAATTCTACCAGCCTGAAAAGATTCTATTCATTTTTTATTTCAACACATTAAGATTCAATTACTTTTCGTTACTGTTTTGATTTGCAAAAATCCGTAAGCTTCTCTTCTACAGTTCCTCAAGACAAAACTTAAAATCATTTCCATTCATCATACAAGTAGCCTAGATGCCGATATTCTCAATGGAATGCTGGGATTTAGTAGTAAGCTTAAAAAGATACTCAAGTTTTTCACACTGAACAAACTCAGAAGCGTACCAGTTGCCGCTACCCAACATCTTTGCTCCATTTTAATCAGCTGTCAAACATCATCAAGTAAACAAAGCTTTACTAAATGGAAAATACATGAAATGAAACTTTTTTTTTTTTTTTTTTTTTTTTTTAGCTGACACACCACTGATTAAATATAGCTTAGAGCCTCTTATTATTATTGTGGTTTCCCAAATAGCAATTAAAAACAAACAAAAAATACAAGTAGCTGAAGTTTTTAAACACTACTTTATGGAGGCTAATATTACCCTCACCATATAGCAAGAGACCTGAGATATCCGAATGCCATCAGATTAAAAAGCATGAATTAAAATGGTAACTGATGTTCCTATGCATCTCTCCATAGGGCACTAGCATATTTGTGTTTCAGGAGCTAGAAGTCACATAGCAAAGAAAGAAAGTACAACTGATGGGTCAAGCAGCTGCCACTCTCTGGAGAACTTAATTCTACTGGTATCTTTGCCACAAAGTTCGTGCAATGTGCTGAATTACTTAAGCAAACATTTCAGGTTAATGACCATTCCTCATTTTCCGGGTGCAAGACTCAATACCGCAGGATATGATCTGTCAAAGCACTCAGCTCCCAGCAGCAAGTAAGAACTATGGAAAACCTCTTCTCAATCTATAAAAGATTGATATGCACTATACCCCCCCTTCTGTCTCATAATGTATAAGATAACAGCTGCTCGTTGTCAAATTTGGCACTAAAAGTAAAGATTAACAGCAAAAACATTTACTGTACTGCAGCTCTCCATCCATGGAGTGGGTTAAGTTCATTTTTCTGAAATATTCATACTGCATTGAGGAAGACAGATACCTATATGGAATTAACTGTCTTCAAAGCAAGATTTTAACACTATGCAGTAAGTTATACATGGGATCACATATTGAACAATGAAGAGCAAATAGATGGTGATCTAGCAACTGTATCTTGTACCTCAAATAAAACACAGATCCTGTGAAATAACCAATCTCTGATTAYATAAGGCACTCTCATTCTGCATATGCATGAAAAGCCAAATGAATTCTGACATTTAATTAAGTGCCTTAACTGTGCCTGTAAATTTTGTCTAAATGTAGTTGTTTATTCACTCAACATTTACAGAACTGTCTTAATATTCTCTCTAAATATATATATATATATATATATATTACAAAACCTTCTCTGTATGAAGGTTAATGGAACTTTTACAATTTACTTGTTAATGGTGTTGGCAAACCTTCAAATAATACCACTATAAACATTTTTGTGGGTGTCCAAAACACATTTCCCCCTCCCCATATGCATTCTGTTTCCTGTTTTTGCAAAATGCCCTTATCTTACCTGATCCAACATGCCCTACGTATTTGACAAGGCACTTTCCTGTTTCTATGCTCCACAGCAAGGCAGTATGATCTACAAAGGTTAAAAAGTAGCTATAAACATTATTACATAATATTACCAAAACATATTTTTCAATTTTAACTCTGATTCAACAAACAAGTTATCTCTGAATATAAATGACAATATACGAAATAGACTCCAAATGTAAAAAACAGACAACTCCTCTAACAATATTACCTTGTATACCAAAGTAATTAGTCCATAATTACAAGCTTCCACACATTAAAACTTAATAGGCATGTCTCAATAGAAATAAAAGTGCTATTCCATTCAGATTACTTTGTTGTATTGAAAGGCAAATTCTACTTTTAATATTTTTCTTATTTGGGTATATAGTTATGCATAATGCTCCAGCTATGTATCATGAGATTCAAAAGAAATACAGAAAGTGATTAGGGGTGAAAAGGTAAATCAGTCACTACAAACAAGAGTCCTATGCACAAACATATTTACTCCCTGCATAAAACTCTGTAATGCAAATAGGTTGCTGCAGAGCACAGCAGAAGTTCACTTAAAAAGGAAACCACCCCAAATGCCACTCCTTTGCCCTGCCACACCCAAAAACAAATAATTCATCTAAGTGGGAAGTACCAGAATCCTGACTTGGAAAATGGCCATTTCCAAGTTAGTGTCAGGACAAAGACAGAACATCCCACATACCTCTCAATACAGAGATAAAATGATAAGCAGCCTAGTTTACCAAGCAAAGGTTTCTGCTCCATAATATTCATATCCAGTGTCTTCAGATTCTGTTCCAGCTTCAAAAGACAGACAGTTCTAACTGACCAATTCTAACTGGCTATGACTTATTTTCCTAGTATTTTTCCAAATCCATACATCCCATAGATTGAATTTTGGATCACTAATACAACTAGCACCTTATCTGGTAGTACCTGTTCCCTCTCTTAAGAGGGAAGGAGTCTAATAAGATATGTAAAGAACTGAAAGTTAAGATTTTTAGTTGCCCCTATAAACCTTAGGCAAGAAGAACATAAGAATATAAGAGCATGCAAATTATGACTACTTAGTCTATTACTTTCATAAAACAAAGGCTAAACTAATACTATGATAGAAAGTCTGAGGGAATTTCTGTATACAATAGTAAAGCATTTTGCATGAAAGCCCTCTCCAAGCAAGCAACTCCACAAACTACTCATTTACTCCCATCCAACTGGCTAGAGCTGACTCTAAGGAAAGAGTGATCTGCATGGAAGAAGTTAAGAGGCAAATAGTTTAGAAGGATCAACAAGGATGCCTGAACTTTCTAAAGCTATATCAAAGTTACATGGATTTNAAAAAAAAAAAAAAAAAAAAAAAAAAAAAAAAAAAAATCCTACCTAAGAATTTTTAAGCTACTGAACTTTCTTAAATGAACTCTTTCAGAAGTGTAGCTACACAGAACTACTGAAAAAGATAGTTAAGTCATCAATTCTTAAAACAAAGACTAACAACAAAAGGTCARCTTAGACACTATGGTGGACCTAAGTATTCAAGTATGCTTTTGATCTACTTTTGCTATTATTTATAGACTAAACCATAATTTTCTTAAGATTCAAGAAATTCAAGACTTTACCAGCAGATGCAGTCCCCAAAACCACTGGTTGAGTTTTCGCGACACTGACATCCCAAATACCATCCCTGTGGCCAACATACTCCTTTACCAGTTGACAGATTGCCCTTGATGTTGTAGTTTTAAAACTGGATACAATCTGAAATAGCAGAGAGATCAACATATATTTTTCCACATCGATTCAAGATTAAGTAACTTATCCCCCAAATACATTGCTCATAGTGTTTGCTAGTCTGACAAACTGATACTTTTTCCCATACCAGTTCCTCAATTTTCTTAGTTTGCTCTTGTCAAGAATTTAACATTTGATGGTAGGAAAGTGAGCTTGGATGCAAACACACTACTTGATTTCTTCTTTTTATAACACCCCCCAGAAAGCAAGATGAACTATTCTATATTACAATGATGCAATTTCATTGGAGTAATTAGGTTGCACAAATACAGTGTGCATTCCCATTCAGTTTGAAAGGTAAAGGATTATAACAAAAAGCTTCCTTCGTCCATCCCAAAATAATTACATCTGACAACTCATAGACATGTTATACAGTGTAAAGTCTTGGAAAGTGTACTGTTTATGACATAGTTCTAGCAAAAAACAGAAACATTCCCATTTATAACACTCATTGCCATCTTTCTTCAAAAGTACAAAGAGCTAATCAAATCAAACATTAACCTGGGAGCATATGCCAGTTCATTTGTGTAATAAAGCATTCTTTTAAAGATGTCAAACTCATCTAAACATTTAATAAGCGCATTCCCTCAAAGTCAATGTTATTAGGGGAAAACAGAGAAGTCTTATTAAATCCAAATTAGTATGTGGGTAAATACTATCAAATGAAAAGAAAAAAAGTCTAACAAAAAGGGAAAACTCCAAAGCACTATAGCACAAGAAGACTAAAAACATTGGGATGTGCAGAAAGGTACCCGAACTGCAGAAATTCTACATATTCAAATAAAAGGGGAGTGATCTATTAAAAAAAAAAAAAATTGCCTCACTGGAACACTTCCAGAGACATAACTGAAATCGACTGTGGAGAAAAATGACTTCAGTAAGAGCAAAACCACAGTGAAAAATACCCTATTTTACCCCACAAATCTTGGAGCTTGTAACCATATTTTGAGGAAGGCTGTCTGAAAAGCTTTATTAGAATTAGAAGGAAAAAAAATCAATTTATCAGTGTTTTCCTCTGCATGCAATTATGAGCAGGTATCTATCAAATGGTTTAAATCAAAACCTTTAAATGCTGTAACACAAATGACATTAAGATTTGTCTACAACTTTGTAAAACAGTTAGAAAATGAAGTCTACATTTCAGATACAATAAACTAAGGATAACCAAAGGATAAAAATCCTATTAGTTTGTGGTATCAAAAAAAAAAAAGTTCTTAAATATGTCATTAAAGCAAATTACTTCAGAACAGGTTTTTAAAAGTTAAGAATTTCTGTAAGACTTAGAGTATTCCAAATTCTGAGCACGTCAACTTTGCAACGATGAAATAATAATGCCCCATTTAAATTCCAAATTAACAGCTAATATGCATTTCAGTCTCACAGCAGCAGAGCAACAATCTTTAAGGATGCATTGAAAAGGAAGTGGGTTAACGGTAAAGATTATTCGTTCAATTGTACAGAAGAGTTTTATAAGCCTTGAGTACAATCCTATGGATGCAACTTCACATAGAATATAGATCTKAAACCAAATGGAGTCATTTATGAGAAGTGGAACAGCAGAAGTAGTCCTTAACTGTTGTTAAGGACTAATACACTTGTAAGCCCAAATTTTAAACTTGAAGCTTTTCAAGCCTTAGTCTCACACTCAACCTAAGATTGCGTTCTGTTTTTCTGATTTTGAGGCAAATTCTCCTGCCAAAGCTTTCTGAAACAAACTTTATCTCCTGTTCAACAACAGATTTTTCAAGAGTGCTGGACAGTGCTATTACCAATCATTTTATGCCACAGCCACTTTGGGATTATTAGCAGTTTTGAATGAACAAAGAAGAGAGAGAAGTTCAAGAATGCTACTCTCCACCTTTTTTTTTTTTTTTTTTCTGTCCCTCAATTCACATATCAGTAACTAGAGAGTCACTAGATAACTTCCTGGTTCCTTGAAAAGTTGTTTATGAACAATTATAAGGAAGGAAAGGAAATACTTGAATACCATGCAGCTTACTAGAAAGAGGCTTCTGCACTACAGAAAGTTTTTTGGGATTTTTTTGTTTTGTTTTTTAATAACTTCAGTAGATCTTGGAATATCATATAATAATGCAAATAACTGGACAATCGTATCTAGAGTGTGTTTCAGCTTCCTCTGTCCTCTTTCTTAAATCCATATAGTTTCATGTATTTCATTCCATATGGAGGTTTCTTAGAATGGAGACAACTGCTTGCAAGTAATATCAAAATACCATTTTAAAATGTCTCTTCAGTGGATAGGATACATTAGAAATAAGAATGGAAACTTGATCTACTCAGGAACAGTCCAGAAATATTGCACTGTAACTGAATAATGGAGTTTACTATGGAACAACATTAAGCAGTGAGGTCAATCACTGCACCTACCAAAAAGTTTTATTCTCTTCAATTGCTCAATGGAAGGGTGAAGAAACCCCCTCAAGAGGTCTTTTTCCTGGTCAAACAAAAAAAATCAGAGATCCCAGAAAAGAGTTTATGGTGGTGCAAGTTACATAGTTTCAGCTTATTTTAGGATTCTGCATAAACTGTTGGTGTTTTTCTGATGTCTTAACAACTCTTACAGCCAGGTATCATTAACATCACCAGTAACAACTTGTTAACATCAACACCACATRAATTTCACAAAGAGATTCCTTCATCTACAAACAACTGCAGCTGGACTACAGCATCTCTTCCATTAATATATCTAACTACGGATTTTTAGAGTACCAGGCGCTAAATCTATTCTGTCCCTTCAGGATTCAGACACTGGTGGATTACCTTGGCTGTTCAAAGCATCCTTATTCTGATACAGGTTTTGCCAACATAACGTTCAGACTCTCAACTCATCTAAGGGATGAAAAGTACCCAGATATGGGAATTTTCCTTGCAAAAGACTGATTCAAGCTTGATTACCTCAACATTTTCCTCAAGAAACTGAACAGATTGGAATATTTTAGTCTTAGCATGTTTTTCCAATATGGCAATCAAGAACCAGTTTTATGATTAGAACAAGCAAATATTTAGAGCTCTTATCAGAGCAAACCTAAACTCTTTACAGGTTGGCAATCAGAAAAATGTAATCTTGCCCAATTACRCAAAACAAGTTGGTTTGTGAAACTTAAGTCTCTTCTAATTTACTTTGCAGAAAAACAACAGACTTCTGAAAAGTTTTAAATTAGGTACACAGTGACAATATAAAGGAGGGGTATAAGAGCACAGTTGCCACCACTACCGAACTTGATGTGAAACACAACCCATTTTTGGTGAATACCCTAATACATTCACTGCTTATAAAAACATAAACTTAAGAATTTTATAGCTGTGAACTCTTAGAACTCTACAAAACTCATTTTCCCAGATACTGACAATAGGAAACTTTAATTGCATCCAGTTCAGACAAACAAAGATCATAGTTTGTTACCAAAATAGTTATAGCCCCTMCTGAACTTTTGTTTATAGTCTCTTTGTGGTTGAAGATCCCAAAGACCATAGCTGTTTAACACTTCTGAGCAGGAAGGAGGCAGAGGCCCAAATACAACCACTCTCGCTAACTACAGAAATGACCTGAACAAAGGACCCACTGGAGAGAGATGCTCTCAGCTTAATCATTCTCCTCACCTCTCCTCTCCATCCCCCAATAAATTCTG
This sequence comes from Apteryx rowi, assembly GCF_003343035.1. Classification (NCBI taxonomy): domain Eukaryota; kingdom Metazoa; phylum Chordata; class Aves; order Apterygiformes; family Apterygidae; genus Apteryx; species Apteryx rowi. The sequence goes on along the minus strand of NW_020449307.1, from coordinate 3,906,535 downwards.
ATTCAACGGTGCAGGAAGAAAAACACCAGCATGTTTAAGCATCTGTTAGTTATCAGCTGATATAATAGATATGATGCCCACAGAAAGTTATTAAATTCTTCCTGTCCCACTACTCATGACTACTTTGCTGTGCACGTGTATCAGAACACCGGGAAGCAAAGCAGTTACCCAGGAGTCTCCACCCCATATTTCCCAGCTTCCCACGCTGAAGTTGCGAGGCCCACCTGCCTTGCCCAGGAAAGAATATGAGCACTACCTTGCAAGCGAGTAGAAGACGACAAGCATTTAACACCAGCCTCAAACAAACAAACAAACAAACCCCACACTAGAGAAAGTACTAATTCATAACAGTTCATAATAACACAGTAGGTGTACCGTTAATACTATGTTGTCTCTACTGAAATGGCCTCATTAATGGATTTGAAGGTCATTAACTATTAAGAAAAAGGAAGAGGCACCTCTATGTACCAGTTTGGCAAAAATTAAAAAAAAAAATAAATTAAAAAAATTGAGGAACAATAGATTAAAAAGGAGACCAAATAAAACACAACAACCAGACAACAACTAGGATAGTTTTCAGCACACTATTCTTACTCCCATATTTTAAGACTACTTAATAGATGGTACTTCCAAAACACCTACATTCACTCTAAAGCCACTCTATAACTACAGATTAGGGAGAGAAAGGGGAAAACAACAATACCAGACAGATGTAGATGTGTAAAAAGAAAAACATCAGGATGAGTAACTATGCTAAGAAACCAGGCAAAAGAGGATACTGAACTACTTAAATCGCAAGGCCTCATGATGCTGAGGAAACAAACTGTTCTGGTCTCACAGCAGCAACCCCACTCCCATGGCTCAACAACAACAACAACAACCACCCATACCCACCCTCCCTATAAAGAACACTGCTCAAATGATATCTGAAGAGCCCTACTTAAATCCCCATTTCAACCACAATGCTCAAATCTTTACTCAGAACTTCACCATCAACTAAGTTTTCTATCTCCCTCATGAAATTGGATTTTTTTTTTAGTTATTCCATTACAAAAGAGTAACTTCACATATACACAATGTGCATACATGCTCTCTCCATTCCAACATTCATCTTTTTAAAAGTATCAGCAACTATTGTAAAAATACGTTATTGAAGTAATGGAAGTTGAGGAATCCAAGATAAAGATACTGTTCTTCATTAGGCAGGTTTACTTAAAGAACAGCATTACTCAGCGTAGAGACACAATAATTCACAACTTAAAGACAGCCATGTTAGYCTCATGAGTACAAATTGATGAGTAGAGGTTTAACTGTCTCATACCTTGCTAGTAGATGCCTTGTAAGTTGTCTTTAATTTCTGAGAAAGCTGACTGGTACTATGACTGGCTGTTGAGACAAACAAATTTAAAGAAATAAATAATAAATATAGGATAAATATAAATAAAGAATAAATTTCAAATACAACATTAGCTTATTTATACCATGGTATTAATTCCCTTCAATAAGATTCCCTTCAATAAGTTTTTACCAGCTAAGTACAGAAAAAGTAAACTCAAAAATACTAGTTTAGGATTCTTTGTGTTTCGCTTACCTTTTGTTTTCAGTTGTCCTTTGCTCAGTTCAGCTCCATCAATTGTCTGTCCTTCTGCTGCTAAACGCTCATTAAGCGTATCAATCTCTCTGCGTACTAACAATAGCATGAAAATTCACATTAATAAAAAAAAGAATTTAATAAAACAATATCATTAACATATTAATCATAAAAATTCTGAAATAATAAGTAACCTATTTTATGTTAAGGACAGGAAGGGAGATTGATTGTGATTTTATAAAAGTAGTTCTCACCAAGATATAAGCTAAGTCTCATGCTGAATTTTCCAGAGATCAACCCTGACCCAGATTCCAAGGAAAGTATTACTTGCTTCTAATTACTGTTACTTTTACTACTAAATGTGACTAAAGATTAATAAAAAAGCTTCTGTAAAATATATGGCACACCTGTATTGAATTAAATCCAACACAAGACAGAAAGCTTACAGCATAACAAGTATGAGCCAATTAGCACAACATTTCTTGACAAAGATTATTAATCATGAAATACTATAGTCCCCTGAATGCTTGTCTACCACTAGAGTTAAAAAAAAAAAAAAGGCAGAAGTGTATGAATCCTTTTTATCCTTCAAAACGTCCAAAAATTTTGAAGAATTTGACATATACATATTTCATTCAAGTGTTTTAGAAACATTAAACACAACCAAAACATTTTTGTTGTGCATAAGATAAAGCATATATTGCAACAAGGATGTTTTTCTGTCAATTATAAATAACTCTCACCAGCACTATATGAACAGAAGCTGTGGCACAGCTAAAAACAGGTTAGGTACTCATAAGTGATTCCCAGTGGCCGGATTGATTTTAAGTTGCCCAGCAACTTTATATTATAAAGAATCTTTTCAGTAGCTTATAGCTTTCCCCCAAAATTTGGGCTGATATTCTTTAAATATCTTCCTCAGGCTGAATTTAATTGAAAGGCTTTAGACAGTTTTCAGCTGTTCTTGAGAGCAAGTCTAGGTCTGTCTTTCTACAAATTCTTGGGACCTCTTCTTTAAAAAGCCTCATTCACTCCCCAGGCTTTGGAATAAGGCTTTGAAATCTGGGAGAACGTGATCCATCAGGGGTATGTTTTTTGCCATTCCTGAGAAATTCACTGAAGTCTCAGTTCTAAGCACTAGAAGGAAAAAAAGTCAGTTTACRCACACATACTTTGTCCAAGTGCTTTAAATGAGCAAAGTAAGATACTCTTCTGTGTTCCCAGTCACATACACCTGAACTTTTAWTAAACACAGGCAATGTGAAAGAGGAGTAATCAAAGAAAAGACAGCCTTGTAGGAATAGAAGAATAAAACAAACAAGTAAAGAATTGGCTGAAAGAATTAAGACTGAAGCCTGGAAGGAATAAGGAAAGGAAGAGACTAGAAGTTAGTTGTAACAGGGGAAGAAGAGTATACGAGAAGCCAGGGAGGAAAACCTGAGATTCTCTAGGTAAAAGTAAATGCAACAATAACATAGAGGTTAGACTAAGAGCAAAAACAACAGACTGAGCATCAGAAGAGAAAAGAAACTGAAATTTGAAAATTGTCGGGGGTGGAAAGAGATCACAAAGGCCAAGACTGAACTATAATTCTCAGGTGAAGGAGGAAGATGTGGAATAGAAGTAGGATGGAAGGAAAATAATCATGCCCTGTAGGGTACAAATGCATTCACCACTACTTTTCTGTCAAACATTTGTGAAGTCAAGTGGTAAAAAAAAATTCATTTCTATCACGTTTGTCAGCATAATTGATAGCAACATTAGGCAATTATAGCTTAACTCAGCTGACAGAAATCTGCATGGTGCATCTAAAGCCTGATTTTTTGAAAGTAATAATCACCTAATGCCACTCTTTACCCCCCTTCCCCCCCCCCCCAAACTGAGCAGCTACATATAGCTCTTGAATTTCGGTTGCCATCATGAAATTGCTGTGACATGGAGCAATAAGTGAATGTTGAGTGAGCCATCTACTGTTAAGGCTGTAGTACTTCCTTAGAGACAATGTATAAAAGGTTTTCAGACCTTCACAGCTGTTCAGTTCTCTCAGAACAAGCTGGAAAAAACATATCCCTACTTTTCTTAATTTCAGCCAACTTCTCAGCAGGAGGTGGAGAACTCAAGTGTCTGAAGTGTCACTAATGCAAAAAAACTGAAGTGCTGATGTTAACCTTTAACCAATGTGAGCTCAGGTTTTAAGAGTAGAAAAAAGCAGCACAATTTCAGAAAGCATGCAAAAATGTTTTTGTAACATGAGTGTTTGGTTTAACTGTGAGAACAGCTTAGATGTGAAAGAGAGTTTGACTTGAAACCAAGATAGACAAATTCCACAATTTAGAGGCCAAGTCACGCAATGCAGCTTGCAAAATCTAACAGGAAAAGTTAAGAAAGGCATTACCATATTATTGCCTGTATTACTTGCTTTGGATCCTCTGTTCATTTACATTACATTTGTTGCAGATAACACCTGGAATTATTAACTGAGTGCTCAACTTCAGTCTTCACAGGCAGATACAGATGCTGGTCATGTAATGTACTAGCTAGTGTGGTCCACAAACACTACATTTTATATTTTCTCAAATAAAACATTTTGTCAATTTTATTTATTAAAATAGCATCATTAAAATGAAGTTTGAATATATAGAATATATACAATATATTGAATAGTTTGAATATCTAGAATATATACAGAATACATATATAAAAACAAAGACAAAGCTGCAGTCTCAAACCTCATAGGCTGACCAAAGCCACAGTCAGATTAAGATGGTATATACCTACACCAGGGAAAAGGAGACAGCCACTTCCATTTCTTTGCCATGGCTTCAAGGAGGATGACACACATTGGTCCTCACTACTTGCATCAAAGACACAAGAAAGTGATCTTTCTTAAAAGGGACAAACGCTGTCTTTGGCAAGAAGTTCARAACTATTCTTAAGCTCCTCACAAAGAAAATACAGTAATTACATTACAGTACCCAATGTAAGCTTTTCAATTAGCTCTGCTATATCCTAAGTCCAAACAGCCTTAAGTTGCTGGAAAAAATATACTCACATTCCAAATTTTCGATATAGAGGTTTTCAAACTCCCGCTCTATTTGCCCGAAAAGTTCAAGAAGTGTATTTCGCACAGAAGAAGGTAGTTTAGAATCCTAGAAGGCAAAATATTGTTTTTTGCATCTGTTTTGTTTAAGTTTCTACCAAGTATTTTAAATTATGATTTAATGTAAATGTATCTGTAAAATAAAGATTGCTGTTTGAATAGAGCACAACATGCAAACCAGCAAMCACATGCAAATCCCACCAAATTTTACTTTTCCTTTAATGTATTTGTGCTTTCATTTACTTGGAACATTTTTAGTACAGAGTAAAACAATAAACATAACTTCATTGTTTCCAAGTCCTGTATGAAAGAAAAAAAATGAAAGTAAAATTCTAGGACTGCTTTCTGTACATTTGATAAAGCACAAACCAAAAGCAGGCTAAAAACATTTTAAGTCTAAAGCCATTCTATAACCATAGTTATAGAATTCATTCATTACTGTACAGATATGAAATACAAAACCTTACTGGAATCAAAAATGTGGCTTCAAAGCCAAATGCTATAGGATTTCTTTTTATTTAAATGGGGGGGAGGGGTGGAAAGACTATCTAATCCTTCCCTCCACAGATATTATTCAAGGATCTCCTCTTCACAGAAATATTTAAAAGCAAGTTCACATAGGACTGATTTTTTTTCTTCTGCATAATCATCATAGCAATAARAGGCACAAAAACAAGTATATGATATAAATCATGTGTTGGTGGTTTTATAACCCAAGCTCAATACTCAGCTTGGCCACAAGTTTCTGTACACAAGTTATTTAAATTTTATTCATCTGCCTACAAAACAGAGATCAGCACTGCATTTTCACTGTACAAATGCATACCTTATCCAAAACAACTGAGTACTGATTTCTGTTGGGATTCAAAATTCTCACTATAGAAATAATTCTGTTATTGAACAGTGCTGAGAAGATGCTGAGTGACAGAATACAATTGACAGTAGTCAATTGATAATTGGGAATACCTACTGCTAACAACCAACTTTCAACTTACAAAATTTAAAGCATAGCATACTACTAAAAATGACAGATTAGAAAGGAGAAAATACTGTCATTAGCCTAATAACTGGAGTCAATCCACTAACTGYCCTAATCTATAAGTATGGATCCAAGGATGAACCATCCTTGCTCACTAAGTAAATCAATTTTACTAAATCTATTCTTTTCTTCAGCTGCTGAAGGATGGCAATATGCAAGTTGACTTACTGCATTTATTATTTATCTAGTTAGCCAACTATAAACTTTTTTAAAGAGAAACTTCCATTTAACTGAGAGTTACTCTAACAACAAAAAAGCTTGAGCACTCCTTAGTAGGATAGTTAATACTTAGCCTGTCATCTCAAAATTCAGTAAGACAACAGCTTAGTACTGGACAAGTCTGCAAAAAGGTGCAGCCATATTCAAAATCTGAGAAACATCTATGCAAGAAAACAAGTTACCAAAACTCAAAAATAAGTAATGAAGCATATATCCTCCTCTTCAGGATCCTCAGATCCTAAGGAAAGTATACAGGGATTGTGCCCCTTTGCAACAACTACTTTTTAAACAAAGCAGAAGTATACAATTTCAAAGTCTTAAAATCATCAACTATGAACAAAAAAGGAAATTGAGACAGTTTCTGTCACAGCACAAATGGTCACTGTTTCAGATCTAGAAGTACAGAAGAACAACTATTAGAAAGAAAGTATAAATGTTAATACAAGATATCACCTAAATCAAGGTGAACTTAATCTATAACCATCCTGACACTTACATTGAAAGAATTGTTTTATTGTGAAATGTCCAAACTTGATTCAGAAAAAATGGTTCCACTTCTAAAAACTGCCGGAAATATGACAAAGCATATGCGTGCTAGCCATTAGAGGGCAGCATATGTCTTTGAGTAAGTCAGCATCTAAGCAACCAGAATTTAACCTGACTCATGTTTTGGTTCACATATAAGATAATAAGATAATTGTCTTCAGAAAAACACAGAAAAGCCTATCATGATCAAGCTTTTATATTAACTATGAGGTTACTTCCAGACATCAAGTTGCAAAAGAAGAATGAGAGAAACCACTAATAGCCATAACTTGGAACACATAACACATTGTTCATAACTCAGTCTAACACCAGTTTTGTGCCTACTTTAAGCTGACAGAAAGAGGCACTACTGCTGAAAGAAGTAGTCCTATGCTCTTTGTGCCCCCAGCTATTAACTTCTGCTTCTTCATCTGCATCTCCTTTGAGCCAATACTTTTGTTCATACATCCTGGACAAACCAGAATGTGAAGCAGATCCAGTTTAAAATCAACTTGGGACAAAGTCGATTGAACAAGAATACTGTACAAATGAAATATTATTTAGAGAAATATTGAAATTAAAAGACTTATTTCTGATTCAGTTACCCAGTAATCCCATATAACAAGGTTACCAAAGAGACTAAGCTCTCCTTGAACAGCTTTAGAATATGAAATGAGATGTTGGGAAGGTTTTTAAATCATCTCTTAAAGCCTCAAAGAGTACATAAATCTAAACTTGTCTAAGTGGCCAACATCATAAAATGCATCCACCTGCTTTACTCATTTTTAAGCTTGCATTAATTAGTATATTAAAATATGATGTAACAACTATTTTTGCAGATAAACAGATGATATCATCTTGATTTCACATGTTTTTTACAGCTCCGTTGTGAAGTGGCATTAATGCTCTCTCCATATTAGAGCTGGCAACCAACCATTCAAGGTCAACAAAATTAAATAAGCTAACAAAACATCTATTTTATCAACATAAATGTTTGTGAAGTTTGATATGAAGTACTAAAATAGGTTAATATTTTTTGTTTACTATATAGAAGTGACAGTAGGTCTTCACCTCTCCGCTGCCCTTCATTCCTTTCCTAAAGTAAGACTGTAATAATCCAAAAGCAAGAACAGTTTTCTATACAAGTAAATATTTACATTGTCCAGCTTCCAGATGACTAGAAGCAACAACTTTGGCTCTGTTAGTTTCCAGAAAACTAGTACTTTCATCAATAACAGATTCAATACAAAAAACTGTCACACCACAGAGAGAACGCAAGCTTCTCCCTTCAGAATGTCTAAAGACAACCTACGAGAGAGTGTGGTTGCTCATAGCGTAACATTGTGGGTAGTTCAAAGCACCTCGTTGATAAGAATCAAGTTTTGCATCATGTTTGCCAGGTTCATATTAACTTTGTGTATTCAATTTGATAGCATGTAATTTTCAAACCCACTATTTGCTTATCTGTAGCAGCACTACTTCAAACAGTGTTCCTATAGGAGTTTTACCTCCAGTTAGTTTCAATATTGTTAAGTGAAGCATTCCAATTGGCTCTAAATTGCGTCCATTACACAGACTGAGCAGATTAGGAGAATTACAGAAATTTTTGCGGCTGTTTTTTGCCCTAAGTTAAATGCCCAGAAGATACCAGATGGTTGCGCTGCCATTCAGAGGAACTTCAACAGGCTGGAGAAATGGGCTGAGCAGAACCTCATGAAGTTGAGCAAAGGGAAGTGCAAAGTCCTGCACCAGAGAAGGAATACTCCCCTGCAAAGAATACGGAGCCAGGCTCTTCTCAGTGGTGCCCAGTGACAGGACGAGAGGCAAGAGGCACAAACTGAAACACAGGAAATTCTGTCTGAATATAAAGAAACACTGGTTCAAATCTGAGGGTGGCTGAGCACTGGAGCAGCTTGCCCAAAGAGGTTGTGGAGTCCCCATCCTTGGAGATCCTCAAAACCCAACTGAACAGTGTCCTGGGCAACATGCTCCAGGTTACCCTGCTTGAGCAGGGGAGTTGGACGGGACCTCTGGCGATCATCTCAACTATTCTGTGAAGATCACATCTGTATTTGAGCCAAGTTCAATAAGTAAATGAATAAATAAAAACCACAAACAGAGAAACAAAGTTAGTTCATACCTCTGTCAAGCAGACAATATTTAATGTAATTTATTTTATGGAAAGGAATGCAGAATAGCGTTGCCACCAAAACCTTCCCTGAGTTCTAGTAACATATATTTCAGTTTATTCATATTGATGAGCTAATATAGTTCCAAATTCAAATTTATGAACTCAAGAATCAGTCTTCAACTTGAAGAGGTGAGGGGAAGGAAGTGCAGTGAGCTAAGCAGGGTATATTCTTTACAGTTGCTATTGTTTTTTTACCATTCACTGTAAAATACATAAAAGTTGATAAAAAGCTTCACGAGTCTGAATACAACCAGAAGTAAGGTTAATACCCACACTAACAGACTGCAAGGACAGTCAGTGCTTAAAAGCAAGCTCGTCTGCTACTCCTCCAGCTTTACTGGACATACTTCATTACTTAAGTCTATTTAATTTCTTCGCATTAAAAAAAAAAAAAAGTTATCATAAAAGAGTTAAAGTTACCTAAGTATCAGCTATCTTACCTGCCCTTCCAACATGTCCCTCTGCAGTCCTGCCCGTTCCTGCTCAGAACTGTTGGTTCTTCGGATTGATAGACTGTGAGATTTACGTTTCTGCTTTGCCTGGCGAGCAGCTGCACAACTTCCACTTTCTATTGGCATTACTTCAAAAAGATAGCTTCACAGAGGCTCCTATGATAAACTAAGGACAAGTATTAAATGTCACAAATTGCTTTGCCAAGGTAACCAGAGTTTAAAAATTTTTTCTCAAAATGGAAACATTTAGGTCTACCGAATTTCAGAGTTGTTTGGGGTGTCATTAAACCCTTCCAAGAAGGAGGGATTCCTATTACTTACAGCTATGCTTCAAACAACCTAGAGTTCAAAAATATATATGCATACATGTAAATAGAGAATGGAATCACTTCTACATTACTTTTTCCATTAGACTTCATTTCATTAGCATTTCATTTCATAACAAACCTCCACAAAAGGGAAACAAATTCTATTACCTTGCTCTTGAGTAAGCATTTTGGTGAATACTAGCAATGACAGCCCCAAAATGCTTCCAGAAGAAAAAACTGTTAGACATACTATATTTCACTGAAATGCATGCAAAATTAAAACCCAGCTGGAAAATGAAAGCAAAGAGACATGATAACTTCGGGATACTGTCAGGTTAAAAATATATTATGCAACATTAAATGTTACTATACAAAATTTAATAGATGTGCTTGTTTATACACAGCAGAAATTAATTTTAGTGATAGAAATTCTGAAAACTTATTTTCACTGTTTTTTGACAGCTCATGGTTTCACTTTCTTAGAACGTGTGCTTGACTTACCAGGTTGTTGTTGCCGTTTTTAAACTTTGTCAGCTTGCACACATTCATTAAAGCCAAATATGTATTTCAATACTCTTAAAGACACCTGACAGTATCACCAGCTAATATTACCATGCATGATCTACTGAATTTCCCTGTTTAAGAAAAATCAAATTATGCTTGATTTATTGAATAAAAAAGTGGAGCATATGTTCTTTACTGTCAAAATCTTAGTTTTTACAAACACATAATTTCTGTATATTTTTGAAAATTAAAGCTGATATTCAACAGAAATTATTTTAGTTTTGTGGGGCACCAGTTTTTAAGCATTTCAAATGTTTTAAGATTTATTATTTAAAACTTTTGAATCCTGAACACTGAGAACAACAAAATAAAAAAGATTCATTCTCCAGCATAAATGATTTCTGAAACAACAATTACAACTGAAAATAGCTGCAATAGTCTGCAGAGAAATAGGAGAGCAGAACTGGCAAAGCTGACAAAGCAACTGAGCTTCCTTTTAAATAAGCTGATCAGAGAAAATTTTAACCATACCCATGGCCACTTCCAATTCAAGATCCGCCAACACACTAGACCTCAAGCTAGGAATGAGCACCATCACTATTAAAAAGATTAGGCATTAACCAGTTCAGTGTATTTAACATGATATTCTCAGCTTTTTAACATATCATAAAGCCAAGGAAAAGTGTAGCTTACTAAGGACAGTGTGGGCCATAAATGAAAATGGCTTTCACTTTGGCTTGTTTTTTATAACACAAAATGAAAATACATAAAGATGTATAAATTTATACAAAAATATGACACTTCCTTTAGTTAAGGTTTTGATGCCCATCCATCCTCAAATCTTCTCATAAAAAAACTTGGTATTTTAATTGATTTTTATAACACCTGAGTCACTTAAATTCTACAAGTTCCAGTAACCTGACATCAGTCCCATAGTGAATCTAAAATAAAATTCAGGTTGCACCAGAATCTTGTACTTCACTGAAATGATTCTGTTCACTTCCACTGGACTCTGCACAGTCCTTCCCTGCACCTAATCCCACAGAAGCTTTTGACGTGTGATTAATCAGTAGTAACTAATTAGCTATGTTCATAAATTAAAATGAGAAGGAAAAAGAGAAAGAACTACCATTGCTTCTATTTCACCAGATTTTTTCCCACTGTGGCTATATTCCTCTACTACAGAAAGAGGGGACTGAAATAAAAAACAAAGCTCATCAACAAGTCACTGATGATTTTCTGGGTTTCACCAAGTATCTTCCTGTTCTTGAACATACGGTCAATAATCAGGAACAGGCTTTCAGCACTCATCACATTTGTGTTTCTTTTCAAAATACGATCAGATCATGAAGACATGAATGAAAGATTCTCCTCCATTTTACCCTTTCTCCTATCTCATTCAGGAACCACTCTTTCAGCAGCTTTCCAGAATCTGCAGGGTTCGTGACTCATTTTTAAGGCCCAGTGCACCAAACCATATGCGTGCACATGTATTGCATGATTTTATATCTCCACACACACAGTTATATATAAGCATCTAAATCGGTTTACATCATTTCACTTAAACTCTGTAAAAGATATAGAGTAAGCTAAAGCAAACTAATTTCTAATCCCTGCCAGAGACTGGCTTCCGAGTTATGTGAGGCTTAGTTATACATAAGTCTGTCAGCAATGTTAAGATAGTTTGTACTTGCTCTCCACTACCCATTGTTTTAACCATGTTAACTTCCACCTGCCCTCTATTGCCAAGTTACCTCATTTCAGAGGAGTTTAGCAAGAAATATTCTTCCCTGGATTGCTTCTTTGAGTACGTACAGTTTTGGCAGCCATAAACCAGCTCATTCTACCAGTGTAGAATTTAAAGGGACACAGTCAAATGCACAAAACTACRTTTTTACACAGTGCAATTTCCACATAAATTACATTTAGGTTTCTATTTTCACGGCTAGTAAGCGAACAGAAAAGATTAGCTAAGAAACACCTCCATTATTTCGTCTATTTGGTAGCRCTTCACCTGCAGCCAGGTTCACTGACAATAACTGCACTCTCCTCATGCACCAGCATGACCACATCACTCATGCACAGTTCTGGAGAGAGCAAGCATGCACGCTCTTCCCCGGGGCCTACAAGAGGGTGCACACAGCCACAGCAAAGCTGAAACCAAAAAGGCAGCAAGCAGGCATGTGCATATGCAGAATACRAAGGAGAAACTGAAGGGGACTAGCTTAACTGCCCTTAAATATTATCCTTAAATCCATCAAATAGCCTTATAAATTTTCAGTGAGGCAGCAATAATTAAGAGTGTTTAAGATCAAGATGTTAATTCAGTTAGAAAAAAAAATGACAGTGTCCCTTTAAATATTAACATCTCTGACAATTTCAGGAAAGTTCTGATGTTGTTACACATTTTGCAAGAGCAGACTTCACAAAACAGATCCTTGGCAATATGATGCTAAAAAAATAAATAAATAAGGTGCTCATTTCTAGCAGTTACCTGATTCCCCTTATTATGTAAGGTTTTCAAACAATGAAAATTACCTGTCCAGAATATCAGTGTCATGTTACATATCCTATGAAAACCATATTAAATATTGATTAGTGAAACAGTCAGTAGTATATAAACCAGTCAAAGTCTTTCACATTTTTGAATCTTTAGTAGTTAGAATGCAGTTAGGAAAGAGGGAAGTGGAAAATTATCAATACAAGTCAAGGCTAAGCACCATATCTAAGCCAAACAAAGTAAAGAAAAGGCTTCAAAATGGCCCATTATATATCCTGTTAATCAGACACAGTTAACCATAACCTTTGAATGTTTCAACTGAGTTCTAAAAAGATAAATTCACTTCCCTTCTGCTTAGTAAGGCTACAGCTAGGATGAAAAACCACAAGAAGTATGGGACTCTCGTTTCCTGAAACAGATGAAGCTCACTTCAAGAAAGCTGAAAAGTATCATAAAGAATAATAATAATAATAATAATAATAATAATAATAATAATAATAAAAAGCTGAAGTATTTTCCAAGGGGGGGAGTGTTGTATTACTGAACTATACTCAATATGGATACCAGTACACAAGCACTGTATTATTAAAAAGAGAGCTTATGGGATATATTGAGCTATTCTGCTCAATCATTTTGGAAAATGCTATGTTTGCATAGTGTTCTTCAACACAATGACCTGTCAAAGCCTCGAGAGAATGCTACCAAACAAATTTCTGACAAAGTCAATCAGCAGAAATAGGAAAAAAAATGTGTGTCCTAGAAAACAGTCTAGACCATAAGTGATTACTACATTCTGAATGCAAAGATATTTCAGTATCTCAATTATCCTGTTTAATTAAACTCATATTTTACAATGTGTTAAATTAAAGTTTTGCCACCTACCTTTCTGTAACAGATGTTACCATGTATTGAGTCACAGGAAATATTTCATTAGAGTAGCAGTAAAAAACACATGTGTAACAAAGTACTGTTTTATTCAGCTACAATAAAGAAAGGGCACTGAACAGAAGTGCACACACCAGTCTTGCTAGACTTAAAAATCATCTCACTGCAGCAATCAACTAATTCTACTTGTGTATGTCTTCTACTCTTGAACATGGATCAAGAGAAAACAGACTACTGCAAGGAAAGAATGCCTGGGGTATGCATGCTGCTGAAGCCAGAGAGAAAAATCTGTTTTAAGAAGTGTCAGAGCACAGACAGAACGGCTACAGTACTGCATTGCCTTTTTTGTTCATTCAACACAACACAGAAGTCTGGAAAGGGAAAGCATAAGGAAATTTCAGCAACATCTCTTACCCAAGATCTCCCTGCTCCATTTTGTTTAGACTTTAGCAATATTAATACTTACCATTTTAAGCACTATGTCAAAAAACACAAGCAATTTTACTGTATTTGTGTGTGCTTGTATATCTCTTGAACAGTTTCCTGTCTCTCACTTTCAAACGTTTTAGAACAATATTTCAGGGTACACTAAATTATAAACAAAGGCTTATTACAACATTAATTATTGTCCTGTATGGCAATCAAACCTTAAGATACAAAGATGCAAATTAACATTTATCAAGGTCCTACTTACATGTAACTCAGTTTGATAGCATTACTCATGAATTAAGGGAGTTTAAAAAAAAACAAACATATGCTACTACAGTCTGTATGAATATGTAAAGGAATCAAATTTAAAGGAGTAAAACTTCCATTTTAAGGTCTTCAGTGAACAATTAGTTTCAAGGGTGCTATACATTCAACTGTAGTTATTTCATTTAAAGTTTCAAGAATACAGCACACCTGAGAAAGAACAGGCTAAACAGACTTTTTGCTAAGACCAGTTGTTTTTCTAAAGATGAATATTTAGGAAAATAAAACCATTCCAGATCATTATAGATGATGCTAGAACAAGTAATAAATGTGCTCAAACCTTATGAAATCCACTAAGTGTTACAACATGAATCTGGTTTCTAAATTTAACATAGTGCACTTTGAAACAAAACTGTATCTTACTTGGCCCATAAGAGGGGAAAGCAGCCATCAGTTAAGAGATGGCAATGTCCCTTTGGTAGAAAGCATAAAAGGGGACTGCACCAATGAAGTTTAAGCATGTTACACAGCTGGAAATCAGCAATAAAATCTTCAGCACATTAGTGGTTACCTACTCTGGGCAAGCATCTAACACCAACATCAAAGCAGAAACCAGGCCAGTTTTACTGCTAGTAAGCTTTGAGCTTGCTAATTCAACCATATCAGCAAATGTTGCAATCACATCAAAATGCAGCGCAGACCTAGTCTGCCCAACCATTACTCTACTACAGTAAGAAACAACACCCTCCTTTAGCCATCATCGTATTTAGGCACTTATTCTAGCTAATATTAAACAATCATAATGATCAAACCTGGACAACTTTCTATTTAAAAGAAACTTGCCTGGGTTCACTAATAATCATCCTAGCTGGACTTCTGAAGTGAAATTGCCGATGYGCTGAAAGTGTACGGTTTGCCTTTGTGTCCTATACTACTACCCCTGTTTACTGAATGTATTCACTGTTTCAACTAATTTAAATGGTACAGAAACAAATGGCTAAACCAGCAGGGTAAGATATAATCTTACATTTAACACTGATTATCTAGCTATAAGTATAGTTGCACCATGTTGTATTAATTGATATTTTCGATTAGCTGACTTTATCAAAGAGTTCAAAAGACAACATCGGGTCCTGATAGATTACTCGCTGGTGGTTAAATCCCAAGATATGTCTGAAGGCTGCTCTTTAGTTCCTTAGTTGCTTCACAGACATTTTAGCTCTCATTCCTGTATTAGCAAGTCTCTAATTGCTTAGAAGTAGTCTAGATGTCAGATGTATGCACAGGTATGCAAACACAAGACTTGAGGGTGAGGAATCCCAAGGAAGCTCTAGAGCTAAGACAGTTTAACCAGGGATTTGTTTAAGGAAGGACTGTACCTCATTTAGAGGCCACAATCCTACGGTGCTACTCTCTAAACAAACAATATCTAGGTACTTATTACCAATGTATTATATAAACTGCTATTATCACCTCTGATATCACTACCCTTCATTTAGGAATACATTACTTGCTAGTAAATTAGTATCTTTTACCACTTAAGACATCAACAAAAGCAATTAAATTTGACACTAACTGTAACGCTTTTTAGCCAGCTTTCCTGAAGCACTAGTAAGTAACCTCTGTACAGCACAGTCTTACAGCATTTCCTCGTATGGCCCATCAAGGAGAACTACCACATCTTTCCAACAGCACATGTAACAGCAGTGCAGTATCCAATCCTCCCTTCTTGAAACACTAAGATCATCCTCAAAATAGTCAGTAGGTATTACTCAAGAATGATAAAATAACAAATTATTCTAACTTATAAGGAGAACATCCTGACTGTTGTCCGTTCATCAGTGGTCAAGCACAAAGTACTAACAAACTCACAGCGCATGTCAAAAGCTGTAGCCTCTGCGTCAAGCCCCCTCACCTTGGCCTTGACCTCCCCTCAGAGGACAAGCTATCCATCTTAGCTCTACGACTTAAAAATTCCATGACTTAAAACAACCCCAGTCTCATCTCAAATGTATAAAATGGAGTATTACTTAACTTCTCCCTGTTCGACACACACTAATTCCATACTCAATCCAGAAATCACGGACTAAGTAAGCTATTCTTTTAAAGCATTTCCACCACACTGAAAAGAATTCTCCTATGATTATACCAGCTCTCCCAAGCACTTCAGTCTGTACAAAAGACCCTGTATATACAATTCATTAAACAAGTTCTAAATTTTAAAAAGACACAGCATAAGGGCATGACCACACATGACGGAGCACCTCATTTTAAAAAGAGTTACCTTTCAATTTTATTTAATATGTTAAACCTAGTTTGGCGATAAGTGTACAAATAAACAACTGACATTAAAAAAACCCACATTTTACAGTGGCCTTTGCCTTAAGTGCTAAGCCTTGATGTAGGCACCCTTCTTCTTAAAATAATTGTCCAAATTCACATAATGAAAAGTTGCATTTAAAGTTATTACAGGAGGATGTATTAGGACCGAGGTATATACAAACATGCACACACAAAAAGTAGAAAGTAATTAGCCCAAATTAAGCTTATACTTTTAATTATTTCAGTGTAGGCTATACATTGCTTCTTTTAAATTTACTGTAGACTGACAGAAAAATGATCAAGTTCAGCTAAAAAGGAAAACTGAAATAATTTCTTTGCAATTTTTTTATCAACATTTAATAGTATTAAGTAAAATTAGCATGGCCACCCATGCTCTGCTCTGCACAGCCACTTGCTGTTGATTAATAAGCTTCCTATCACAAAAAATCTTATCTAATGTAAACTACACACAAGAAAACACAACTGGGGATTCTTGAGGTTACTAGCTTGCTTTTAAGAATACCACATATAAAATGACAAAGGTAGAGTTGTTAGGAAAAGGGTTTCATGACCTTGTTTAAGCAAAAAGGTTTTGCTATAATATTGCTAAATGAGTACTTTAACAATCAACATTCGTATAATTTGAAGATTTACTCAATGGCACTGAAGCTATTCCACCAGTTCTTTACATAAATCTTCCATGAATCACAGTTATATAAAACGCACTTAAAAGTGCTGTAATGAAACAAACTTTGACAAGCCAGAGGATGCAACAGAGGGATAAAAAACACATGTAGAAGATCCTCTTTTCTCACAAACACCAAGACGTCCTTGAACAACACTTCAAGGCTTAACTTAAAAAAAAATTTCYTCATCTTTGCATATGCACAATCTTTTTATTTAATTTCCTTCTAAAACTGGAAATTAACATCTCCTCAACCTTGAATAAGCCTATCAGTTCTTCCCACAAATTTATTTTCACAGTTATTTGCCCAGGAAAAGAGAGAGAACTACAGCAAATGGATCCTTACAGACACCGATTTCATACATCTCTGAAAGTTCAAGTCATCCCCCCACGGCCACAGGTTGGATCTACCTGACCTCTCCCCAGACAGCATTTCTCTTCCCGTTGCAGTTGTGCTACACCTGAGGGAGTTTCAGCATTTCATTTTTACTCCATTTGTACATGTACCAGAGGATCGCAACACAATCTGTAAGCTAACGAGCTACAACCCTCGGCTTGTCCTTAGGATACAGAGCACTGTGTAAGCAAAGCCCGCAAGCGCAGCCTCCTCAGCGGGCATACCCGCTCTCGCCGTCTACAGGGCCGGAATCATCCCTACTGCCTCGGGCTTCAGGTGTCAAAAACATTAAAGCACACGGGAGGAGGAAGGGAGGCAGGCTTGTTCCTTCTTAAAAACGAAGATAACTGAAAACGCGCAGGTCATTTCACGCGGAAATAAACCAAAATAGCGCCAGTTACGGGGGGTGGGGGTGGGGGTGAGCCCCGTTTCACGCCCCCCTGAGCCTTTGCTCTAGCAGTTTCACGCCCCCCTGGGCCTTTGCTCTAGCAGCTCGTGGGCAGCCGGCGCGGGGGCAGCTACCGCCGGGCACCGCAGCGCCGCCGTTGCGGCCGGGCGCCCCGGGGCCGGCGGGGGTCT
>NW_020449307.1:3861894-3888080 GCF_003343035.1 Apteryx rowi | reverse complement strand
CCCGCTCTCCGCGGGCCGCTGACCTGCCGGGGCCTTGCCCGGCCGCCGCCGCTCCCGGCGCGGCCCTCAACGCCGGGTCCGCCGCGTTCCCGCTCTTTGCTTGGGGATCAGATACTGTAAACCTCAGACAGATTTTTATCTTAAATTACCAGCCTGTGGTGTCAGCCTTACTTGTATTTAACAAATAACGGCATGAAAAGTACTCTGTTTTCAAAGGATACTTTAGGACACTTTCTCTTTTACATTTTCCTCACAAATCAGCCACCTTTATTTCTTCTGCTGGATGCATGCCACAAAATACATATTTCTTTACCTAGTCACATTAAGGAAATCTTAGTCCTTCTCAGTAGTATAACCATGAACATGTTTGCATATTTGTAAAGAAATATATGTTAGTACAGCAATTCCTCAAAGGAATGAGCAACTTTAGGCAGATCACCCTGTAAGGGGATCCTACAACATTTTATTTGAGGTATAGCAATGAAGACAATGTACTATTATTTCTGAAATAAGACACACTATATAAACGAAAATACCTTAACAACAGAAGATCCCATCAAACTGGTGAACACTTAAAAGAACAGGCAGCAGCTGGCTACGCTGCCACCATTCCAATATGCTTCGACGTTTAGCCTTTAATTGTGTATCTTCTAGATATTAATCTAATACTGATATTTAAAAAGCTGAGTTGTATTTCATCCTAACTATAGCTCAAGTGGACCACTGTGGATTAAAGACAGAAGTGAAACTTTGTTAAACAGTTTTAATTCTTGGGTTTTTTAATATCTAATGGCTGGAAAACACCAAATTACTTTTTTTAGGGCATCTGCAGACAAAATGACAGAAACGGTAAATCAAAGCTAACCACTACATTCTGCAAGTAGGCTGTTCACTTTGAAGCTTACAACACATAATTGAAATGTGATTAATTCCTCTGCTGATTAACAGTCACAAAAAGCCTCCACCTAAAATTCTTATTCATTGCAGCAGATTACGAAAGTCAAATGAGGCCTTTAAAATTGCCTAATTATTTTCTCTCTTCCTACAGATTATCTAACTGCCTCAGAAGGCAGTTGTTAAAAGGCCAAAAGAATATGTGCTTCATACAGCGAGGGCTAATAATATTGCATTTTCTTTTCATGCACTTGTCAGCCTTCCTTTGTCTTTCCTCTTCTTTTTCCTTTCCATCTCTTTTTCTGTAGTCACGTCTTAACTGCAACTATATTAACACGGACAAAAATAGTGTGTTTTACCAGCTTACTGAAGATTTGATCAGTGTTTGTGCCCTGATGCATCTTTTCCTTCACTGGAGGTTATTCTACAGGATAACCAGCCTAAAAAGTTCCCTTAATTTTTGTCTATTCTCTTCCTCGATGCCACCAAAGGGAGAAAGGAAAGGAACAAAAGGGATAGATAGATTGATGGCTTCCAAGATAGGAAAAGGAGGAGTCAATATAAGCAAAAAAAGATGGACAAAAGGTACAATAGAGTTGCCTCTACAACCTGAAAAAATGACACCGTTTGCCGATATGAATTCTCACAATTAGTGCAGTTGCAATTATCCCAGCCATCTTATCCAAGCCATAACTCTGAGTTAGCTGAGTCCTCAGCTATTCAGTTCCTAAATATGTTTGTTTAAATCTCATTATTCCTCCAGAAATTATTTTATACTAATACAATTCTACTATATCATAGTATTTTTATCTATATTTTCAAAGATAAAAATGTCCAGAGAGAGGACAAGAATCTGCATTTGAGATTTCTCTGGAAAAATACTTGGTGACTTTTTCTTATCCTCTGCTCACTCTCCAACAGAAGGGGGCAGTAAAGAGATCACCATTTTTTTCTGAAGAAGAAATGCAAAGTACTATAAAAATAAGGGAAGGCAGGGGTTTAAACTATTTTTTCCTCCTTGCAGGGTGAGTTTCACCTGAAAATTAACAGACATTGTGTGGATGCAGTCGCTTTTTCAAGAGAAAAGAATGGTAAGTAATACTGTTGTCATGCTGGCCCTGTTCCTGGTTTTGTTTTGTCATGGCACTACAGAGTAGCAAGACACCATTTAACGTGTTGTTGGATGTATGGAACAGCAGACTG
The DNA here is from genome assembly GCF_003343035.1 of Apteryx rowi. Taxonomy (NCBI): domain Eukaryota; kingdom Metazoa; phylum Chordata; class Aves; order Apterygiformes; family Apterygidae; genus Apteryx; species Apteryx rowi. Next base: position 3,885,983 of record NW_020449307.1, on the reverse strand, counting down.
GCCCTGCTTTTCACAAACTGCTCTTTCAAAGCAAGACATGTACATGGATAGCCTAGGGAAACATGGAACAATATTAGTTAGCATGAGACTTATCAACAGCTAATAAACCTTTTTTATAAGCACTACAGTAAACACAGTGGCAAAAGTTAGGTTGTCCTAGACATCACCTTCCAGATCATCTGCATTCCTTTTTCTGTTTCCTTCGTTAGACTTAGAAACACAGGATAAGAAAGGAAAGCTGTCTACAGGGAAATCAGCAACAGAACAGAATAATAGTTGAATCTCCTAAATCAAGATTCTCCAAACCTGTAAAAGTAGCAGGAAAAGGCAGAGCATCCTGTCTAGAGCTCAAAACAAAAGGAAAAAAAAAAAAAAAGGAAAGAAAAACAGATCTAGAACAGAGCAACACTCTAGGAATACTTCTTCCTTCATATATGAAACTTCTTAATTACTCCTTCCTAAAAGAGCTGTTTTCTGTATTGTGTTAATTATTTATGCTGCACATAAATATTTGGAAGCTGTCCATCATAACACTCTTTCCATCAAACTTTAGGCAGCAAAACTAAATGCAAATACAACATCCTACTTATATATTTAGCATACATGTATTACATTTCCACTACAAAGCAATCTGTCTTCCTTGAAGTGAGCTAAAGCCAACCCACTGTCCTGAAATAGGCCTTTTAAGGAAAGAAGGATCAAGAGAACAGCAGTGGGGACTGGGAGGGATTTGAGTCGCAATTCAGATAAAATCCAGGCTGCTGTTTGCTCTGCACATAGGTGTATCCYTTAGACAAAGGTTTTCTGAAGAGCTCTGACTCCAGGGCAGATGTGAATTTCTAAGTGGACTTCTTCAGGGAGGCTAGGGACTAGGACAGCTCTGTAGTTGATAAGGGTGAACTGGAAGTCTTAAATATTAAAGCAAATGAACAGGAAGCTTAAAAAGAAGAGGGCTGGGTTTGAAGGATGGAGAAAAACTGTAATTTTATTTGGTGAAGCTGAAAACTGAAGATAGGCTCATTCCATGAGAGAGTCTGTGTATCCTAGGCTGAGGTCAAACCTCAGGTTTGTTCTACATTTATTTCATCTGGTAGCTTACCGTCTTCTTGTTTGTTTAACTTGATGGAGAACTAAGATGTTTTCCTCTAGTTTGCTGGGGGTTTCATTTTCCTGTATCTTAGTAGCTAGCAAAATTCTGTGAATGATTTGCAGCTGTTTGGTTATTTAGGTGAAATGTGAGATTTCCCAGTGATGAGAAGAAATTGCTTTCTCTATGTTTCCCTTGGTGGTAAATGTTTGCAAATTGTCAGTAGACTTCACCAGAAACATAAATTAAGTCAAATCTCAAAAGAACATATATGCCACTTCATGCATGCTTCTGTTTATTGCAGGGTAGAGTAAAACTTCTGAGGTTTCAGAAGTTTCTATACCACTATAGAAATGAGGATGTTTTCTTTCCCTCACAGATTGCTTGTTTGAAGGTACAAGGCAAGTCTGGAGGGGAGTGAGAGGAAAGATGAAAGAAATGACATAAAACACCTGATCCTGAAGATGTCTTTGGTTATAGTCTTGGCAGTCTTCTCTCTTCTTTTCCTCATAACCTACAGAGACACTTTCCTGGTATCCCTCCACTGTGTAGGCTGGACGTCACTGTGTACGTTCCATCTGCTCTTTAGTTGTTGTGATGTCATGTCAGGTTTGTCAGCCTGATTTTTAGGTCACCATCTCCGATTTTTAGGGTAGAAGCTTTTACTCCAATAGGGCTTTACTCTCAGGAGAGCTCATTGTTACTCTGTTGTCTTCATATGTAATGCTCTTTTGTATGTCCATCTCAGTAGTTACAGTATTTTTGAGAGATTTGTATAGCTTATGTTTGGTCATATTAGCAGACTGATGGAAAAGAACATTTACACATTTGTCAGATTTTTTTCATTTTGAGCAATGAAACTAGCAAGTGATCAATATGGTGAAGGATGTTCTCCATATTTCTACAAGGCTCATTCTCTGGTTGCTGTGTTCACACTGAACAGTGACTCAGGATAAAAAGAAATGTTTATGTTTCAGTTCTTTCTCACAGTGCACATTAATGTTCTTGCGTTGTTTTTTCAACACTGATAGTTGAAAGGATGTGCAGCAGCTGGTATAGTCTCTTTTTTTCTTTTGATGTTCTCTACTGGTTTCAAGTCACTTCCACTCAAACCACCTCCTGTCCTTACACTCCCTTTACCAAGCTCTTCATAGGGGAACCCCTTGTAAGATACTAGCTGTCATTTTTCAACATTTTGTTCTGCTAATGATATTTCTAAATGAAGGGCCATCTGCCTGTTCACTGAAAGAATCAAAAAATCAGACTGAAGTGCTAGGATGTGAGTTTAGAGGCAATCATAGAAAGTGCTGCCACCAAGACAACACGTGGAACATCATTTCTAGGTCTTTTATGGAATTCAGTTGCAAGTCCAAATCTGTAGTCAGGGAATAAACTAGCAAAAGAAGCTTTTTTCAGAAGCTACTCAATCATGGTAATACAAAGTTTCTACAGAGGCTGATTTAAAGCTCCTCTGCTTTGTAGACTGCATATGTGTGCATATCTAGAACTGCCTTATCTGAGCAGTTCATCTTTACAATCTTACCTACAGCTGATAATCTATCCAGATACTCAGTGTTTCTTTCTCTGTCCCTTAAGAAATTAAGGGGTTAGGCATTTTGAGAGTTTGACTAACATAGTAACTATCTTCTACAAACTGTAGCTATCAGTGAAGGAGGGGAGAGAACTGCTCTGCATTCCTTACCTCCTGGAGTGCTGTAGGCTGTACATTCATCTCTCTGAGACATTCTTAACCACAAATTGAAGTGATGCTGCCATGGAGCAAATTAAAAATACAAGAAGTGTGCTATAGTGCAAACAAAGGTGTGTAACTCTATAATCACCTGGTTATGGTACTTACCACAACAAATGCTCCCAGAACTGGTTAGAAAATGAATCCCAAGAACTGTTTAGTACAAAACATAGCTGCATCCCTAGAAGCTGGCACTTCAGTGCAGCCCTTAGTTTTTTCATGGATGGGTGAGAAGACAAAGGAAGCGCTTAACATTAAGAATACTCAGCACTCCTGATTATTACCAGAAGCTAGAGGTGTCTTGCATCTTGGTAAGTCACAGCAATGACACGCTGCAGCGCAACTTGGTCCTAAAACGCCGCCCTGGCCCTGGCCCTGGCCCACGTCTGCCCGGCTGCCTCGTCCCACACGGAGTGAGGGCAGGTGCGATCGCAGGCCGCGAACCCGCGCCGCGTGTGGCTTGCCAAGGCTCCCGCGCGTGCCGCCGCACCTCTCGGCACATTCCTGTGTTATGGAAAATCGGGCTCGCCGGCCTCCATAACAGGGTCCGACCCTAGGTTCCTGCTGAGGCAGAAGTTCGAAGTCAGATTGAAGAGAAATAAAATGTAATGATACACGTGCGGTAATTACAGCTCGAGCTGGGTGCCTCCAAAGAGGGACCCCGAACAAAGAAATCCCTGGGCAGTTATACCCTTACAATCTAAATTCCCCACCCCTTAAGCGATAGTTTGGACCAATAGTAATAGTCAGGTCTGGGTTCTTCCCCTTCTTCCTTGGGCCCCTTCGTTGTCTCTAGGCAGGCTGCTTCTTATCTTCAAGGTTGGCTACTCCTGCTGTCCCTGCAGCTTCTTTATCCCTCCAGCTTGAACGAGCTCTGGGGCCCCCTTTTACTTATCTAAGTAAAAGTTCACAGCCTGAGGCCTAAGGCTTCAGCAAATTTAGCTACTAATGCTAAGCAAGTTATGCTAAGCAATTAATTCTASACAGCTTCAGTCCGATATTCTCTAACACCTGTAACTGACATCCCCCCGCCTTGCCTCAGCGTCGTCCCCCCCCCTCCCCCCCGGAAACCGCTCCGCAAGCCCCGCTCGCCGCCGCTAAATAACCTCAAAACGGGGCCTCGGCTGACCCGCGTCCGCCCACCGCCACCCCTCGCTGTCTCCCAGTCACCCGCTCTCCGTATTGGCCCGCGCCGCCACCCAGCTCCGCTGCGATTGGCTCTGCCTGCCGCCTATCCGCCCGTTGCCGCGAGCCCCGCCCCCTGGGCCGCCCGTGCCCTAGTGGGGCGATCGGGCGATGGCGTGACGTTGTCGTTTCGGGGCGCTGCCATTGGCGGGCGCGGGGGGACGGAAGATGTGGCGCGCGCTGCGCCGGGCGGCCGTTGCGGGGGGCGGCCGGGGAGCCGCGGTGTGGCGGGGGCGCCGTTGCCGCTGCTGCGTGCTGGGCTGTCGCGAGCCGCCGCCGCACCCGTCCGCCGCKGGCCTGTGGGGAGCCAGGGCCCGTGCTGTGAGGTGAGGGCGGCGGGTTTAACCGGGGAGCCGCTGAGGGAGCGGGCCGGAGGGGGGGAGGAGCAGATGAAATATCTGAAACTGCCACCTGAAAATGTGCTCTGCTTGAAACAGAGCAGGGGCTTTAGATTATGGAGTAGTTTAAAGGTGGAAATAACTTGTTCTTTTTTCCGTTAATGACTTAAGTGCTCGGGGTATACACACGCGGTGGTCAGGGAGGGAGTGGAGCAACGGTTATGAAGGTCGGTTTTGTTTTTTTCTGTTTTGGAAGTGCCTTGGTCTGCTAGGCTTGGTCAGGGGAATCTGATTACCGAGCTCTTACCGGGGGAGAGGGGAAAGTGTACATATATATACACACATACATATATTCTCTCTCTCTGCCTCTCTCTTTCTCATTGTACTTGTAATGCAGAGTTATTGAGCAGAGCATGCAGAGCCTGTGGTTTTAGACACAGTTTTCATTAGTTCTGGGGGAAATTTAGTATTGAATTTTCTATACTATGTTAGCCCATCAAAATGTTATGTTTGAGTTTTGTTCTCCTGCTGCAGCTGTTATATGGAGTTTCATGATAATAATCCTTTAAGCACCTACCTTATGTTGCAATATGATATGTATTATGGGTAGGAAATTTCAGAGATCTAAAAGGCACGTAAAACCTGAAAAATACAAATGGTACTCAACTGATACCAACTGTGTTAGAAAACCCAGCCGTTTAATCATTCCTCATGCTCTGCCTGAATCTTCTAGGTGTTAATATTGCTGAATTACTCTTCTTCTTTTCATTGGTGTTTTCAGTAGAACGTGTTATACTGCCACAATGCCTGAAGTAAACACAGATAATCTGGATGAGCAGCAGGTGCAGCTCCTGGCTGAGATGTGCATCCTTATTGATGAAAATGATAACAAGATTGGAGCAGACACTAAGAAGAACTGTCATTTGAATGAAAACATTGATAAAGGTACAGCTTTATTACTAATTGAACCATTAAGTTTGATTCCACATTTTCATAAATATATTAATGATTAAATTAAAGTCACTCGCAGGTGGGTGCTGATCAAACCAGGGCAAGGCTTCCCTGCAAGGCTTACAGTGTCAAATTTCAAAGAGTTGCAATATGGGGGAACAAACAGTGCTAGAGGCAGTAGCAAAGGAGAGAAATGAGTGATTACAGATATAAGCCATATGTTTTGCTTAATATTTAGAATCGCACATTTTGATGATAAACTAGTATTGTTTCTCTGTTAGATATCTGATTCTGTGTGGCTCTTCCAAAGAACACCACATGCTTCTTCACTGAGTTCTTTATGAATAGAACAGACTTTGATTTTCAGTAGCTAAGGTGGAGTTCTGCCTCACCTACTGGTGATCGGAAGGTTTTCTGTTGTCATTTTAATTGCCTATCAATCAGTTTTACTTTTGGTTGGTCACGTTTGTGAATTTTCACATAGTAGTTTGTGTCCTCTCTTTCTGTATTCATGAGTGCTCTGAAGAAGGACACAAAAGCTACAATAACCAACAATTGTACTATCCTTAAGGAAGTTTCCTTTCCGCTATACTTCTGCAGTTCCTGAAGCTCCTTGAAATTCCCTACAGCTTGTTCAGGATTTTTGTGTCATCTCTTTTTGATAATAGATTTATGGATACTGAGCCTTTCTAGAGGCTTGTCTGAATGTGCATCTTCAAAATGGTGAACTAACAGAGTTTAGTAGATCGCTTCTGTTGTCTTGTTGTTTTTAGCGCTTTTGTAATCTCCTAATGTTAAGTCTAAGTTGAAATAGAAACCCTTAGAAGAGTTTTTCCTAAAATCCTTGTTTTTTAACAGGTATGAATTTTGACTGTTGTGGGTTTTTTGTTTTGTCTTTTTAAAAAAATAAAGCCATTCTTCTAGGCTGTTAAACTCTGTCTTTTAATGTTTTTTTTTTCCTCCATTAAATAACTTTCTATGTTTTTATTTTTAGGATTGTTGCACCGAGCATTCAGTGTTTTCTTATTCAATACAGAAAATAAACTGTTGTTGCAGCAGAGATCGCATGCTAAAATTACTTTTCCAGGTTAGTATGGACACATATCATATTTATCAAAATGTTTTATTTAAACCAATATTTAAAACAATGCCTGTCTGATTTTGAGTGCAACTCATTCTGAAGCTTTAGAATTTACTTCTTTGGAAAGGTAATACTTTTAAAATAGCTTGAGAAGTACTTTTCTCATGGATGAAGCAAGAGAATGGCAGCACTCACTTACTGTTACACATGCTCTTGGGAAATGATTCTCTCATGACTTGTTTGATCCTGTCTGTGCAAATGTAGAGTGTGTGTTGTTTGTCTGCTCTGCTGAAAGACTTAATTAGTAGAGTTGGAGAAGTTGCTCTCGTACCTCTGCAGAGTGTAATTGTTTCCACTGTAACATGTAGTTGATGTATTGTGGAGTCATTCTGCTTGAGAAGCAGTTGTGTTGTGCTTCGGTCAGAACAATGTACCTTTTATCTCTCTAAGTCTTAACAAATACTTTTGTTGCCTATAGGAAAAATTGAGACTGCAGCCAAACTGTATCCTTTTTGAAGACTCCCAAGCTATTACTATCAAATGCAAAGAAGCATAAAAATAAAACACACTGGAAGAAACCTAAAGCTGTCTGTTTCGGAATTTCAGCTGGAAAACAAATTTGTGTGTTTCTAAAGTTTCCCAAATGTAGGAAGAAAGACCTTTCTTTCCTTCCAAAAATCTTTACTTTGAAGATTGTTTTTTCCTTAATCACTAATTGATCAAAATGCTCAAGTGTAGTTTGCAGGCAATTAGACTATATTTTAGATGCTTTTGAGCTAGATTCAAATCAAGGCTTGGCTGATAGCAGCTGCATTACTGACTAGTAGTTTTTAATATATTTGACACAGAGTATGGAGAGGCTGTTCTTTAAGTACAAGTGTAAACTGCTTATTTGCTTGCTGTCAGTTGATTTTTGCAAGCTCTGGGAGAATTCTTAATACTCTGTTGCATATAAACTCCCCAAAGTTACTTTAATTAGCATTTGCAGATAAACAGGGTCTTTTTAAACTGGCTTTTTAAGTAGGTACTCTCTTGCGTCAGAGGATGCATGTGTTTGCGTGTATCAGACACTAACATGCAAAGTAGTACTTGACAGGGTAATCCCTGTGCAAAATAGGGGGGGAAAAAAAGGGTTGAAAATATCCTCCTTCCCCTCCGACCTTTCTCCTCTACAAAAAAAGAAACAAAACTCTGAGATTCTGAATTGCTGTCCTGATCTCAGGTTTTTTGTAATGCTTTATATTGTTTTAACACTGTACTGATACGAACTTCTTGCAGATTGTTTTACCAACACTTGCTGTAGTCATCCCCTAAGCCATCCACTAGAACTAGAAGAAAATGATGCCATTGGTGTTCGGAGAGCAGCACAAAGACGACTGAAAGCAGAATTAGGAATTCCCATGGAGCAGGTAAAGGAAGGAGGGAGAAAGGGAAAATCTTGATAGTGATTGATGATTTACATATTAACTGCATCTGGCAGAGAGGGTCAGCCTGAGACCTAAAAATGAATTTAACTTCAGCTTTGGAGATGTAGAGGACTTAATGAATATGAGACTTCTTGGGCTATATTCTGGAATCTCAAAGACTTATCTCACTAAATGGTATTTTAGAGTATTTCATTGCTCAAATTAAATAAGAGCCAAAGAGTAAATCACACAGTAATGAAGCATTTTGTTGCTTCAGTTCTAACTGTGGGTGCCAGCGTTTTCCAGTTGGGCTGGCTGTACTGCTTGCCCAAGTAGTATGAGAAGGGACTGTGCTGTACTTCCTCCGGGCCCACAGCAGAATGTGCTGTAGGGAGGGGTTCTGTGCAGCTGGTCCTCCTGGAGGGCCTCTGTGGGGGCATGCTGGGCAGCATGTCCATGCACTCCCAAGTTTCCTGCGGGAAGGAGTGGCCAGAGCACTAGGTGCCCTGACCACTTCCAGACCAATCCCACAGCCTACTTCTGGCAACCTTCTTTTCTGGTGGCAACTTAGGAGTGCATAGAGAGCAGGGTAAAACTGGCTGAAATATGCTGGTGGTTGAAACCTCTTTTTACATTCTGTAACTAAGTGTGTTTGTGTCATGGGACAAGAGAGAAACAGCATGATAAGATGGTTAGGTTGTCCCAGGAATTACTTAACATGTCTGCAACTTGCACCAGTCCCTGGTAGATCAATGTTGTACATGGTCTATCAGCAAGCAGTTATGATCTTGGCTTTAAATAATTGTCAGGTCTTTTGGTTGGGAACTAAGGGGCAAGTGCAAGTGTTTCAGTATTGATTAGTGCTTCAGTAAGTGTATATCAAGCTCTGGTAAACACTATTTAAACTTAAATTACTGTATAGAAGAAACCCACTCAACATACTATAGGGTAATCTGACTAGAGAAATGCTGTGCCATCTATGTGATCAAAGTACAAGTGCAATTAAAAGTTTGTTTTTTTCATAGTACTTAGTAGTAAAGAAATACGTTGCAATTGTACATCCAGAAAAAATAATCCGTTTTAGGAAGAGGATAGTAGCTGTTAATTATTCTGTAATGTCCAGCAGTTTGACTGTTCTTTTTTGTCTTGTTGCCTGTTCTAACAAGTGTTTTGGTTGTAGGTAACTCCAGAAGAAATCTCCTATCTGACACGAATTCACTACAAGGCCCAGTCTGATGGGATTTGGGGTGAACATGAAATAGACTATATCTTATTTGTACAGAAGGATGTAACACTGAATCCTGACCCTAATGAGATCCAGAGCTACTGTTACGTGACACAGAAAGAACTAAAACAGCTCTTAGACAAAGCCTCCAAGAATGAAGTTAAGATTACTCCATGGTTTAAACTAATTGCAGAGACCTTTCTTTTTAAGTGGTGGGATAACTTGCCTAACTTGAATAAATTTATTGATCATGAAAGAATACACAGAATGTAAATAGCCAGGGGTGAAAGATGCTGAAGGCTAGCAATATGCTGTCTCACTAACAGTGTGGTAACTCTGACTCAAGTGCTAAAAAAATATGGTCCACCTGTAGCATGTTTAACAACTTTATACAGAGATGGTTATAGTCATTTTTTTTCTCAAACGCCTCCCACAACCCCCTTTCACTTTGGGTGAGTTTAGCTTGGTCTCATTTAAAATAAGTAATGGTAATGTAACAGGCCTCCTGGCTTTGTTTTTCTCCATTACCCTCCTCGTGTGATGTGAAAGAATTCTCAACCTGTGTGTACCCATTTTGCTCTTATTTCCTTCTGTAATAATTATGTGTGCTGGCAAGGGAATTTGGACATCACCTGTCCAGGTCGTTCAGTAGAGATAGTATCCTTTCAACTTCACATCACTTAAATTCATTTGTAATCCGTATTTTGAAAGATGAGTTCTACATTGATGTGGAGAAGACCGATTCCCTAAAGAAAATCAATTAGTTCAAAGCAATAAAGATAATTGCAAGTAGACCTCTTCAGCTGCTGTACTGTCTCATTAAAAAAAAAACACATAAAAGCTTAAGTAATTAGATTGTGTGTATTGAGTTCTTTGAAGCTTGAAATCTTGCACTAATACCAAAAAAACCATAGATCATTTAGTGCATCTGAAACTTTTAGTATCTTATGTGATGATGCATCATAAAAAAGGTCTATCATAGCTTTAAATAATAACCACTTCCACCCCTTCCCCTTTCTGGTTAAGTGATGACTAAATACTGGGTAGTTTTCTGGACAGCTCTAATTGGAAACTAATGGTTAATTATACCAAATGTGAATGCTAGATACCTAACACGAAGCAGACTCAGCAGACTGGAGGAGGGGTATGCTTTGGATGGCACTTCTCCAGCTTCCAGAAAACAGAGGCATTCTGATGCAAGCTTTTTTTTCTTGCAGTATCTACTATAAGACCCTTTCTGAAGTCCCTGAAAACTCAAACCTGCTATTTAAGTAGTTGTTCAAACTCCAAAATTCAAGTTTGAGAGTTTATGGGCTTACACTAAGTCTTAATTTTAGTTTATGAGAAATTCTACTTGAGTGTCAGAGCTACTCCTTTTTGATCTTGCAATCAGTTACTGGTTAACAGAGTAGGGTTGTGTTTTCTTTTTTGTTTTTAATAAGTTAGTGAATAATCAAGGGTATCTCAATTTGAATTTAAGTACAATATTTTTCCCTGAAAGCCTGAATTGTGATGTCTTCTGATAGCAGACCATTCAAAAACCTAGATTTCTTTGAGGTTAATCTCTACCAGAGTTTTTCTGATAAAATAAGATGTTGTTYTTCAGTTCTCCCTGTATGTGAAACATGGTTGTAACTAGTCTGTGCCTGGTTTCAAGGTAAAGGTAGATTTTCAAATGCTTAACATTTTTCTCTTTCTCATCTCAGTTGTTGCAACAATTATGACTGCAGCATTGAAGCTGTTATGTGCCAGCATCTCTACTGGTTCAACATTTAAAGTTGTAGGGTCAAGTTGTTGTGTATTGACCTGACTTGATATGTTCTTTTACAGCAAATAACGGTGGGAGAGGGAATAGTAAAGTAACAGCTCTGTTGAATTCAGTGCAATCAGCTACATTACCCAAGTAATGTATTAAAGTATTTTCTAAAAGAAATGTGATTTTAAAGATAAGACTAAGGATTAAAATACCTAACCTAAAACCTTGGACTGTGTTTTTGGTTTTGGTTTTGGTTTTTTTCCCCCAGACTTACAGCCATGTGAAGAGTAACCTCTGAAGTTACTACACTATAAAGAACAAACTGCCTATCAAGCATCACTAAAGCAACATGATTGGGGGTAGCAGGGTGTAATTTTATTTTAACAAAGTACTACTCATCTAGTTCAAATGGCCAGCTTGGAGCAAAAGCTGACAAAGCATACCCTGAAATAGAAATAATGTGCATAAAGAAGCTGAAAAAGTTTTGCTAACACAGTTTTGTTCTTTTTTTAAACTTCCTTAGAAGTTATGATGTTTTTCTTGACATTAAACTTTAGAGAATTTGAGAATATTTTCTAATACAAAACTTACTATGTTTAGTAGAGGAGGAAAGAAAACAGAATTATACATAATGTTCCAATATGTAAGTTGGCAGCTGAACAGTCCTGTTCCCCTTTTGTGTTTAAAAGAAATAGTTCAAAGAAAAAAACAAGATTAAGGATCCCCCCTCCTTGCCATTTTGGTACTATTTTACATGTGCGTTTTATTGGACTCCAGTTTAATCTTAAAAACTTTTATAATTGCTTTGTTCATGCACTACATTTATAATGCATAATTTTACTAACCTCTAGATATTTCCTACCTTGTTTTTTAACTAGAGACAAAAAAGGAATATTTAATATTTGACAGAATATATTTCATCTTAAACAGATACAGAATTTTTTGTACATTAGCCTTTAAAGAAAAAATGTATCCCTAAACTGGGGACGACAGTAGCATAATTGACATGAACTTAAGCCAAAGTTTTGACTCTTTTGCATATTTGCAATATTAAAAATCCAAGTTGTAACTTTACCTGCCCATGTTATTACAGGAATGATTACCGCTCAGTATTGAAACAGCAACTACTCCTCCAGCTTCAGTCATTATTTAGCTTAGTAAACAGGCAAATATTTTTCCCATTCATTCAAAACTAGTTCAGTGCACAAACACTAACTTTGTGCAGTGCTTGTCAGTCTCCCATTCCTTCCCCAGGGAAGAATATGATCAAGGTAAGGGTATCACTTTCATTGGAAGTGTGAAAACAGTCAAAGAGCTCAGCGTTCTCACCCACTCTTCCCATCCAAAAACTGCAACATGAACTCATCACTTACTATACATCAAAGAATTAACTCATGCACAGAAAAAGCACAGAAAGTCAAACCTCATTGGTTCAGTTTCTTATGAAGGGTGCGTTTTTAGTTCTGATGGGAGTTTTACCACCAAGCACTTGTAGATTTAACTTCATTTTAAATCTAGTTTTACATGAAATTTTAAATACTTAATGCTACAAGAAGGACATGAGCAAGAAAATGGAATGAAGTGGCATTTCTGATGTCTATTTAGAACTGGTTTCTGCCACTGGTCTTGACAGAAATTTCTCATGGTATTACTAACCCACGTAGAACTGCAAGAGCAAGATACCGGAATTGTCCCTCTCTGAGCTTCAAGTATTTTAACTCCCAATACCAATGTATACTTTTTTAATACTCTGATTTTGCTGAAAAGAAAAACAGGACCAGAAATGAGTTTTAATAAACTTATGTTTTAATTCGGAAGGCTCATCTTCTCTGTGTTTTACCAGATTTTCTCTTTCCAGCCAGCAGATGTTTTGGCTTAGAATCAAATACATGTCTGTCGGATTCTCCTTTCCTGCCCAGGCGATTCATTTTCTTCTGAGCATTCTTTGCCATAGTCTTAACTTTCTTCACCATCTATTTARAAACAAACAAATACACGCACTGTGTAACTTCTCCAAATAGGTTTACCCTTTGTTAAAAAAAAGGGTACATTATTTTAAGGAGAACATTAAATAATACACAACATAAGCCACCAACTGCAACTCCACAACAGTATCAGGTATAAGTGACACTAATCTTCCTTAGCAAAACTCTTTTCCAATACAAAAAAATGTGATGTTGCTATCCCTGGAACTCTTAACTTGCTACAGATGGAACTGCACTGTTAGATTATGGAGCATGTTCAGCTTTTAGAGCTCTCTTTTATTTGCACTTAGAGAAAAACATTTTTAAAATGTACTTTCTCAGTCTGTATTACTACATATTATTTTTAAGAATGAATTAGGCACTTTTGAAGGTATGAGTACAAACCAACAGAATATGAAGCCACAAAGAAAAGAGATGAACTGGAAGTAGTTATATTTTTCTGATCTTCTTGACAAACATAACCATCTCAGAATTAAGCTTCCCAGAAGACAATTTAAATACAATCATGCCATTTGAGTTCCTACAAAGATAGGTAACTTTAACAAACCTTAGCATCACGAAGACCAGAGACATCACGTGGTGGGCGAGAGGAGCTGCGACTACGTGCCACAGATTTAGGGGCTTCAGACTCATCACGTTTACGTTTCCTTGTAACACTACGGGACCTTCTTGCATAATGTGCCTGAAATTCAGAACAGCATTTTAATTATTAAAAATAGGAAAAATCAGCACAGACAGAAGCTGGGATTTCAAATTAGGTTAATGTTCATTCATTCATTTCAAATTAGATTAATATGAAAAAGTAGGACGTGAACTGCTGTGACACATTAGTTTGGTTATACCATAGTAACATAAAGACCTTGTCAATYGTCGGTCATCATCTATCTGTCCAACAGCAATATTCAAATTTTAGTGAATATTAGCATGTTCTCTTAAAAATTATTAATTCCACAGTTTTCTGGGGGGGGGGGGTTGAATAAACTCATGGATAAAAACTGATAGAAAAATTAATGGACAGCAATATTGAAGCAATTTTACAACAACAGCAAAAAAGCAATGAAGAAGTCCACTCTGATTACTGGCTATCTCTTTATAGGACAAAGCACAAAAGAAATTCAGACATAAAGACTACCATCCTACAGCATAAGTATAGCTCCTAAATCAACATGGCATGTCAGCTCTGAGAACCATAAATGCTTACTTCAGATGTATAATTCCCTTATTCACTAACCCCCAGTTTATTTAAAGAATTAAGGTCTCAAGTTTCAGATAGTCATAATACTGCTGGATTTGCCATACAAAATGGATTTTTTTTTTAATTTATGATAAAATAAAACGATTCCCCAAGGCAAATTTAGGTTTTGAAGTCCTACTCCATGACTGTATTGCATCTAAAAATGCCAACCAGGCAATCAAAAACTTTAATTAGAACTCACAGCACTAATGAATTGTAAAAAGATAAGCCTGATCTGTCATTATTACTATTTCTGACATAATAGTATCCCATCCAACAAAACAGTCTCGAAATTTTAAGAAGTATGTTTAGCCAATCCCAATTTGTATACCAMGTTCTTGAACCCTATACAAATTCAAAGGAAGTTCTAATAGAAAGCAGTGCATATATACATTTGTGATTCCTTATAAATACTGGGGGGGAGGGGGGGGGGGTGTTCAGGCCACCCAGCCTGTTACAACCATGTCACTCAAACATTCCGGTATTGGCTGCCTCATTCAGATTTCACATTTCCTCCATAAGAGCCCACCTCTCTCTTGTGCTAACCATAATACACATTTCAAATGTGCTCAAAGAAATTTAGCATACAATGAAACCGATCTCTTTCAGATAACTGTAATATTTAATGAGCAAAAAGCTTACATCATCTTTATTAGTCATGTCAAGTCCAAGATCAGTCATTTCTTTCTCTAGCACCTTCCGCTGGACCTGTAAAGAGAAAGTTAAGAAATCACATTTCTCTTTAAAAATAATGATCCTATCTGATTTTTGTCTTAATAAATGGCCATAAGCCTATGTATATACATAGGTTTACTATATACATGTAAATACTATATACTATATGTAAATATGACATCTTTATTCCTCATGGCATACTGCACAACCATATTATGAAAGTCATAACTTCACGTTCACTTAATTCTCTTTATCCATAAATCCTTATTCACAGGATTTGTCCCAGCATTCCAAAAAAAATCTTTCAAATAGTTTGTCTTTTTTTGAATGGGGGAGAGAGGGGAAGKGGCGTTTCTATCAGAAATGTTTCCTTCTCTCCCGAAAGGCATACACTGTGGGGGAGGATATATTTTTTGGTGCAAAACTAGCAAGATTCATTTTCTGAAAATGTCTAATTTTTACAGTTTGGTATCTAGCAATCCTTTTGGACTGGTTACAAGAGTTTTTGACATTAGAAAGTATGTTATCTAGCTTCCAAGAAGAAACATCTGATCTTTTCCAGCATAGGAAGGCCCCATAACAAATTTTACACAATTTTAATTTTAAATAATGATCTCAAACTTCTAACTTTACACATAAAAAATAAAATAAATAAAAAAAATCCCATAGAGCAGCCCAACTAAATGAGCTGGATTATATTCCTAAAACCTTTTCTGCAATATATATGGTAATCTTACAGAAAACTCATTTGTGTGACATAATACAAATCCTTTTGTATGTCCCCATAACTAAGATCAGCACTCCTATGAATACAGAAGAAAGCAAGCAAGCATGAGGGTAAAACGTGAGAAAAAGCGATCAGTTCCACTACAAAAATTATACTTTTTTATAGTTATTATACATCAGCAAGATTTTATTATACAATATGTTCTATACTCACCTTCTTAGCCGTTCTAGGCATCCTCGGACCCCGTGTATCTTTCTCCTTTGACTGCAGGATTTTCAGTTTCTTTTTTTCTCGGATCTGTTGTGCCAGATGTCGGATTTCCATCATTTCTTCATCTTCACTCTCAGGTTCACTGTCATATTCTCCAGCAGCTTCTCTCAGTTCTTCCTCTTTTTCTAATTCTTCCAGTTTCTTAAAATTTGAGGAGATCAGATGAAAATCAAGAAGTTTGTATTTGGACCACAAATTCAAATCCTTGATTTATAATCTGAGGATCTCAAAATTACATTTTTGTATTGGCCAGAGCTATGACAAAAACACCATGGAGACCCTTCAAAGAAGGAGCTATGTGACTTAGAACGATCCTTCTGGCCATGCTTAATGCAGTCAGAGAAATGGATTACTGTGCAAGAAGCCATGGGGTGCAATACTACACAGGCTTCCTAGCTCACATTGTAGTGCAGTTTGGCTGCATTTGTACAGCTGTCCTGAAGCTGCCTACTGCATTGATGTACTGTATCTTGACCTGCCCTAGCTGTGCTGTTTATGGCATCATACTCTCAAAAAATCTTTCTTTCTACATTTAGCGTGAGTCTGGAGCACCAGCAACTCAGATGAGCCCAACTGCATAATGAGCAGCTCCACAGTCTGCACTCACTACTCACTGGGTGAATGTTCCTATTATTAATAATACATACATTTTGATAACTGCATTCCTTCTGTCTACAGTCAAAGAGTCAAGAGGTTACCTTCTGACAGAGTAAAGCAATTTTCCATTTTTCTGAAATTCTGCCCTTAGTTATTCAGAAAACAGTATCTTTTCCCATGGCAAGTTCAGACAATGTAGAACTTGTTTTCATGAAGCACTGTTTTCATCTAAGAATACAGTAATTTACACTAAATAAACTAATGAATGAAAAGGCAAGAAGGTGTAAAAAGAATAATGGAAAACTCACTTTCATGATATCCGGATCAATATAGTCAAGTATATTATGACCTTCCCATATCTCTGGTATCTTATCGTATTTTTCAGATGAATTCATCAAGTCCCAGTATTCTTAARAAAAATTTAAAAAGTTAATAAAGTGCCAAAATAATTTCAAAAAGTGTTCAATGTTAGAAGACAACACTGAGATCATAATAAAAAAATTGTCATATTCCTAAGTAGCACAAATCTGATAGYATCTCTGATAAATATTCACAAATACTTCGGATCCCCTTCCTACTTCAAAAGATTGCTGGACAATGACAACACCCACTGCAAAGCCATAGTAAGCAACAGATACCCAGCTGAAACAGAAYACATGCAACCTCTGTCATATTGATACCTCCTTGAAGAGGACAGTATCAGGAGATACCGCAATATAAAATAAAGGTAAAAAACAACTGAATCATCAGACTATTCATTACATGTCATTAATTCTGAAATGTGAAAACACTGARTGACATCACAGAACACGAAAGAGTCAATAAAGATTAGAAGTTATGGAACAGCAGAAAAGAACAGTATGCAATAAAATGGTGCTATTGATACTTAGTTGAAAGGAATCAGGTTTAGGTATTCTCCCAGAAAACAGAAATAGTCAAACTTTATCGCTTAAGTATTGAGACTTATATAATACTTACTCTGAAGATCCAAAACATAATCATCTCCCATTTCAAGTTCAAGATCTCTTTCCTGCAAAGATATACACAGTTTTATATGCCTTCTAATTTTAAATATATGTGCTAATTCAGCAAATTTAAAAATCATCTACTTATTTCCTCATTAAGAGATGCCACTTACCAGTTTCTTCCTGGGKGCGTCTACTTCCATTCGTTTCTTACGTGCTATTGCTCCCTCAGGTATAAAAGGCAGCCGTTCCTGAAATTAATGCAACAACCCCCCCRCAAAACAAGCATGAAATGCTTGAATCCATAATTTTTATAATGCTATAAATTACTACTGTATTCTGTTTCTCAAGAAAATAAAGTCCTAAGCTGACTCACCCATCAGCAGAGGCATTTATAGATGAAAAGTAAACACATCTCACTACATTAATCTGTTCACATGTTGAGCCAAGAGAGAATTCTCATCCTACCTTTATTTTAAAGAGTACTGGAAAATATATTAAAAAGRGTATATATGTAGCCTACCTTGTTATCTCTTTTAGTTGGTATGGCCAAGTGTAATCTATTCAACACTTCATTCACTTTATTTCCTTTCATTTTAGTATCAACACGATGGGCCAACAGTCTGTCACAGGCCTAAGAGTGCACACAGCAACATTAGGAAAGGAAAGAAGTCTTCCTGACACAACAAACAATGCAGTAGACTTCCAACTCCAAATACCTAGCTTCACATCTGATCTTACATTTATTCTCTTACCTCTCTTGCCCTCAAAAAAATCTCAGGGTATTTCAATATAAAAAATATCACGGGAAGATGCATATGATTTATATTTTTCATATAACTAATCTTTTATAATGAGAGCTGACAAATTATATAGATAAAGCAACAAGACCAAGATAAACCTAACCATGAAATTTTAAAATTATGCATTACATTAGATATAAGTAAGTTTCCAGAAAGAGGTTTGCATCTAAATCTGCTGAGGCTAAACAGACTACCAAGGATAGCATGCTTAAAGCTTGTCACTATAATGCACAGTTTAACAGCGATTAAATTCACACAAATGAGACAAAATAGTTAGCTGTTCATTTGGAACAAAACTGACAGAGAAAAAACTTACTTCTGTCTTAACTTGGATTACACCTTCTTCTGTTAAAGTACTTGTCTCTATTACAGAAAATCCTTCTGCCTGAAAAGTTTCAAATATTTTCTGAAACAGAAGCATTATTCCAAAAAATTACACTCTGCAGATTTCTTAATAGAACATTACCATTAAGAACAGAAATTTTAATCCAATATCAACACATGCAACTTGTTATTGAATATTTTATTAAAATTTATTTCTGAAAAGATGACCAGCTTTATGGCTACAGTCTTATTTAATCTTTTTATCTTTTAAGCACATAACTACCTTCTATGAAAGAATGACAAAGGACATATAAGCAAAAAAAAAAAAAAGAGAGAGAGAGAGAGAGAAACACAAATTATGTGCATTCTTGAACTTGTGCATGTAAAAAAACCCTAGCCTTGGATATACACAAACTGCTGCCCAGCAGGGGTTTCTACAGGTTTCTACAGAAATTGTTCAGCAGCACCTCTCAATCTAGCATTCATTGTCTCTGAACTCTCACTGAAATGTAAATTATTGAACAAAGCTATTCAGTCTTACTTCCAACTACCATGGTAAACAAAAGCTCTCACAGCCTCAAAGATTTCTGAAACAGCTAAGGGGTTGCCTTCTGCTTGGTATTTATAATATTCAGGCAAGTATATATATTACACACTACTTAAAAAGATACAGGGCAAGACCTGGAAAATGACTTTCCATTACATTATTAAATAGTTAAAATAAGAAATGACATGTAAAAGTCTTTGCCCAATATGAGTTATGTTAGTCCATGATAAGTATTTTTGCAAATTCCAGAAGAAAGCGAGCGAGCTGGGGGAAGCATTCTAACCTGACTCTCTTCAGGAAGTTCCGCAATCCTCTTCACATCACACTTGTTTGCAACAATTATAAGCGGCTAGTAAACAGAAAATAAGTATCATTACCCAAGTTATCACATTATAAAAACCTGGATTTGATTAACAATGTAAACCATATCTACCTTGTTAGCAAATAATGGTTTAATATTTCTGAAGAGTTCTACTTGCTCCTCCAGGCTATGCCCACACTGTTCAGACACATCCATTACATAAAGCACAGCAGCACGAAGATGTGCAAGTGCAGTTATAGCCTGCATCTCGATGGTGTTCCTCTCTTCCAAAGGATGGTCCAAAATACCAGGAGTATCTACCACCTAAAATTCACACAGATATAATTAACTCAGGCCTTATTACAAGACAATTAATAAAGCATTTTGTAAGGTGCTTGATTGTTGGTCAATATTGCCTTTTTTGACAACAGTAATTTTCTTGCCTTTCAATCGTAAGTAAGTCTGCAAACTCAGCAAAATTGAGAATACGAAAGTGGAATGACGGGAGAAGAATGTGGTTTTAGAACAATGAATATTCCAAGTACTGAATGACAGGGAAGAGCCCTGCCCCAACCTGGCCCAGAATTTGACAGTAATAAAAAGTCTTCAATGAGTAATTCCAGTTCTCATTCCTCCCTCAAATTTAAAACACACACATCTACGTGTACATTTTGAGAATAGATTTGGACTACTAACCTCATTTGGCATACTGCATTAAAAATCTTGCACAGCAGCTCTCAGACATAGTATGTCTCATCAAGATAAGAAAACGCAGCTCACATTGCAAAATGGAGAACCAGATTACAACCAGTTAATTGTTTTAAGAAAGTGCAAGGTAATAACGGTTCTTACCTGCCAACGCAGATATTTATAATCCATGTGTCCCACAAAAAGAGATTTTGTGGTAAAGGCATAAGGCTGCACTTCTACATCTGCTCTTGTAACCTTAAAACAAGATTTATTCATACACATTTACTAAAAATATCCTGAACTGGCAAGCAGTAAATCATAATTATAATACACTTCTTTTGCTACAGGAAGGTTAACAAAATGATTATTCTGGCTCATTCTCTGCAGGAATGTCTATATTAGAAAATACGTTAATCAGATACATGCTATTTTGGTAAAGGTGATAATACACTATCTTACAGTATTTTAAGTGAAATCTTTTGTAATTTTCCATTTATCCTTCTACATATTTCACTCAATCTCTATTCACACATACAAATTTGTTACCTCTGACATCAGACAGTGCCATAATGACATCAAATTGTTTAAGTGTTACTTTAAAGTATTTTAATTAAATGGTATCTCAGTAATATTTTTGAAAAAGAATTCACACACCTTATTTATAAAGCTAGATTTTCCAACATTTGGGTAGCCACACAACAGAAGAGTTCGTGTATTGGGATCGATGGTTGGCAAACGAGACAAATGTTGTCGCACTGAAATGTTAATGTTAAATGTTTGTGATAATTTAAGATAATTTAACAAAAATGAAAGAAAAATTCATATTCTGAAGTTTTTATACACAACTTAACTGGCTTTTTGGACTTTATAAATTGATTCACTGATTATTTTTGAAAATACATAATCGTTTGTTAACTCCAGAATTATCTACATACAAGAAAAGAAACTGTACAAATATTTTAAAAGTTAAAATCTCTGCCCATCTCAGCTAAAATGACCTGATCAAATCAGATAGCATAGGCTGAAGTCAGGAACAATGTTTGGAAAATGTTTAGCACTAATTCTTCAAACATATATAAGTGAAGATAAGAAAAGCATGAATGTGACTTTTAGGCAAGAAACATTTTATAACTAAAAGGTTTTTATATATATATATATATATATATATATATATATAAAAAACTGTAAGTTATAACACTTGCAAAATCTGAAGAACTTTCAATAAAAAACCTACTTAGAAAACAAATTATAAGTATTTGGGGGTTTTGGAACTGTTTCTATGGTTCCTGTACAAAGTTGCTGTATTAAACGCATTCTTCTGTTTTTACCTGCTATTGTTATCAGTAACAGTTTCAATGTTTAACTGCCATCTGTAAGGACGAATGTTTCATCCTCTTCAATAGCCTTATTTTGGCCTATTTAGAACACAAACCTTGCTCCAAATATTCCAAGCTTTGTTTCTGTCTTTTGATAATTGTGCACATTCGTCCCAGCGCAGCACGTTTCAGCTGTTTGCAGCGGTAAAGAGAATCACCATATTTCATCAGCCTCACATAGTCTTTAGCAACACTGTGGGGAGACAAAGAGATAAGAAGTTAGCCAGCAACCAAATGGACAAGCACAAAATAGAAGAAATGAACATTCCTTACTTGTCAATCAGATTCTTGGCAATATTAATCTGTCCTAAAGCCAGCTTGTAGTGATCTTTGTCATAGAGAACATTCATCAAATCTGCATAAAAAGGATGAATATCCTAAAACAAAAATACAAAATAAAATTAAGCCCAATATTTTCCTTCTTTAAGATGATAATAACGACCTAAGTTCCTTTTTTCCTCAATTCAGCAACACAATTGACAACACAAACCAGACTGCTTTCATTCCTTCTTAAGAAAACAATCTGCTTAGTCATTACATGCAGAATTCTTAATAACGTTCAATTTCTTCCGCAATACACATTTTGGACTGACTTGTACGAAGTTTCCCTTTCATCTTCGCTTTGTAAAATATTTAAATATTACACCTTTGATTTATTTTTAATAAAGAAACTTCAAGAAACCTATAGAAGTAGTTTCTAAAAGCAAATTCATGCTACAAGAGAAGAGCAACAAGATAACTCCCCTCTTTTTTTGAGTGCTACATTAAATTCTGTATAAGACTGGATAAACAGCATTTCTTTAATGCCCAGATAAACCCTTCAGCATTTTAAGGAAGCACCATCTTTATTTCAAATTGTTTAAACAAATTTCAAACAAAATGCTTTAGCTACTCCTGAATTTATTTGCAGAAATTTCATCATCCGATGTTAAACAAAATACAGAAGATATTTGGGGGAATTCTGCAGTAAAAATCACTGGCTATGAAAACATCAGGAAAAAATATAGCTGCAGATCAACAATTTAAGCATGAACAGAAAACTGCCTACAGAAAACCCTACTGGATACATGGATTCAATTGCAGTTGTTGGAAGCTAGACCATGGGCATCTTGTCAAAGCATGTTTTCAATAATATCCTTTATAGGGCCAAGAATAGTGTTTGTGTTGTTAGAGTAAATCTTTTGAAGAACTGTAGGTGGGAGGCAATGCAATAAGTTTGGATATTTCTTCCTCCAGGTATTTTCTAGGAAAGACTAACCATGAATATAATGACTTACATTTACATACACAAAGAATAATTAAGCAAACACAACATACAGACTCTAAAAAAACTTTCTTTCTCATCACTCAGTAACAGTTTCTATCAAACTGACTTGATCAGAAAGTTAACGTAGAAACCTTGCAAAACTCATCATTCAGTAATCACTTATGAGCAGAGTTTAGACTCCATTTCCTAGCAGGAAAATAGTACTCTTGTACTACAGGCTTGCTAAAGTTACCCCCTTCGCACCAGTCAAAATGTACTATGCACTGAATCAGCTTAGGCCAAAATAAACTCAAATAAAACCAGTACAGTGTTGCAAAAGTATTCACGATGCCTTGAAAGCAAAGTTCCTTTGTATTATCAAATGACAAAAGACTTACATCTAATTTTGGGAAATCTGTTAAGATCTGAGTGAGTCTATCATGGTAATTCTGTTGAGTATATTTGACTTTTCGCATGTAAAATTGTCGAATCCGATGGATTTGATAATGTTTATGAATGACGGTTGGAGTCTTTCGTTGAGTCTTTGACAATGTCAAATCTATGAAGTCCTGCAATTAAAGAAACATTATTAATTACACAAACGGCCAAGAAGTAATAATGCAATAAGGGTATTACTTTTATTCTGGTGGAGGAGCAGGCCGACCAGGTAAGTGCATCTATGCCATATCATTAGTTTGGAATATAAGAATTTTGCATGTTTTAAGATCAAGCAACTTATTGCAAGGTTGTTGTGGATGCAGAAAAATATAAGTATCAGCATGGTTAACATTAGTGTCCAAGTTTAATACTAACAGAGTTTCTATCGCTGAACAATAATAGGCAGTTTGTACATTCTCTATCCGGTTTTTGTTACAGTTATTTAAGAAATTGCCTCCTTTCCACGTTTTCGGCAGCAGCAGCAGCAGCTCTGGAAGCGGCCACAGCTCCCCCCCGGGCTCCACCGTGCCGGGATGCCAGCAGGGTTGTCACCTGCGGTCCCAAACAAACTCCACCAGACGTGTCGTGTCAGGGAACGGCGGCGGCGGCCCAAACCACGCTACACGCTCCGCCCGGCATACGTTTGACTAAGATGTGCATTTTTGAGCAGCAGAGAATTTTTCTGACATTTCAATCGTATGTTAAACCATGGCTGTGTGGCAGCGAAGGTGCTTATTTATTAATTTTACGTCAGCATGACCAGATTTTCAAAGCCAAAGGGCCGTCTGTGGGCCCCGCGGCGCTCCGGCAAGGGCCACGCCGCCGCCTCAGGGGCCCTCCTCGGGCAGGGGCGCCCGCTCCCCGGCACACATCCCCCCCCCCCGCGCACATGGTAGGCGCCGCCAGGCCCAGGAGCCCCAGCCCAGGGCGAGCCCACAACGTCTCCCGGCGGGGGGAGTGGCGAAGTCCGAGGCCGCGCCGGGCGGCGGGGGGGGGGCGCACTGCCCTCGCGCGTGTGGCGGGCGCGGCGCGCGCCCCGCGCCGGCGGGGGAGAGCGGGCGGGAGGGGGCGAGCGAGCGCCGTACCTTGGCAGAGGGCACCACCGTGATCTTCTTAAAGTTGTAGAGCGCCA
>NW_020449307.1:3851905-3861665 GCF_003343035.1 Apteryx rowi | reverse complement strand
CGGAGCCTCGGGCGCATGGGGCCGCGCGAGGGAAAGACCCAGCCGTGAGCGGAGGCGTTTGGCTGTGGCTGACAGCGGTCGTGCTCTGCGCCCCGAAGCGCTGCGGAGGCAGAGTATTTCATCTTGCCCCCGTTAGGTTATGCGATTAAAAGCTAATTTCTGTTAGCACAAAGGAGCCGGGGGGGGACCCCAGTAACCCAGTCAGTGCCGAGGGTCGGTGGGATCAAGGTGGATTGGGGAGGAAAAACCATGGGAAAATCGAAAAAAATCAAAACCCGCCTGGACGCGATCCTGTGCAACGTGCTCTAGGTGACCCTGCTTGAGCAGGGGGATTGGATGTAGATGATCTCCAAAGGTCCCTTCCGACCTCAACCCTTCTGTGATTCTGTGAAAAGGGGATAAAAGGGGACAGTAGCATGTTAGCAGGCTGGTCAGTGTGCTCCTCTGACCATGCACTCCACCTAATCGCCACGGACTGTCCTGTCTTTCTATTAAACTCGTTTTCTAACTGTGCCTGCGGGTGAGCAGGGTCTTTATGCTTTGTGTGGGGAGATGCCAGCCCCTGGAAAAGGGCTGCAGGGCCACGCACCAGGGCCCCAGCAGCTGGAGGGGCCGCACGCGCACCGGTGTGCGTGATCGCCAGGGAACAGCAAACCAGACGAGCCAGCGAGCAGGTAGAAGGCTCGGGAGCAGGCGTTGAGGAGGCTGTAAGTCCAAGCCGGGTAGCAGCGAGACGGGGGACTGGAGAGTTGGCTGCTGCAGAGAGCAGGGCGTCCAAGCCAGCTACAGAGAGGCGGTGAAGTCGGGGCCTTGGCTGCTGGTGGGGCTGTAGGTCTGGACCAGCTATGGGAGAGCCCTGTTTGCGTGTGTGTGTCGGTGGGTGAGGCCACTGGGGATCCAGGATCAGATAATCCAAGTATCCAGCAGCTGTACTGGGGCTGCAGGCCTCAGGGACTCATGTGTCCAAGTGCCAGCATCTGGGGAGACCTGGGGGTCCAGGGACCAGCTACTGGATGGACCAAGTGTCCAAGGCCACCTGCAGAAGGGATCTGTATATACTTTTCCACTAACAAGTTGTTCTCCTGATCAGACAAAGAAGGGAACATGATCGGGTCATTTGTGCTGTTTGTATTTGCATGAGTGCCCTGCTTCCAGCTAGACCTGGGGACATGGAGCAGTGGCCACCTCACCCCTGTCAGACTACTGGATTTGGGAACCCCAAACACACACACACTTACTTCCCCTTTTTTTTTTTTAATAGTAACTTTCTATGGCTTGTCTCAAACTAAATTGTAAATCTGTTTAGGTAAAGGCAAAGCTTGAGTGAATTCTGGAGCAACTGATGGTCTTGGCAGTACTCTGTGCCATATTCTTTTTTGCATGTCTCCAGCAGGCATGAGATCCATATGTAGACCTAACACATAAACTTGAAAGGCACCTAAATGTAATTACATGATTCAATGTGTGTGTCTGTCCCTGTTTTCTGCTTAGTAGTAAGTGGGCATGCACTGAAATACTTCTGTTTCACATAAATTACAAATTACCTGATACAATATGGAAGAGTGAAGTTAGATTAAAAATCAGGAATTCTCTTGGCTTCCACATGTTTTTTTTTCTCCTCACAAAGCATGACATTTTCCACTTGAGAGAATGTAATATATTATTCTGTCATTGCATATTTTTCTACAGTACTAGTTTTTTTATTTAAATGCATTATTCTTTTCGCATTTTCTTTATTTTGTTGTGTTACTAATATTGCTGAAATGCTTCAAACAGTTGTCCAGTGTGCTGGAATTTTTTAGGGTATTTGAAAAGTAATAATTTATCTAATCAGTCGAGTCATAGCTAATCCTTTCCAGAAATTAATTTCAATAATGACTATTCAATCACAAGCATGCTGTTAGAACCATCCCTGTTACTACACTCTCTAGATGATGCTTCAGCTGCCCTGTTATGATGGGGCATGCTGCTTTGTAAATATTTTAATGCTAGTACTTCAGTCTTCTTTCTTGAAGTGTTCTTGAAGCAGTGAGATTTAACTTCACATTTTATTTATGTATTGTTTTGTCTGCATAAACAATTTTATAAAAGTAGGAGCTATTCACTAAACATAATACAAATGCCACATGTATACTGCAGAAACATTTATTATAAAGAAGCGCTTGGTTGGCTCCCTGGCCAAGTGGTGCAGTGTCCTTATGCCCTTATCACGGTACGTCTCTCTGGGTGATGTGCATAGCACAGCACATGGTCTGRGTCTCACTGGGTGCCATTCGTTGCTCTAGTACAAGGTACAAGAATAATTTCATGTTATTTATAATTTCAAAGTGATAGGAGTTGTAGTCTACTAGAGTGATGTTTTTACAACTAAAACTGAGAATATGTGTTACATGCCTGGAGTCTGGCGTGAATATACCTGAGGACATCTGAATGCAGAAGGCTGGCTGGGATGTGTGCAGACCAAAAGGAACACAAGGAAGAAGTCTCTAGAGGACCCCCAAACAGCACCCAAATTTTGTTTTGGAAGGAACTAGTTCTCTTGAAAAGAGCTCAAGAGTGTAGTAACACATATGCAGTGCAGACAGTTGGAGGACTTGGACCAGGGTGGAAATCAGAGCACTAAATTATTTGATGGTTAAGACATACCTGGAATGAACTACATGCTACATAGACAGGTAAGTAGATAGAACACGGAGATTCGTGATGCCGTTCTTTCCAGTTTGTATCAATGTGAAAAATGGAACAGCAAACAAATCGCTTTTCAACTCAAGCTAAACACAGCAGGAGAGAGTACAAAGATAGCAGCAGTATCACATTTGGCAGTAAGATTTCTTGTACTGAATTGAGATAACTTACTTTAAAAACATGTCCTTACTTCTCTCAGTAAGAGTGCAGTGTGTTATGTGGGAAGGAATTTTCTCTTTTAGAACAAGGTAACTCTTCCTGTGCAACACCTAAGGTGATTGACTAACATTGTGAAGAACGAGGGAAAAGCTGTAATTATTTAGTAGTAGTATTTGTTGATTGCATGTGATCCAGTCAATCCAAGAGTATTTTAAAATGGTTCGTTCAAAACAAGCAGTTCTATAAGCAGAGAAACTAATTAATTCTCCTTTCCTTTGATTTTACACCTCATGGTAGGTCTCTGGTAAACATTAAGATCTTATCATCAAACCTCTTCCTGTAATTAGGACTTTCAGAACATCTCTCTCTCACGCGCGCTCTCTCTGTCATTTGTGGGTGACAGGTAACAGGCCAAACAGCCAAGCTTTCACATGAAGACTGATTCGTGTTCTGCCTAGAAGTGATCTAAAGCAGAATCTGCTTTAATGAGCACAATATGGAAGATACCAATAATGATCAGAAAAGATGCCAATTTTTCACTTTATTTTTAGACAGATCCCCCTCCTTTGATCTCTCATTTGCCCTATATTGGATCTCAAAGTAACTTCAAATGCATACTCTTCACATTCAGTCTCCGGCTATCATGGAACAAATTAATGCCCCACTAAATTTTAATAATGAAAGTTCATTTTGCTGCCTACCCAGCTAATAAACCTACAGTAGTGTCATTCCCCAGACATGGATAGCACATCACAAATGGATTTAAATAATAAAATAATAGAGAAAAAAAGGTTTTGCAAGATTTCCGAAGCAGTGGAATGACCTACATGCAACAAATAATAAGCAACTTCTATCCTTTTATCAGAAGAATCAAATTCATGAAATTCAAGTTTTAGTTAAAAATGGTGTTTGTGACCCTTTATCAAACAGTTGTAGGTGCTCAAAATGTGATTGGCAACTCCTGAGACTGCCACAGCTGTGAAATGTAGTTTCATCTCAAAGGAAACTCGGAAAAACCCTGTGTATCTCTGTGCACTCCTGGCAATGAGCATTGGTCACCAGAGACACTGCTTTGTTTTGAAATTGAGGCTGCCAGTTCCCTGGGACTATTCAAGGCTTCTTACTGGTTTTTGTTCCAGAAAGACTTGCAGGCATATGCATTATTTCTACCTGGGCCGTTTTTTTGTCTGGGCATTTATGAAGAAAATAGCTCTAGTGAGATATATTTTCATTCTGTTGAAAAATTGGATATGACATTGGCTTAATATCCATAGAGCGTCTAAATTATCAGCTGAAAATTCTAAAAGTAGCCTCAGATTTGGGGTACGCAGTCCGAGTCTGATTTGCACAATGGTTTAGTGGAGTTGTATATACTTAGCAGATTGGTGTATTTCAATTAGATACACCAAATCATTGCCACCTTGTCCATCAAAAGGAAAAGATGTATTCATATAGGTTTCTTCCACCTCTAACTGCATTAATTCTGTAGAATCTCATACAAATTAATTTAAAGTCTAAATCAAGTTTTCTACTGTTTCAACAGTGTAAAGCTATTTTCAGTGTCAAAGCTCATATATGTATGTGTTAACGTTTTAAAGCTAATTTATCAAGCAAACACTGCATACAATGAACCTTGCCTAAGTGGAAAGCTCAGCCTCATATTTCCTTACCAGGGAATGCTTTTGAGGGGGTGTTATTTGATTTTGTTTTGAGATGGTGCCAATTTATGTCAGCGCACAAAAAGCAACAAAGGGGAAGTTCTTAGATTGAATTATTAAGTATCAGACTCTTACTAAATTATCATTACAAAGGGCATGCACGGTAATGGATCAAAGAGCTTTGGAGAGCAACAATACTGCTACAGATGAGTAATGCCTTCTAATCTCTCTTGGTAACATGGCTGAGACACGCTTAGGAACACTTTCAGGAATGCAATATATGCATGTTAATAGTTGTAGTTCCGTGTAATCCTGGGAAAACTTTCAAGCTGTTAAAGGAAGTACAATAAAGACATATCGTGCTATGTCTTTACCAGCTGCTTCTCTTTAAAGTTGTTTGAGGAAAGAAATGGCTCAACCAAAATGGAGATGGGGGACTATGTCCTTTTTTAACGTGATTTGCTGCCGTTGCGTTAAAGAAGATAGTGAGGGCCAGAGGAGGATTCTCCCTGTGCCTGGGGAGTTGCCCTGCTGAAGGTCTAGCAGGGATGGCCTTGTGGAAGGAGCCCCTCGCCCTTGGCGTCAGGATAAGCAGGGTCACATCAGCACTGCTGGGGTCAGGTCAGAACCACACAGGCCAGGAAATGCTCACAAAGAGCTGCGTTCTCCTGCGCCCGTTCCTGTGCAGGCATTCAACCGGGAATACAGGCCAGGAGAATCCCCTAAAAGCCTTAAGTAGCTGCAAGGGGAGCTTCCTGAAACAACATCTTCTCTCACACCCCCTCCAGAGGGAGCCAAACCGAAAGAAAAGGAGCGTCTCAGTAATCTGCTACTAACACTTAATTCACCTGTTCATTCCCGATATTAAAAAAAATAAATCCTCAGGACCAGTCTGAAATCTGGTGATTATTATGGTGTTTGCTAATCATTATTTGCTAAAATTGCTTTGCTAATCTTTCTGAATATAAACACCCAGTCTCAGGTCTGGCAGAGCTTCATAATGCTTTAAGAAATGGGTAACTCACCTACAAAAGTAATGCCTCATGCCAGTCCTCTCAGTGCTCTGGCCCAGACGGAGTGGCATCAGTGGGGTCCCATCCAGCCTTACTCAAAGAAAGTGCCCATGATGCACAGTGCAACACAATGTGCCTCAGGCAACTCTGAAAGACACCTGAAGGGCATAGTTGGCCATTGCCTTTCTCTTAGGTCCAAAAAGAGTTTTGTATGTTCCGCTAGCTCACCTTTTAATATGGAATTATCACCCTAATTTTAAAGTGCTTCACATCTTAGGTTTCTGACCTGTCTGTGACTCACTCTAGCTCCGTGGAAAAAAGAATTTTGGCAGAGACCACTTTGAAACTACTTGTGATCAGAGGTTCTTGACAGAAGGGCCCAAGGTGTGCTATTCATTGGTGAGAAGGATCTTAAACTACACTCACAAAAAGCTAATCACTTTTGCAAGTCTTCCCTGAATGGTGGTGGGAGGAATCAGTGTAAGAAAATTTTCCATGTGAGAGAGAGGGATAAAAAGTGGAGAGAAAAGGAAAGGGAATAAAAAAGAGCAAACAGTAACAGCAGTGTTGGGAAGTAACATACAGGAGGGCCGTCTTAATGTCTGATTTAGTTATGATTTTATTTTGCCTTATTTAAGACACCTACATATCTGAGTGTAGGATGCAGTGTGAGATATGGTTTAAATTGAGCCTTTAAAACCCAGGAATGCAAATATGAGGAGGAAGCAAGATTTCTTAATGGATATCTCTTAAAGTGCAAAACCAGGATGTAATTTGTACTCAGAATAGATATTCACGTTCTGCTTTATTCAAACTTCACATGTTTGGAATTGGTTTTAAGTGTCCTTAGATTTTTGCACTTGAGAACATCTGCAGGTGTAATTTTGCTGGCACATATAATTGCAGGCACATTTTATTGTACTTAGATGCCTATTTTGTTTTGTCTGGAAAGTGAGGAGTTTGACATCTAAATGCCCCTACAATCASCTATGACATAAACTGCATCTACAGCTGTATTTTTGACATAAAACTGGAAAATGAGTTGATGTCCTTTCAGAAAGTAATGCCTCATCTTCACATGTCTAGACTGAATATAGTAGGTTTCAGGTTTTACAATAACGCTTAAATCTTTGTCAGCATATAAGATATTAGCAGTGATATTTTAAAAATAAAATATCATACTGATATTGTAATATGAGAAATTTGTTATATCAAACCAGGAAGTGTTTTTGGTTTTTTTTTTGAGAAGACACTGGATGCCTATGTGAGAGCTAAAACCGCAATGTTAGTTTGGATTGCCTAATATGGTAATATTGTAGAACTGCATTGTGAAATGTG
Organism: Apteryx rowi; assembly: GCF_003343035.1. Classification (NCBI taxonomy): domain Eukaryota; kingdom Metazoa; phylum Chordata; class Aves; order Apterygiformes; family Apterygidae; genus Apteryx; species Apteryx rowi. The sequence goes on along the minus strand of NW_020449307.1, from coordinate 3,854,812 downwards.
TGCGCGCGACTTAACGGCCACAACATACCACGCAGAGGAAGACTCCAGCCTTCATCCCTACACCAGAGGGCTGAAGAAGACTCCCTAGCAACAGTCGGCGCAACCGAAGAAGTTACAGGAAGCGCTACGTATACCCGGAACTAGAACCGCATATAAGGAGACCGTGAGCAGGAGAACGCGCGCGCCGTTGGTGGAGCAGAGACTCCCCGGCTGCCCAGCGCTGTTTTGCTTACTTGTGACTTGCTCAATTATTTTATTAAATTGGAATTTATGCAACCCAGTTAGAGTGGTCGTTACGATTTGTCACGTTTACCTATAACAATTTTGGTGCCGTGACTCGGATCCAGGTTTCCCTGGTTCGGGACTCTGACTCAGGGGAGGCGCCCCATCTTCGGATGGCCCYTGAGTGGGTAGTTCCCCTACCACAACCTGTACTTCCGAACCCTAAATTGGACAAGTAAGCMAAAGAACTGCAGTACCCCGTAAACTTTGTGCACGAAGATCCGAACGAAGACTCAGGATTGAGTAAGTATTGGTAAGTGGTTCCGTTCGGTTGGGGTGGGATACCCGGAGCACGTCTGAGTGAGACGTCCCCAGGGGACGAAGCGAGTGCGGACCCTACAGTAGTGCGTTTCCCATTGTCCGTGAGGGCGTGGGCCACGACCTAGGGGAGCGGTTGAGCGTGTGTGCGTGTGTGCTCCAGAAGATGGAACAGAAAAAGAGCAAGTCTTCTGATCCCATAGAGGGCTTTACAGTACGGTTACCAGATATACCGCCCGATAGCCCTTTAGGACTAATGATTAAGCATTGGGACATTGGCTTAGCAAGGGCACAAAAAAATTGGACCCCGAAAGGGTAAATGGTATACTGTCAATAAGACCCCCGAAGAGCAAAAGACAGGTCCGACAATTGCTGGGGTTATTAGGGTATTGCAGACAATGGATTGAAAATTATAGCAATAAAGTAAATTTTTTATATCAAAAACTAATAGCAGATGGGCTGATAAAATGGACTCAAACCGATGATCAAAGCCTCGAAGATTTGAAGGCCGACTTGGTGAATGCACCTGTTTTGAGTTTACCAGATATTAAGAGACCATTCTACATGTTTATYAATRCACAGGAAGGRACAGCCTTTGGAGTCCTAACACAGGAATGGGCAGGGAAAAAGAAACCTATAGGGTATTTTTCAAAATTGTTAGACCCCGTTAGTCGGGGATGGCCCACTTGCCTACAAGCCATTGTAGCWACAGCCTTATTAGTAGAAGAGGCTAAAAAGATAACCTTTGGAGGAGAATTAAAAGTATATACCCCTCATAATATATGAGGAGTACTACAACAAAAAGCTGAAAAATGGATAACCGATGCCAGRCTATTAAAATACGAGGGCATTTTAATCCATTCTCCAAAGTTGGAAATTGAGACTACAAGCTTGCAGAATCCAGCCCAGTTCCTGTATGGGGAACCCAGTGGTCAATNCATTTTAATCCATTCTCCAAAGTTGGAAATTGAGACTACAAGCTTGCAGAATCCAGCCCAGTTCCTGTATGGGGAACCCAGTGGTCAATTAAGACATGATTGCATGCGTCTAATAGAATACCAAACTAAAATAAGAGAAGACTTAGAAGAAGAAGAGTTATCAGAGGGGACTAAATTCTTTGTGGACGGATCCTCTCGCGTAGTTGAAGGAAAACGCAAATCAGGGTACGCTATTGTAGATGGGAAGTCTCTAGAGTTAATAGAATCAGGGCCCCTAGACAAAACTTGGTCGGCYCAGGCTTGTGARTTGYATGCGGTTTTTAGAGCCTTAGAAATTTTAAAAGGCAAAATAGGGACTATATACACCGACTCTAAATACACTTATGGAGTAGTACATACATTTGGGAGAATATGGGAAGAAAGGGGACTGATTAATTCTCAAGGGAAGAATTTAGTGCACGAAAAATTAATTAAAAAAAACTTTAGAAGCTTTGCGGGGATCCCGGAGAATTGCAGTAGTACACGTTAGGGGCCATCAAAAAGGCACATCTTACCACATAAGGGGAAATAATCTAGCAGATGAAGAAGCAAAAAAGGCAGCTTTACACCTATTGTCTGAAGGAAAAGAGGGCCAAGATAAGCTAGATACCAGGATGAGTTTTACTAAACAGGAAATAGATAAATTACGACAAATAGGAGCCATAGAAAAAGAAGGTAAATGGGTGCTGCCCGATGAGAGAGAAATTGTATCCAAAGGCGTGGCTTGGAGAATCATGAAAGAATTCCACCGACAGACTCATTGGGGAGTGCAAGCATTAGTAGACCAGTTTGGAACCAAGTATATGTGCATTGGAATATATGACATCATAGCAAAAAGACTAGTGGGAGAGTGTTTGACCTGTCAGAAGGTTAACAAGCAGCACCTCAGAGAAAAAGTCCCAGGGGGACGATCAATAGCCAAGAGGCCGTTTGAGAAAATACAGGTTGACTTTACAGAACTCCCRAAAGTGGGCAGGTATAAATACCTATTAGTTATAGTAGATCATTTAACTTACTTTGTAGAAGCTTTTCCCATAGCCCAAGCAACTGCGAAATCGGTAGCCAAGATATTGTTAGAAAATATTATACCCCGGTATGGGAATGTATTAGTCATAGACTCAGACAGGGGACCACATTTYACATCCAAAGTCATTAAAGAAACATTAGATCCTTTAGGRATCARGTGGGARTRTCACACTCCYTGGCATCCTCAAAGTTCGGGAAAGGTAGAAAGGATGAATGGGGAAATAAAAAAACAGTTAACGAAGCTAATGATGGAAACCCAGATGAATTGGATCAAGTGTTTACCTTTAGCTTTGTTGAATATACGAACTCAGCCCAGAACTGACACAGGAGTCTCCCCTTTTGAAATGTTATATGGGATGCCATA
>NW_020449307.1:3796436-3851253 GCF_003343035.1 Apteryx rowi | reverse complement strand
ACCGCAGAGTGAGGATGGACACATGCCAGCAGAATTAAAGGACCGATCTCAGAATCATCGTGGGAAGCCTTTGGAAACCCGGACAATTTAAAAGTAACCTTTAAGAAGAAACCTAGAAACCTCGATAAGTGTGGAAGAATGGTTAAGCGAGAAAGGGCATGATCTTATTGGGATGAACAACCCCGTCTTCATGGTGGGAGAAGAACCTGAGGCCAAAGCGAGCAGTCCTTGAACCGCCCTTGAGCACTACAAAAGAAGGAAGTCACGAACTGATAAACAAGTCAAAGTGGAACCAGGTCCAATAAATGTCGACAGACTTCTCCGCATGGACAGCAATCCTGCACCAATCGTATATCCGCTTTAGGCACGTGAACGGAGATTGTGAGCCAATCATATAGCTATCACTAGCACATGTTCCTATTGCCTGTCTATATATACTCTGTGAGAACTTGAATAAAGGGAGAACGATCATACTCACATTGAGACTCCGTCGTTACTCCGGGTCCGTCTCTCACTCCGACAGATAAGTGAGACCACATTTTGTAAAACCCCACATTGTATTTGTTATCCCTTTGTGTGTTATGAATGTAGGGTTTGTAAAGAGAAGTAGTGGACTCATTGTTAGTACGGGTACCTCCCTAGCGGCATTTGCCGCCCTTGTTATGACAAATTGACCTATTTGACATTAAAAGATCTTAAGAAAAGATCGGTAGAATGGTGGKAAGCTTTTGCTAAAGGAGTACAACCAGAGAAAGGTTGTACCCACGCCAACCACCCCGATCACATAAGGCTAAAATTGAAAACACCAATTGTAGGCGGACCGTGCCGTATRTTGAGTGTCACTCTTGAGAACTGGGAAGCCTTTAAAATCAGAAARGCTCATAAAGGAGGTTCCCCTGAAGAATACGGCTGCTGTCGAGAAGACGGTACACCCTGCTGCTCTGAGTAAAAGAGTAGGCAGAGGAGACAGAGACGTATAGAAACTGTGGGGATCGAGGCCGACAAGCCACCTCCTAAGCAGGAATACCTAAAATTGTAAGACCCAGACTCTTCAAAGTCCCAGAGACACTTGGCATCACAGATCGCCCCTCCAAGGCATTAAGAGTTCGTAAAATATCCGTTAACCAAACCATGGGTCCACTACTCCTCTGGAAGATGATTGTGCTAGGCTTATTAGGAAGACGAATCMAAGGGGAACATAATGTACACCAACCCTTTAAATGGTCATTAATAAGATGGGAAGATCAAACAGTGATCCAAGTACGAAGYGTACCCGGGAACCCTACATTCACACCTACCTTGTGTGAATTGGTACCCATTGAGCCATGTTTGAATCTAAAAGGATTTTACTTTTGTCCTMGTTCYAATCCTGGGCGAGGATAYTGTAACTACCCAAACTCCTATTATTGTGCTTATTGGGGATGTGAAACTATAGCCTCTGATTGGACACCCGGTGCAGGATCAGATAAGTTTATTAAGGTCCAGTGGGGACCCTATGGTTGTACACCCCCCAAACGAGACTCTTCTGGAGGTACGCATTTGCCATATGGGAACTGTAACCACCTAATGATAAAAATTACCTGCCCGGAGGATCCGAGATGGTTTTTGGGAAAGACCTGGGGAGTCCGGTACTGGGAGCCCGGGACCAATAGAGGTGGATTAGTTTTCATAAAGAAAGAAAGTGTGCGACCTACTCCTCAAGCAATAGGGCCTAATCTAATTATTAAGGGAGTAAAAYYRAGARTCAAACCAACGGGCACAATCATTAATTCAACAAGTATTCCCATGAATTACTCCGCCCTGAATAGCACTGTTATAATCCCAGAAAGTGAAACCACAGATAATGTAGATAATCCCCTGTGGAACGTTGTGCAAGCAACCTACAAAGTACTAAATGCCACAAAACCTAATATAACTGCCCATTGCTGGCTATGCTATGACATAAGACCCCCTTTTTATGAAGCAATAGGAATAAATATGACATATACCTTAAGCGATGATTCCGCCTCACATTGTCAATGGGAAGATAAGAAGAAGGGATTGACCATGGAACAAGTTACAGGAATAGGAATGTGTATTGGCAAAGTGCCAAAATCAAAGAAAAAGCTGTGTGGATCTATATCATTGCAAAACCACACCCCTGAAAACGGATGGGTTATTCCCACCAAAGGAACTAGATGGATATGCTCAAAAACAGGCCTRACTCCTTGTGTCTCCTTAAGGGTACTTAATGAGTCCCGAGAGTATTGCATACAAGTAGAAATAGTTCCAAAAATCTTRTACCATCCAGAAAATGTGATGTATGACCATTGGGACACCCCTCHCCCGGTWCGAGTAAAAAGAGAACCATTTACCGCAGTTACTATAGCCACCTTACTAGGTCTTGGGGCAGTGGGAGCAGGAACTGGAATTTCCTCCCTAGTGAAGCAACAGCAAAGCCTTAGCACCCTACGGGCGGCTGTAGATGAAGACTTGGAACAAATAGAAAAATCCATTACAGCCTTAGAAAAATCGTTGACATCGCTATCAGAAGTAGTGTTACAGAACAGAAGAGGGATGGACCTCTTATTTTTGCAASAGGGAGGATTGTGTGCAGCCCTAGGAGAAGAATGTTGTTTTTATGCAGATCATACAGGAGTTGTCAGGGATACTATGGCGAAACTGAGAGAAGGCCTTGAAAGACGCAAAAAAGAAAGAGAAGCCCAACAAGGGTGGTATGAATCATGGTTCAGTCATTCTCCCTGGCTAACAACCCTATTGTCTACAATCGCGGGTCCATTGGCTTTATTAGTACTTGTGTTGACCTTTGGACCGTGTATAGTAAATAAAATAATTAACTTAGCACAAAGCAGACTCGAAGCCGCACACCTGCTATTGATAAGAAGTCAATATGAACAACTAAGTAAAGACAAGAGTGAGCATAACCCTATGCTCTCCCTAGCACAAGAAACTGTTGTCCGGTTTGATAAACAAATTAAAAGGGACCAAAAAAAAAGGGGGGGGATTGTAATATGAGAAATTTGTTATATCAAACCAGGAAGTGTTTTGGTTTTTTTTGAGAAGACACTGGATGCCTATGTGAGAGCTAAAACCGCAATGTTAGTTTGGATTGCCTAATATGGTAATATTGTAGAACTGCATTGTGAAATGTGTGCGCGCGACTTAACGGCCACAACGTACCACGCAGAGGAAGACTCCAGCCTTCATCCCTACGACCACCAGAGGGCTGAAGAAGACTCCCTAGCAACAGTCGGCGCAACCGAAGAAGTTACAGGAAGCGCTACGTATACCCGGAACTAGAACCGCATATAAGGAGACCGTGAGCAGGAGAACGCGCGCGCCGTTGGTGGAGCAGAGACTCCCCGGCCGCCCAGCGCTGTTTTGCTTACTTGTGACTTGCTCAATTATTTTATTAAATTGGAATTTATGCAACCCAGTTAGAGTGGTCGTTACGATTTGTCACGTTTACCTATAACAATATTATTAAACCCATTGAAATAGCCATGTAGCTGCAAGCAGATAAAACAATATTCAAAGAAGATGGCAGTTTGGAAAGATTTGCTGCTGTGTTACGAGTCAGCAGGTGGTGCTTTTGAGTCACAGAATTTAGTTTTCACGTTGCCAAAGGCAACAACATGCAATTCTCTAATAGTTTAAAAGAAGCTTTATGACATTCTTCAGGATCTTTCAGTTGTGGCTTCAGGCACAGTAATAATACTTTTGCCAAATACTGTCTTTTGAGCTATTGATATTGTTACTATCTGCCCTAGCCACTCACTCTGGATAGACCTAACTTTTGTAGATTGCTCCAGGATGTCACGTGCATCTAAGCTTTATGTTTCTGGGTAGTGATTGCTGGTTCCCCAAGCACTGGAAGAGTCAGTCATGTATCCTGGTGCTGATCCCACCAAGGATTCCTCAGAGCTTATGCCAAAACCACCATTTTTTGGCCCTGCAGACAGAGCACCAAGTTATTTTACCATGTCAGACCAACAGTAGTCTGAAGACCAAACCTAACTGCCATAACCAAGAACATAAAAAATGGTTGCAGCCTGTTTTTTAGCTAGCCAGCAATATTTCTGCAGTTCCATATTTTCGCAGCCACAGAGGCTGGAGAAAAGACAGGACATTCCTCCTGACAAGAAACAGAGAACTGAGATCTCAGGAGCTTCCCTTCCCCTGAATACAAGGCCACCAAAGGAGACTACATTCCACAATTTAAATTTTGTATTTTCTTATATTCTTCTTACTGACCTCATTCTCCCACAGTCCTTAAACTGCAAGTCTCTCTACCTATCACAACTCCTTTCTTTTCACATCCTTCATTCCTAGCTATATAGGTCCATATATTTTTCACATCAGAACACTAGTATTGTCCTTGTCAGTCATGTGAATGTTGACTGGCATGCTTTCTGAAGAAAAACTAAAGATAACTGCTAATTTTATGGATCTAGAATCAGTCCCTGTTTTACTAATTCAATTCTTTCTTAACGTATTTTTAACCTTTCATTGATTTTTGTTCAATTCTAAAGTCCTTGCAGTATTTTTTCTTATCCCTTAATTCAGCAAAAGTCCCTGAGACACAGATGTGAATTGGTATGCAGCATTTTGGGTTTCCTGTGTTCAGCTTTCCCTTTATTTGCATTTGCCACACAAACACGCTGTACTGTGAAAAGATGACATTCGTATCACAGTGAGATGGAAAAAGGAAAAAAAACATTCTTCACCAGTGCCTTTCTGTCTGGGTTTTTATAAGGGCACCTTGTCACTGTGTTATTAGAGAGCTTTTCAGAAGTACCTGAATGCCTTCACAGTTCCTTTAAATAATAGTGGGCTAAATCCAGGAGGGCCTTTGGCAGCACACTATGATGATGACTGATTTAATGTGTAAAATTTACTATGTAATCTCATATTTGCTATGAATCATTACTACTAAAATAGTGTCAGAAACATAGGAGTTGTGGACCTACAGGGACCTACATATTATTCCTTGGGGAAATGTATTATCACAGTGGCTTCTGTGAAAAATTACTAAAACTCCCCTTTATCATACTGACTCCAGACATACATGCATTCATATGTATTCATTTGTAATACATGCATAGATGAGGGTATATATACGTATACACACAATTTTGTAATTATATATGTACATATATATAATTTTATATATACACATATATATACATATATATGTATCTATATAATTACAAAACAGTCATTGCCTTCAGAATTCAGTTCACAAATTTTGGGGGAATTATCCTTTGGCAAGTAATATACTGGAATATTACTATTAATTGAAAATTGTGTGGTACAGGATAGGAAGTTAAAACTGCAAAGAAATATCAGAAAAAAAAGAGGTTGTGAACTGTTGTTTTATAATACTTGATAATACTTAGGAACACTTATATAGCACTTTTCATTTGCCCAAGTTTTTAGAAACTAATTAATTAATCTTTGCAACATTCTTGCATAGTAAGTGCTATTCTCAAATAATACTTTAATTAGCAAATTTGCAAACATCCCAAATGGAGATACAACAGAGGGCTCCAGAGACAAGGTCATGTCAGACAGAGCTGTAATGGTTGCACAGCAGAGTGCTATTTGCTCTGGGACCCAGAACATGTGCTACCCTAGACTACAAAGTGCAAAGAGAGGGGTAATTAGGGTTCAATTCCTCCTATTTTCAATTAACACTAATGATTGGAGAGTTTTTCTAATCTGTGCATATGACAGAGAAATGATCTTGAAACTTTCAGAGAAACTGACATTTTGTTGAAAATGAAACAACTGATGCACAATTTACTGATACAGAGTAAATCTTCCATTTAGTCTATAGGCGAGTGCCGTATCACTGATCCCAGACCTGTTGCTTTGAGACCAGTGGAAGTTATAAAGCCTGGACTCCTACTAATTTGTTTTCTTTGTCCCTTCCATGCCTTAGTGTAATAACATCTGCTGTTCCTAATTCCCTATGTGCTCTCACTCTCCACAAAAAAACACCTCTCATTCTTTTCCCCGTGCCTTGCCTTCCACAGCCCATACACAGGATCCTCCTCTCCCTCTCACATCCCCTAGTTTCAACTGTGCAGAAGGCAGAGTGTGCTGTGTCTCCTTCTGAGCTCTGCCAGGGTTGACCGGCCATCTGGGATTCAGCTGCTGACCAGCCAGCTGGCAGACCAAGCAGAAGAGGAAACTTTAGCTCATGCTGCATTAATAGAGGCTCCCTCCTTCATTCATCAATTCTTTTCATTATGTTTGTAGGAAATTAACTTCTGTAGGACTGGACTGCTCTGTCAAGTTCAGTTTAACCTAGCTAACAGACTTGTTAGCCAAGCACTTTGTTGGAGGAAAATTGTTGGACGACGGACTAGCAGCAGTATGGTTGTAGATGCCTTGTATGCTTATGAAACTCAGCTAAAAAGGTAACTGAGGGATCCAGCTTCACTGTTTCTCTCTGCCTCTGTGTCCAATTTGTTCTGTTCAACAGTAAAAGGTAAAAGATTCAAGGTGACAAGAAGGAACTTGAGGCCACGTCCACACTATTTTGAGAGCAGTCTCAAACCCTGATATGAGGACCTTATTCTCTGACCACCAACTCCATGTGCTTTGAGGAACTGGGACTACAATTAGGGCTAAAATGGACAGGATACACAAAAGGTAAAACTTTGAGTTTATGGTGCACCTTAGGGTGTGCCTATAGGCACATTACCTGCATATGGTCAGGCTCTGGAGCATTGTGTTGGGTCTAGCTGCTTTCTCGTGATGCCAGCACTGGGCAAACAAAATAGCCTGTGGTCAGTTCCTGAAGGGCTCTGACAGCATCTACAAGCACAGCCTGATGATGATTCAGGCTGCCTTTGGGTCCTTCTGACAATCTCAGGGTGAGCTGTGGTACTTCGAAGACATGGCTTCTGATACCACAGACCAAAAGCCATAACCTCAATGCACTGCGTTAAGCATAGTTCAGCAGCTTCCTCCTCAGACAGCCCAAGTATGTGGTGCTTCTCTGAAATATGGTGCTTTTTCAGAGCTCTCAAAGAGTCAGCCAGGCTGTAACTAGGTAAGTTAACCTCTACTGTGGGAACAAGATGTATCAGACAACTAAAAATTAGTTGACAACTCTATTAACCATAACAGTTTGCAGATGATGCAAAAGCTAGTGGAATCGTAATTAATAAGGTCAACTCCCAAGAGGGATGTGGTTATGGCAGCTAAGGCTCATTTGAACAGCAGGCGCTGTAAGAAAACTAATGGCAAGGTCACATATCTAAAAAACAAAAATGTAGGTCATCATTATAGATTGGTAGTACTACTTGGAAAAGCAGTGATTCAGAAGATGATTGTGAAGGCCTGATGAGTATCTAAGAACATATGAGCTCCCAGTATGATGCAGCAGCCAAAAAGGAAAATGTCACATAAAAATGATGCTGTTTCCACTGAGAGCAACACTACTGAGGACAGGACTGGAGTATTGCCTCCTTCACGTCTCATTTCCATTTCTTAGAAGAACATTGACAAATGTAAAAAGTTTCTAAAAAAGACTATAAGAATGATTTGAGATCTGGAAAATGTGTCTTCCAATGAGAAATCAAACAAGCTGATCTTAACAAAGAGAAGAGCCTATAAATACCTGTACAAGGAGACATCTGGCAGTAGAAGACTCTTTAAGCTAATAGGGAAAAGGCTAGAAGCTGAAGGTAGGCAAATTCAGACTAAAAGTACATTTTACTGACGGTATATAACTAGAGATGATGTGAATTCTCTCCAACTAGAAATYTTAAAGCAATAATGAGTAACTCTGTGAGATGTAATTTATCTCTAGAAGAAGCTACAAGCCTGAGGAAAGAACTGCTTGATGAAATTTTATGGTACATGCTATGCAGAATGTCAGAGCAGATGATCATTACAATATCTTGTTGGGGCACCTCCATTTCATGCAGGGATTCTGGTTGCCTGATTGTCTAAACTACACATATACACATATCCAGTCTTACTCTGAAGGGAAATAAGATATTTTCTGGCCGCAGAATCACAGAATCGCAGAATGGTTGAGGTTGGAAGGGACCKCTGGAGATCATCTAGTCCAACCCCCCTGCTCAAGCAGGGTCACCTAGAGCACGTTGCACAGGATCACGTCCAGGCGGCTTTTGAATATCCCCAGAGAAGGAGACTCCACAACCTCTCTGGGCAACCGGTTCCAGTGCTCTGTCACCCTCACAGTGAAAAAGTTTTTCCTCATGTTCAGATGGAAGYRTCTGTGTTTCAGTTTGTGCCCGTTGCCTCGYGTCCTGTCGCTGGGCACCACTGAARAGAGTCTGGTCCCATCCTCTYGACACCCTCCCTTCAGATACTTGTACACGTTGATAAGATCTCCTCTCAGCCTTCTCTTCTCCAAGCTAAACAGGCCCAGCTCTCTCAGCCTTTCCTCATAAGAGAGATGTTCCAGTCCCCTAATCATCTTTGTAGCCCTTCGCTGGACTTGCTCCAGTAGTGCCACATCCCTCTTGTACTGGGGAGCCCAGAACTGGACACAGTACTCCAGATGTGGCCTCAGCAGGGCTGAGTAGAGGGGGAGAATCACCTCCCTCGACCTGCTGGCCACACTCTTCCTGATGCACCCCAGGATACCATTGGCCTTCTTGGCCACAAGGGCACATTGCTGCCTCATGCTTAACTTGGTGTCCACCAGCACTCCATGGAAGTAGCCTTGGAGAGATCAGCTGGCTAAGAGCACATATCTAGCTCATGGGACAGAAACCTAGCTTCAGCACATTCTTGATGAGGATATCCATGTTACTGGAGGGTGAAGAGGGAATGGGAAGAGGGTATGTGAGCTGTGCTTAATGAGCATGTACTGACTTACGTAGCCTGCAGCTACGTTGTGGGCCTACCCCACAACCCTGCAGCCATGGTGGCCCCATCTCCCAGGGGCACGGGGAGGCTCCTGAGCTTGCTCCATTGGGGCAGTGGACCCGGCCCTTCCCTACCGGGAGCCTCCACGGATGCTAGCCACCTCCCAGGGAGCCCCTGGCCCCCATGGTGCCTTGAGAATAGGTTTTAAATGGGAGTTCCAAACAGCCTTCTTTGCCCCTTCTAAAATGAAATCTCATTGAGATTGACATTCCCATGTAACATTTCATGTTTAACAAATTGTAATTTCCCAATAAAAAGAGGTTGGATTGCAAGATTTCTGGTTATTCACAAGTGATGCCTGTTTTACTCCTGGATTGCCTTTAGGGACTGGGCTGTGATATTTGGGATTTTTCATTATCAGGCCAAGTCACAACTGTAAATTTCTGGCAACCCAAATTAAAAACCTTCTTCCTAGAAAAGTAATAGCACTCTTGAAAGCCAATTGAAGACAAGACCCCAAAAAAGACATTCCTGGCAGCACATGGTACCCAAGCAAAGGGCCGTGTTCTCCCAGTACAATACTGCATGCCAGGTACCTCACTGCACAGTAATAGTGCTTGCGACTCTCTGCTGTTGTCAGTTACTTGATTTTGTGTCAAAATGAAGTGATAAGTGATTGCTATTCTAAAAGCAGTTTTTTACATCCATTCTCATGTGCTTCTTCTTTGTCATTGGTGTGGGTCTTTACAAATGACAAGTAAAAGTACTGATGATCTGAGACCTATCAGGAGCTGCCGGACACACCATAGACCTCTCATGGAGTAAATGCAGTAAAAATCATTCCTTCTTTGTTCATCTGCTGTGAAGAGTCAAGTGTTTCTTTCTTGTGCTGCTCTATGTCTGCACAAGCCTCCTGGAAGCTTGCAGGTGGAATCCAGGACACTGGTTTTCCCCTAAAAACCCCTAATGGTTTCGATTTGGTTACCTGGGAGATGTCCTTTTTTGAAGTCAGTGTGTGAGCAGGAGTGCTGTGCAAAGAAGGTACTGCTGATGGGCTGTGCTCTCTAAGGAGCTTTAATACTGGGATTCACCTTCCTTTCCTTACCTTTTCTGGGTTACCAGAGCCCAGGTTTGTAATTAAGGCTACTTCAACATTTTTTCCTTTTTCCCACCACAGGAGCAGGTCGGGTGAAGGTTCCTCTTTGTAAGAGTCAGCATGGCCCAGTGGACAATGTACTCAGGAAAACCAGACTCTGTTGTTAACCTTGGACAAGTCAATTTATATATCTGCACTCTTGCCAACTCACCGTTAAAGCTGCTGGGGAGGAGATGTTTCCGTGTTTGTTCAGTACTGAGCTCAGTCTTGGTTGGGCCCTCAAAAGCTACAACAATGTAAATAATCATAACTTACAAATGAGCTACCCTATGCTTTTGATTGTATTTAGGGATAGGTGCCTACTGATATTCTTTGCACATTTGGAAACATAAATATAATAGAGCCACCTAAGGATAAAATTACAGGCCATAAAACCCCCTCTTGTTCACAGTGGATCAGACTGTGTTTCCAAGGTCTGAAAGAATCTGATATGTCACATCAGTGGTAACGATCCCCAAGGCAGCCAGTCACACAGTGTTATTTAAGAGGCATTATGGAGTCTATTGTATAACACAGTACCACAAAGATGGGTTTTGAAAACGTACTCCAGTAAACTGTATGCAAGTTTATTTTCTTTGAAATAAAGGCACTGAATTGTGCAAATGCAGAGGAAACATCTGATGGTTATTCTTTCTTTGTATCACCAAAAATGAAAAAAATAAGCTTCACTAACAAATAACTGGCATACAGCAAAGATCATTATATGTCAAATTACAACTTGAAGTAATCCTTTATCTTCGCATTACAGACTTCACAAAAGCAATTGCAGCTTGTTTTTAATTATTAAGTACTACATAATGGAATAGGCAATATACTTGGGTTTTTCTTCTTCTCCATTTGGGAGATCTGAATTTAAACTCTGGATATGGCTACAAAAGAGAACTCTCATATTACAGTCTCATCTTTCACTGTCCACATGACAAAAACTAAAGTCCAATTAAAATAAATTCCTCCAGGAACAATTAGGCCTGGGATAGCAGTGCTGATGCTATCCAATTTCCAGCGCAGATCAACAGATCTGTGTGAAGGGATCTTGCACAATGTTTGCATATTAATGTTAGCAACATCACCTCACTCATCCAGGAAAAAGGAAATCTGATGACATCATTCATCTTCCCTGTTAAATGACCTGCATGCCTAAATTAATGGCTATTTCATAACACCTTTTTATAACTAGTAATCCAAAACAGCTGGAGTGACGAGTGCAGTATTTTCCAGCCACCAACACCAGAGTCTAGGGGCTGTTGATTGTAAATTCTGTACAGGTTGAATACAGCCTCCACTCAGTTACCTCTAGGTGAGATGGACATTTTATGGATATGACTATCAGTTAAGCTAAGGTGTTTTTTTCATGCCACTTCAGCAGTCTGAAGGAACCTGAGAGTGAAAGCAAATAATCCTTCATAGTTGCCCTCTGCTCAGAGGTCCTCCCGCAGCAGAGCTGAAACCCCCTCCATTGGTTTTGCTCCTGGCTTGTCCCACAGAGCTCAGATGCAGTTCGGGAGGGCAGTGAAAATGCTCTAGCACGCACCATAATGAGGCATGGTCCTCTCTCCCCTAAAGTCAGCCTGTTACTCTACTCACTGAAAATCTGGGTTAACCATGCATCAAATGATAAGGGTATATCTGGTCATTTCCATACCTGAGCAGAAATAAGTATTTTTTTACTGTTTGTTTCTAGGGGAAGGCCAGTTTGAGTGTTTCAGATCAGTGGTTCTCAGTGTCTTCTGACATGTTGCAACAGCAAGAAGATGGAGGTTGGGCCCCTCTCTACTGAAAAAGAGAGAGGGTGGAGGAGTAATGACCCAGCTCACCCACATGCACACCCCCTTCAGCTTGTTGGGATTTACCATCTGGAGATGGAGGTCTAATATTTAATGATTAAGTCTCCTTTAAACAGAGAGGGACATGCTGTACTCAGTCCATGCCATTTTTGTGAAATCAAGGGCCAGGTTTAGCAAGCTGGGCTGGACATGTCAGTCTGAGCGCTGAGGGAGCACAAACCAGCAGGACTCCCTTTGCACTGTGTGCAAGTGAGTTCTGGCTCTCTTCCAGGAACCCACAAGGTAAAAACACAGCTCAGCGTGAAAACGGAGAAAGAAATGCAGCCAAAATGCCATAAGTAAAAGCTGTTATTTAACTGTATTTTTGATCTCGTGATGCACTTTATTTTACACTGAAAGATAAATTTTGAGGTTATAGGTGTGCAGAAACAGGATGAAATCAGCTTTAAGACAATTTGATTGGAGTTCTCTGTGAACATACAGTCTGTAACAATAAGATGGAACTGCTGGATTAATTTATGCTTAATAAACTGATGTACCAAACAATTATCTTCAAGAGAAATAAAATAGTTACAATCTGTGCTGATACCTAGATGAATCTTTGGAAATATTGTGCTAGTGTTCTTCATAAGAATCTCACAAATCATAGATGTTAACCACCATCATTAACTTTGCTGTATGCACACTAGGAAATAGATTTTAGGAGGACATTGCCTTTGAATAATAAAAGGCAGCAGCTGCTGAGCCAGATGCCAACAAATGGCATCAAAGCTGCTGTATTTGCTGTATTTCATATCATCTTCTGTGCTCTGAGTGACAGGCCTTGGTGGACATTTCACACTCTCGGAAGACTCTTGAAGTGTTACTGTGTCCAAATTCAGTTTTTCAAGGGTATGGGTACAAATCCCTGGTGTTAGGAAAGCATGTGAAGTGTTGCTATTGATACAAAATTACTCATTACCTAATTTCCTGGATTCTCTCCACACAAATACAGAGAGAGCTTATTTAATGAAGATTTGATGTTGCATAAAAGCCTCACTCACAACTTTGGATCATTATTATCCATAATGCAAGGTCGGCGAGGCAGGCCAGGATCAGGCCCGGGGACAGTGACCAGGGATGTCCTGGCCAGTCTGTGGTGACGAGGCAAGCCTGAGGGCAGGCCGGGACGTCAGCCCGCGGTTTGGGGTCCGGCTCGGGGAGCTGCGAGAGCAGGCAAGAACACGGCAGCAACACAGCTGCAGGGTAGCTCAGGTGGGGCCAGGGCGAGAGCCGCAGCCTGAAAGCAGCTCCCGAGGGACGGAGCGGGGAGCCCCCACTGAGGCTTCTTCCAGCTTTTCCTTCACAACAGCTCTTATCGGCAAGCCGGCCTTGAGCAGCTGGCCAAACTCTTAGGGCTTGACAAAAACAACGCTGTTAAAAGCGCTTTTCTCAAGACTTAGATAAAACATAAATGCAGAGAACCTCATATAGCACTACAAGTTAAGGTGAAATCTTGGTTTCACTGAAATCAAGGGCTAGATCCTCTTCTAGAAGGAACTCTGTATATACATATATGTGATTAGGGGCTCCTGGGTGCTCTGGTAATAATGAATAAACAGATCAACTGATTTCCACTGAGGAAGGATTCTACCTGACCTTCTATATACATTCATACGTTCATAAATATATTGACATGTACTGCTTATTGGTACTAGAACATCCATGCAATTTTTCTGGGAGTCTCCCTGAACAAAAAATATTTTCAGTAATAGTGCTAGTTCCTATGTGAATAGCCCATTTGGGGGGCAAAAAGGCAGTAAAGATCTATTTTTAAATCTTATATTAGAGTTATACTGAACAGCTATTCCATTTCCCTTGTGCACGCAAGGGAATTTCTCATTGCACATGTATTCGTGCTTTGTTGAGTGTAACTGTAAATGGTACAGATAAAAGGTCACCCATGTATGCCCGAGACTATTCGTCCACAGTCTTACTGATCTCACTCATAAAAAAACTTTTATGAATATTCACCTCTTACTTTCCTCCAGCTGGTCCTGCCTCCTACATACCTTCTGTGGAAGCATAATCATTCCTGTTCTGTCAGTACAGTTCTACAACTACTCACAGAATTACAGAATAGCTGAGGTTGGAAGGGACCTCTGGAGATCATCTGGGCCAAGCTCCTGCACCAGCTGAGGGGCAGCTGAACTGCCCATGAGGATCTGTGATCTGGGGGTCTCCCCCTTCAGGGAACAGACATCCTGCTGGCCCCATGCACTCCCATTTTCTTCATTTGGTGAAGTCCAGGGCATGCTTTAGGAAAGAAATGGAGTTCATTGGCTGGGCTTATCATAGCTATGATTTCTCTCTTCTAATTTAATACAGAATTAAATTTCCAGAGAACCGACACATCTCAAGGGCACATGTGTGAATCCCTCTAGCCACTTTCTCTGATGTTTATCTTGCAAGAGTTTTCCTTAACGAATTATTGCTTGTGAACTTGTTAGGCTCTGATACATCCAATGGATTATTATCCCTCTTAATGTTAATTCTTGAGGGCTAAGTTTTGAGGTGTTAGAGATTATGTCCAGGATCACTTTTTTAAACAGACTGCTGTGGTATTACAGTGTATTACAGTTTCTTCTCTCCAATGTTCTGGCACATACTGAATTTTACATGACCTTCCCAGTATTAAGATGTATTGAACAGTTTTAAACCTGCCTAAATATGCACTTTAGTGCATCATATAATGGGTCAAACTGTTGGTGTTTTTTTACAGTAACAATACATGCTTTAGAAGTTGGCTAGATGGGAAAGACAACTCCCCCTATATTCAGTCAAACTGAACTTGTCAGAACACCTTCTTCCAATATCATATTAGCTTGTTGCAAAGAGCATCATGGTATGATCTAAGACCTGAGTGTATGGACTTTACTCCTGTCCATGTAGCTAAAATTCACTGTGTTCATTGTTAGTTCAAAGTAAAAACACTTGCTATTTTTTTTTTCAGCATGAGGAATGCCTTCATAGACCCCTCTGACCACTCTTGCTTGCCCTGTCAGAGAGAGCAAGTGCAGGGACCAATACTGCCAGGTGTGAGTGACTCAAAGGACAAAGGGCACGGCTGACCCATAATGTATATAGGACCTCCAGATACAATGCAAAATTTAACAAAAGCAGTCCATCTAGAGTGGGTCTTTATAGTTTTCTTTTTTTTGAGAGAGAGAGAGAGAGAAAAAAATGCCAGACAAAGCAATAAAGAACACTTCCTGTCTTTTACAATTTAATGGGACTGCAGTGCCTTGACTGTGCTGAAATTCAGTCGGTGGTAGTAAGCGCTGACTGCAATTCATACTAGCCTCATCTCATGAGGGTTCAAATCTACTGGTGTTCTCTCATTTTGTCCAATCTCCCACCTTAGAGGGATTGACAGGGTTTGCAGCTCACACTGGAAGGGCAGGGTTAATAGATGAACTAGGCTTCCTTTAAAATAGGATGCTGTCAAAATTCAAAAGGAGAAATTTAATAGAAGAGTCCTATGTTAGAAGAGAAAGAGAGTGTCTTAATACAAGTGTCAGTGAGTTGGTCCCTTGCCCACTTAGGAGAAGAACCACCAGCTGAGGTAGGCAAAGAGAAAGGGAGGCAAGGCCCACAGAATAGCCCCGCAGATTTGGTTTTGCARGAAGGATCAGGAGCATCGTGAATTGTTTAGACACACTAGCCAGAAGTGGGCAGAAATGTTTAATTCAGTTTTGTTTATTTTGAATTTTCTGAAGCAGGGAAGCCCTGAGTTTTGTTCTTTTAAAAGGTGAGAGCAGGTCTGATATTCAGACCCAGTGTTGCAAAATAAAGTATTTATTTGGGATTTTCGGGGCTACAGTCTTCTCTGGAAGCATAGCTGAAGGGCTAAGATACAGAAGAACAGTTTCTTTAGGTCCAGAGAAGCAGGCAGTGGCAGTGCCAAGGAACGGTACAAATCTGTGATGCTAAACCCACCCAAGGTGGGCTGCTGTTCTCCCAGGGCCCAGCATTTGCTGACTAATGTCCTAACAATATTGCTCTGCTGGCCTGTCAATCAGTCAGTGTAAAAGCAAATCTCCACAGTGCACTGACATACCAGACCTGAGCTGTGCATGAAAAAGGCGAGGGGTGTAAATTAGCTAAAATAATCTGCTCAGCCAGAAATATTTGCATTGCAATTCTGCTGTTCACAGACGAGACCAGATGTTCAGTTTTTGGGTGAGGCAGGAGCCACAGGCACTGGGACCAAGGCAGGCACACACGCAGTGATGCTCTGTCACATGTGTACTGCAACCAGGCTCTTGCAGTTGGCTGTGCGTGTGTGGTAGGCACTGCACTCTGGCAGTGGTGTCTCCTCTGAGCCCAGGGCTAGGCCTGAAAGCCTTAAAATGGCACTGCTAGCAAACTGCCTCTACCAACCCTTTTTCCTTTCTAAAAATCATGTGCTGCTTCGTTTGATACTGCAATTAGAAACACTGATGACCTGTGAAGTGTCGTTTCTGCAGTTGTTCTCTTATCAGTAGAAAGACCGTCTAGTATGTAGTTTATACCACCTGGCAGCYAGGAGCAATTTTCTAGGAAATACAGCTTCGTTGCTCTCCTAAGAGTAAGAAAACATGCAAAGAAAGGAAGATATGCAGGCTGCAGGGCTTATCAGTGAAGCCTGCTAAGCTTCACAGCACCAGCCATAACTGCTGAGGCAGGGAAGAGTAGAGAGGGGAACAGAATATAAAAACAACCTTCAGAGAGGTGGGAACTTTGGTAAAAGGAGAGTTTTTTTCTCTTCAGCCCCGAATGAATTAGCTGGGAGGCACTTCTCACCTAGAAGGGAGACAACCAGGTTCTCCTGCCAACAGTAAGCTCTCTCCTGTGTATCAGATGAAGCTGGGTTCATGATGACTGTAGCTTGCTAGTAAGACAAAGGACTTCACTAGAAGACCTTGGTTTGTGGACTTTCACCTTGACAACCGGGAAATGAAAAAGACACTCTTTATTACCTTGAGGCGGTGGAAACCAGAGTTCAGCATAATAGCAGGTCCTTTCCTTTTAAACTAAAGTCTGTTTTAATGTTTGAGTGAGAGAGGCTCAGCTGGCAATTCTGCCAGGAAGATAAGATCACTGCACAGAACGAGTAGTGGAGGGTGGTTTGATCTTGCCTGGTGCCCAGACTTTTTGTTGACTTCCTTGATGATTTCTGACGAAAGAGACTGCTTCTCCAACGCTGCTTTGCAACCTCTCCTCTCCCTCCTTCTGCTGTGTATGCTCAACAGCCTCCTGCTGTGACCCTTCATGAAGAAATACTTGGCTGCACTGTGAGCTTGCCAAGCCAGATCAAAATAACAAGGAATAGCTGTTGCCATTTTACTCAAAAGGATGCCATGCTAATTTCACCGGCTAAATGGTGCGATACATGCTTCTTATGAGTATCAGTGCCAACAGCCTGTTCCTTACACACAGTGGACAACCTTAGTTATGCAGCATGGATCCTGGCACTATGCCTAAATATCTTCACCCTAAGTTCAGTCCAGATAAATCAATAAAGTATTTAATGTTTCCAGTTTAATATGAATTCAACTTATTTTGCTCTGTCTCCAAATTTGTCTTGTGTCATGATACCGAGGATAGAGACTGAAGGTACACCTTACCATTACAGCGACACAGCTAAGCTCAGCTGTGGTACAAGCATGTCCAGCTGCAGTGATTCAGGCTTATAATTACAGTGCATGGCACATCAGCAATTGCATCTCTGCGTGCCTCTGAGGAATGTCACCTTGCACGCTCCTAGGTAGCTGGTTTCACCCAACTTCTCTGCTGAGATGGCAATCAGGAGAGAGCTATTAAAGCTCATGAGTTTGGTCAGCAGGGAGGACTGAAGAAGTGATGCCATGTGCTTTTCTTTGTCAGGCAATATGAAGTGATACTCCTGGCTGTCAAGATTTGAGCAGTTGGATTCCCACAGTAGCTCTCAAAGTGCTGGAGCCTGCAAAATATTGCAGACTAGGCAAGTCTATTCGTCTTAGTTTATGCTCTCACTTCTTTCACTCACTGCCTAGATACAGCTGTAATAAAGAAGGAAATGATTGCCAATATAGGTACTGAAAGTTAGGAGTGAGGGGTAATTAGCCCTTGGCATGAAAGGAACGTTTTTCTCTAAAGTTAATCTCCCTCCGTTGACGCTGTTCATTCACTGCTTCTATTCTTCTCCACTGTCCGTACTCTGCAGTACTGAGGGTTATAGCTGGAACTTCAYTGTGTTGAAGCGTTCCCAGCACTTTGAGGAGTTTTATATTTAAAACTTGTTCTTTCTGTCTCAGTTTGACACCCAGGGATGACAAATTAAGAGATCTTTCTGGGAAGGCAGCCAATACTGTTGAAGCCCGAGAAAAATCAATCTTCAACAAAGAAATAAATTAAATTCTGTCACTACCTATCAATATTTGCCTCTGACTCCACATAACAAATATAAGAAAATAGACTGTTTGCTTTAAATATGAAGAAGAAGGGAACTATACACAGTTATGTTTTRGAAAAAGATTTCTTTTGCAAAACAGAGCTATTCAGAAAATCCTAGAATATATCATCATAATGGGCACTGTAGGAACACAAAGTAAGTCCTAAAGAAATATAGCACTGTCATCTTCAAAGACCTCACACCTATAGAAATAATCCTCTCAACTTTTCAACGTTGTATTTTATGGAAGTTTCATATTGCCTTTATAGCATAGATAAAGTGAAAATACAGTACATGCCACTAGCTAGGACAGTAATTTTAGTAGAGCATCTGTTAGCAAATTGACATAACTAAATGGTAGTGAATAGCGGATCCATGCTCCGTGAGAATAGAATCAACAAGGCTTCCATGAGCAACTCTTAAATGCAAAAATATTGCCTCTGGCTCAGGAAGTCCCTGAGCCACAGATTTCTGGAGGCTGGGCCAGGATATATTCAATTCAAGGAGTTAAAACTACACATTGTCTTGTTCTCACGCTGTTTTCCAGAGATCTGCTGTAAGCCAGTAAAAGAGGCAGAGTACAAGGCTAGATGGATCATTAGTCCAGTCCAGGCTGCCCACTCTTATGTTTCACATAGTAGTACTGCACTTGAAGAGGTATTTACTCTTGTACCAGCTAGCCGTTTCGTCCATGGGGAAGGTAACTTTGACAGAAGCACCCAACTTCTGAGGGCTTCCCACTTGGTATATACATACTAGATGTACTATTGTTCATATTTGCATATGTTTAAATTACATTTCTCCCATTAAAATATATATCTAAATTATTTCATACCATCTTCCTATTTACGCATTTTGGGGTATATAATCTCCAAACTGAGAAATCTGTCTTTGTTCCTCAGGGGAAGATTAGCATATAGGTTCTCCTATCTCCCCAGTCCAGATATCTGATCACATCTGTCCATTTTTTCTGTCTTTTGTCTGCTGTTTCTGGGCCTTTTTGTTATTCTTTGGTTTTGGGGGGGGTTGTTTTGTTGGGGGGGTTTTTTGGCTAAAATATGTTTGTTGAAAACTCTGTTTTCCCCTGGCTTCCTACTTCTCTTCCTTTTGGTGACTCTTAGCTGAGGATCAAGGGTGCCTAAGGATCAAGATGCCCTAAAGCTCTTGGGCCTGAAGCACAAATATTGTATGTGAGCTATATATATGAGCTGCTTCCACAGCACCCGTGTTCGAGCTGTAACAGGAGCATGCAGATGTTACTGGGAAGCACGGATCCATTTGTTAGACCATACACTCAGTATCTTATCCTACTTCCACAACAAATACAGATGTTTCCCTCAGCTGTTATATGATTTCACCATAACAACCAGCTATACCTTTGATACAGTCCAATCACCAAACACTTCAGCTGTCAGAACAGAGGAGGAGAGACTGGGAACTGGTAGATATTTCATATCTCACACCTGTAATGTGTTCTGGCTTTTGTGAATTTCTTCTTCTCTTCCAGATAGTCCTGCATCTGACAAAACGTAGCACTAATGCTCTCATTCCCTTTCTGTATTCTATACCACTAATCAGCATTTTCTAATATATGGTTTTCTAAAACATCAGTCAGCATTATTTCCAAGGCCTTCTCCCTGTTGTGTTACATGCTCTGAGTCAGAATGCAGAGCTAGATAATTTTCTCCTGTTCCTCCTCAGCAGACCCAATCCTCTGTTCATTTTATTATCATGGTTAATTGGGGAGTCTAGGTATAAAACTAAATAATTTCTAACTGTCCAAAATTAGGTCAAGAAAACCACTGGGCAGGCATAAAGGAGAGCCAGCTTTAAAGCACTGACTAAAACTGATGAGGCTCCAAATTCATGTGGTTGTAATTCTTGATGCAAGCAATAGTGACAGTAATTATAACCACAGTCCTTCAAATGCAGTCAGTTCTCCAGGCTAGCCTGCCAGCATGCTCAGTCAATGTGCCTGCTTTAGTGCAGAATATTTATTCAAATTTTACAATGAAAATTCATAGTGTCCTCTGACATTCCTGTAGCCCCCCTCCTGAAGTGTGCCTTCCTTCCAAGGGGGCGGTGGTGACCTCCTCGGTACTGCAGAGGGGAGTCATTCCATAAGCAAATCCATGCAGCATTTATTTAGGGGGACACAAATTGACTCATATGGTAATGTAGCTGCTTTCCTTTATTATTTGACGGCATGTGTTACTGTAAGGTTTTCAGCTGCTTTATTCCAATTTTCCCTCTGAAGCAGCAGCAGCAGCTGAACCAGCAATGCATACCAGTTATACATCCTTAGCAAGCTTTGCCGCTGCAGTCCCCCCAAAGCACCCGCCATGCTACTGAGGGCCGCTGTTACCACGTTAGCGATTATCAAAAAGTTAATGATGCAACAGTCAAATGTGGTGGTCACTAGTATATCTGTCAGATACAACAGGAAGCCCAGTGTTTTTGGTTGAAGGCTCCAGGCTCCACTGCAGTATGAATAAAATACATGGTTACTCATTATTATTCAGTTTAAGGCGAGTACTAATCACAAATAACCACAGCCATGCATATTGAGCTTGGTGTAATCAGCCACTAGGAGGAGCCGGTGTAGCTTGTTTCCAGGGTGATGATGGTATGCGCTTTCAGGTCACATCATTAATTTGAAGTTGGTGGGGGCAGCGGGAGATGCTCCTGGGCTTCTACCTCCTTTTCCCTTCGAGCACCTTTCAGACTGGTTTTGTTTTGAGTCTCTGCCTAAGGCTTCATGGTAGATACCCGTCATTCTCTGAGGGCAAAATTTCCCAGTTTCCTAAAGTGGGGTGCATTGGTTCTTGGGTACCAACTATGGACCTGGTGTTCAGAAGTGTCCACCACAAACCCTGACAATGATACCTAGCAAGTTCAGGAGACAGCATTTGATGATGAATCAAGGCCACTGAAACAAAGGTGCCTCAGCCTCACTCTTTCTGTACTCTTAAAAAAAATAGGGCCCTAAATCTGCAGCTTAGCTTAACCTCGTTTCCTTCATACACTCCCAGAGGAAATGAATATAGAATTATGGTGTATGAAAACAGGATATTGTTATTTTAAATAATTTGAGTACTTCAGAGATGACCACAGTATTCTTTTAGTTTTGTGGGGCTAGCAGCAACCCACCTGAGCAGCAGAATGTGAGCAGCAGGGATTTAAATTCTTTCAGTTAACTCATTATTTGAGATCCAGCCATGTCTCTGCACCTCCTTTATATTTTTGGTTGTAAAGGGAGAAACACATAACAATAATGAATACAATTTCCCCACTTCATGTCACTTGTTGCCAGTTAGAGAGTAAGTTTTCTTAGGTGGTCACTTCTTAGAAAGTACTCCTGAGGGTGCAGTGAGGATGAAGGCAGTGTCATTAAAACACAGCCGTGCGGCAGAGCATTTCTGGAGCCCACCCCATCTTTTAGCTTTCACAGGAGCAGGTCACAGCAGGGATGGCCCTGATCCTCCAGCAGCACCTTTTGGTGTTTATTCCAAATTCTGTTTTAATGCGCTACTGCTCCTGTTAAGAGTAGCTGGGACTTCTGCCATTGATTTTGCTTTGGAGAAGAACTGGATTTTTGCCGCTGGTTGTTTTTAGGTTTTGAAAGTGTGCTGGAAAACAAACACGAGTGAGAGCTCAGCACATGCTGAATTACTGCACTCTTATGTAAGCTGGTGGGGCGCCGGCGGCCTCCGTCGCCCCACGTGCCTGAGCCCGCCGCTCGCCGGCTGCGGGAGGCAGGCCTGGCTCCGGCCACGCTTGGCGTCCGGGAATTGAAAAGTGGCCAGGATTTCCCTGTGTTTCTGGTCAAAAGCCTCCAGCGCTTTCTGAAACAATATGATTTAGGTATGTGTTTCAAGAGGAGAAAGCTTGTATTCATTTTTAAATATTAAAGCCCTGCGGAATGTTTTGGATAGTGTTCTTCCTCAAAAAGTGCAAAGTGTTTTAGGATGCTGTACAGTAACTGGAAGGATTGAAATAATGAAGAACAAGGGAATACAGGACTTCGCGGAATTATTCTTAGATTTTGAGTTATGCTCATTATTTTAAAGACAAAGATGCCACCTCTGGGTCAAGGAAACCTCAGCTTCAGACTACCTGAGGCTGGGCTATCGTGTGGAAAGTGTCACTATTCGCTTGTCTGTTGTGAAACTCTTCCCTGTCCCTGCCACTGACCACTGCCAAGTGGGATACTGGGCCAGGTGGACTCTTTTTCTGACCCAGTAAGGCCACTGGTGTGCCTTTATATGGGTTTGTGTCAGGAACACCATCCCATTGGGAATTTCCTTGTGCTGTGGTTTGCCCTCTTGACTGCCTAGACAGGCTGCTCCTGTAAAGCCTATTTTTACTGCATCCCAGTTTGCTTTAATGAGAGCTCTGCCCCCGGAAATCACGCAGGGCTTGAGCCATTTAAACTCATAACCCAAGTGACCAGCCACAGATCCCAGCTGGCCTCGTGCCAGAGGATGGGCTGGAGGCCACGGTTACACCTGGGGCGTCCCATGCAGCTGTGGGGGAGCTGTGGGGCAGAGGAGTTCCTAACCACACCGTACCCCTCCGGCAGCCAGCACTGGCAGCGCTTATACCACCACCACGTCTCAGTGTGGGAGGAGGCAGAGGCTGTTTTGTGATTAACCACAAACAGAAGATGGATTTTGCAGAAACTGCAAATTCGGGTCGTTGGCCATGAGAAGCTGGCATGGGGGCTCAGCTCCCTGCTGTCCAGGTGCAGCCGACGCTGGGGGGCTGCTGGCAGGGAAGGGCGGCGAGGCAGCCCCAGCCCCAGCATTGGGCCCCGCAGCGGAGGAGAGCTGAGGCGTTGACAGTGCCAGTGGAGTTACCCATACCCAAGTCATACTGCCCTGGGGACATGCAGGGAAGCAACTGGGGTCACACTGCGCAGGGCAATGTTTGGCCTAGTTCTGGCTGGTTTCATAATGTGCAAAGGTCGTAAAAGTGCTTGGAAATCCGGTGCTTGGAGCTCACCTCCACCCTGTCCTGACCGTGGGGGACCAGCGCTGTGCACTGCATCTCTTTAAAGGGAAGAGCTGAATTTCCTTGATGCCCAGCACAGAAGAGCATCCGGTGCGCCCCTGTCCTACGCGTGTTGTCTTTAGCCCCTTGTTATTGGATTGCCCTATTCTCCTTCACCAATGCAGCAGAGGTTTTAGCAAGCTACAGTGGAGTCATGCTAAATTAAATGTTTAGATTGCTCAGGTTTAAAATGGGTTAGTGCCTATTATTTGAAAGCTTTGTGAAGGAGCATTCATTAAATGAGACATAGTGTGGGTTTGGTCTATTGTGCTGGGTTGTGAAAAGTAGGTCTGTCCCTCTGCAAACAGTATATTAGTAATTCCCAGGGTCACTTCACAGTATTAAAGACACCTTTGTGGTACATCCAGTAATACAAAAGGGAAATCTCCTCCTGGCTTTACAGTGAAGGGGAAAATGAGTTTACTCCATTGTGTCATCTGTACAAATCCTGCCGATGACCCTGGCAGGAGTCTGCCCAGAGGAGGAGGAGGATGTATTGTGAAGTACAAAGAGACACTGTTTGCTCCAATGCCATAGATGTTCCTGTACATGTGTGGCTGCATCACATGTATTAGGAAGTCCCTATTACGGGTCACTTATTCATTTGGGAATGCAGACTATTCCAACATAGCTGGCAGCTGGATGCCTGTTTTGGATCTTCCTTGCGAGGTGTTTGGATGTGGTATTGTTGGGTGAGACTTTAAGGGAAGTGATCAATAGCTGGTGTTCACATGCTATGCTAACAGATGTTTCCATGAGCTTCTCCTTCCTACATTAATGTATTCATGTCTAAGTCCTTGTGCCTGGCTGTGCAAAGGCACAACAGGGGGTTTCCAGCTGTTGGCCTGGATGTACTTCACTAAAAGCCACTCTTTATTTTCTCTTATACCACAACATAAGAAATAGTAGGCCCTTATTTGGATAATATTTTATTAGTGATCCAACAGGATTTGGTGGTCCTGCTCGCTGGGGTATGGCAGAGTGGTGTGCTTGGACTAAGGTCATCCTGACCCTGGTGCAGAGTGAGCTGGTTGCGCATACTCAGAGAGGGCACAGTGTAGGGCCACCACGTCTTTGCCTGAGATGCCTTGTTGTACGCTGGTCTGTCCCCTTGATTCCTTTAGACTTCTCAGATTTATGGTTGCTGTTGCCACTTATCTAGATTTGCAGATGTTAACTGTTAAACACTGAAGGTGAATGAGACGGATGGCAAAGAATGGCACAAATGGAAGGTTTTCAGGAGCTAGTATGGAAGTCTGGTCTGCCGGGTCTGAATATGCGCTGCATTGGAGAAAGTGATACACAGCTTTGATAGCTGTGCTGCAGAAGTTCAGACATTCTTAAAAATAGAATAAAAATGATATAATAATTAAAATACAATCATTTTAAATTGTCCTTTTCAACAAATTAACATTCTTTTATGGTTGGAAGATAGTTATCTTAAGTAATTATCCTGTTATCCTAGTGACAGACTGATGGTGACCTTTAGACTGCAAGTGAATTATGCAAATTGGTATTTTTATTAAACATTAAATAACTCCCTTGGGAGGAAAAAATGTTACTTACTGCTCGTTGGCTATTAAAGTATAATGATACAATTTACCACAACTTTGTTTTCTACCTCCAAGGGCTCTGGAGGAGAAAGGATTAAAGCTTGGTTTGGAATTTGAGGCACAGACATGCGTAGACAGGTCAGATGAAGTTAAAGAAAAAAAAGACAAACAAATCCTACTTCCTTCATCCCGTGTTCTGAGTTCCCTCTGACAGAACATCAATATGGCAGTAAAATGCCTCAAGGCCCACATTTTCTAGTTCTTCAGGTATCTCAATGCTGAGAGGTAGCCTTCCCATTAACTTAGCCTAATTCTCACCACCTATCCTTAATCCATACAAGCTTATCATCATGCCTCTAACTTTACATCACGTGTAGTTCTTTTGATTTCAGTAGTTCACATGGACTATGCATACTCTTAAAACCAGCCTTGTGCTACTCGAGCTGAATCAGGACCAGAGGCAACAAAATACTGATGCATAGAGCCTAAGGTAAAATTAAATTTATCTGATGGACAGATGTAATGGGAACACTGGAGAGCACGCTTTTAATACAGAAGGGATGGAAAAAGTTTATTGAATTATGGCATAGTCAAAAGTCATTAGGAAAAAGACAAATAATATAGGCTTTAGGGATATGAATATCTCTCTTCATTTTTAATAATTCCTATTGTACAAAATGGCCACCAGTAACAGCACAAGTGAAACAGAAAGTGAAGTAGACCTTCTTGTCATTTCTGGTACAATATACAGGCTTGGTCTTTACGTGTTGCCACTCTTACAGATTTCTACAGCTGAAACTTCTTTTAAGAGCTTTCTGCCATATCACTAGAGGGATCTCAGTGTGAAAGCACCTTATTAAAGCTATCCCAACATCTGTAGCAAGAAAAGCAAGAGTATTCATGCTTCCTGGAAGCACTGCATACTATAAATAACAAGGGAGCTAAAACATGTTTATCTTGAAGAGCTGACTTATTCATACCACCACAAATCTTGGGATGTGTGGGTCCATATTACAGTACTTTATATGAAAAAACAAAATATTTGCGACACATTATCTGGTGTTTTGTGCTAAAGATAACCAGTAAATATATTTCTCTGAAATGTTTCTATTAATACACTTGCAGTCTCATTCAAAACAAGAGAATCTGTCTGCATGTGTGTATGTGGTATGCATATGAACACTGGAGAGTTAATTTAATTTGTTTTTCAAAATACTGAATTATCAGCTCAACAGTCTGACCAGTGGATGTAGATACAACAGCTTTAGAATACATATTCAACTGTTAATACCTTTTTCTTTTAAAACAGCAAAGGTTCCTGGCCCACTAAACTACAGTTAATATATCCTATAAATATGTATATATATATATATGCACATATTTATTATTTTAATTATTTAATACTGATCTAGTGGGCTGTAGGAAAATTCCACATTCAAAAATTTTGTAACAGTTACTACAGCCCACCAATTAAAAAACTTTGTTTTAAATATATTGGGCTGTTAGTACAGAGTTATTGTTGTATGTCCCCCCTTTAGAAGACTGAGCTAAGCAGATCAGGGCTAAACTCTAGTCCATTCACTTGAAGGGTGAAATACTGAAGCCTTAGTCACCAAAAGCATATTTAAAACATGCTTAATTTAGGGCAGTTGTTGTAGATTGTAGGTATTATGTCTCTGAAAAATTGTCAGGCATTAACTTTCAATATGTTGTAGTTCATTTAAATTATCACTTGTTTTCCTTTTGGAGCCAAAGGAGAGAGGTAATTGCTCAATGGTGATGAGGGAACTCTGCAGGGAAAAGAGGAAAACTTGGGATCTGGTCTTTGCTCCAAGGAGAGGTCCCCACCAAGGTCTCCCTCAGTCTGACAGAGGAGTCCAAATGCAAGACTACTGCAGAAAAGGTCACCATCACCTTGACATTCAAGTGCCTATTTTGAAGACAAAAAATAACGGTGACACACCATTTCCATTGGATAATTTGTTCTAATATTATTTGCACATGTTGTTAAATTAACCTTCATTATTTAGCTTTTGTTCCTTATTATTCTTGTCTCTGCTTGATTAAACAGTTCCTTAGTTCCAGTATTTTCGTCTTCTGAAAGTGCTTTTATACTGTAATCAAGTCATCTCTCAAAGTAGGGAAAAAACTAAACAGAACGCTACGAATCTCAGCACATTGATATAACTTGTAGGGCAGGAAAAAATGATGCCTGTGGAACCCATGTTTGTCTCACAGAGAAAAACAGATGACAAAACACAAATCTGAGCTTTTCCCACATTTTAAAGTTTATTCTGGATTAAGAAAAGTTAATTGTTATTATTATTAAAACAACAGTTTCTTTATTGAACAATCACTCAGAACTGCAGTAGCTCATTACAGAATAAACATATTTCATAAAATATTATTCAGTTTGGAAAAGTTAAAAAGCAATCTTAAAATACACATATGCTTTTTTCAAATAAATGTTAGTTCATGATGTTTTCATGTAATGAAGTTGTACTTTAAAACAATAAAACTTCTTCCTAAATAACCTCATTTAACCTCTGCTTTTAAGGAAGGCTATATCAATCTTTGTTGTTATTAAATGTCCAAAATTGTTAATAGAGATAGAAGAGTCCCACCAGTGTTTCACATTTTTTCACAGTATAGAATCTGGTTAAACTTACACTACCAAAAATCAGAAAAGGAAAGGGGAATAGTCATACGAGTCCTACCATTGTTCCCGTCAAATAGGTAATATCCAACTGCCGTCTGAGGTGGCAAAAAACAAGTTGAAGCGACCAGCACTGTTAAGTTTGGGGTCTCCTAGCAGCAGCAGAATTTCTAGGTAGTTTGTTAGCCCAGGGACTGGGTGGCTCTTTGGAGCCTGCTGTTGTGACTGCAGCCGTGCACTGAGGTTTGCCCTTATCCTCTCTGCTTTCAGAGTGTGTGGTGCACATCTAGTTCTTCCATTTCATGTTGTAGGATGCTCCTTTTGGAAGTTTTGCTCCAAGACCAGGGCAAAATTCTATTTTTTCAGATTTAGGAGAGAGATTTTAAAATTAGTTAAATACACGTGTGGGCTATGGTTTTACCTGAAAGTATTGTAAAGGAATAATTAGACAGAGCTTAGGTAAAAACATTTGCCTTGCACAGCAGCATACCTCATTTATGACCCATGGTCTTCATCCACCCCATGAAGAGTAGAACTGGAGGTAAACAAAGGAAAGCAGAGTCATTTGGTCAGAGATGAGGTTCATGGTGGATTCATAATCAGTGTTTCCATGCCACTGTTCCACCAATGGCCAGTTTGACTTCAGCTTCCCATCCCTGTTTTCCAGTCATTCTTATCCCCACCTTCTGCTCCCCTTAATTATGCCAATGCTACTGTTAGTGCTGCTCAAAAGCAAATCCCTGAAGTGATTGGTTTTTCAAATACCACCTTTTTATGGACCACTTTTTTTTTTTTTTTTTTAGCTTAGAATTTTATGTGGTGTTTCACCAAACAAAGCCAGCAAGGTGGAGCAGGCCATGAGGCACAGGTTTGTCAGCTGAGACTGGTTATTGTATGAGTGGCTATACTAATATATCCTGTTAGCAAAGTGCCCAAGACATGGTTGTGTGCCCAGTAAAAGCTTAGAATTTCAGAGGAGAAACACATAAGTACAAAAACGAAATCAGAAAATGATCAGTAAAGCAGTATTCCTCAAGTGGCCTGAATTTCTCAGATGCTGGCTACTGGAAGAGATTCTGGCTCCTGGGAATCTATTCTTTCTTCTTAGTGGCTTTATCTGGGACGGTGGTTCAGTTATCAACATTGGATATTCCCTCTTTCTTACCAGCAGTGATATCCTCAAGGGATCCTCAAGGGATCCAGCTTTTCAGCCATGGAGTATCTGTTACACTCTGGAAGGATGTAGACATCCCAGCTTGGGATGCCACTAACTCTGACTAGGACAGACAGACAAACAGACTGTCTGCAGACTTACCAGCACTACAGTGTATACTGCCACGCTTGCCGTTCTTACAGATGCTTTCCAGAGTCTGGATCTCAGCAGTTCACTGTTTCAGGTTCCTTTGGTGTCTGTGCTAAAATGTCAGTATGGAGACAGGACAGGCTGTGACGCTACATGCACTGCCCCTGGGGGCACTTCTATAGAGTGGCTTTTGCCCATAAAACCAGTAGGCCCAGTACCTCCGCCCAGCTGCAGTTTGGATGACAATAAAAAGAACTAGGTAAACCCAAACAATGTGTAAATGAGCTACAGTGAACATGACTCTGACCTGTGGCCCTCGTTAGGCAACCACATTTTTTGGACAAACATAATCTGACAATAGGATTTTATCCCAGATGAACATTAGTGGAGAAGAGCTCGTACGTATTTTTTTGATTTGGTGCTAGGATCCTGCAAGCTAAATGTACCAACCACAGCCTCAGGGAGAACAGTTATTTAAGGTGGACAAGCCACTCAGCACATCTTGAAACCTGCTGCAGTTGGAAAAGCAGAATCCCTTCAGCTCACCGTAGGAGACATCCATGGCTTGATTCGGTTGTCTAAACATAGGTGTGTAGTGCCATTTGAGACACCATAGGGTACCTGAGATATTCACACAGATATGATGCAGAATCTATGATAGCTACATGCCCTTCTGGAGTGACAGCTGAAGGGTAGGTTAGACACACTAGGTTATCCCAAAGGGCACTGCTTATATATTTCCGTGTTGTCACTGAACAGCTAGTTTGTCTAGTAACTGATCAGCTGCATCATTCTCCATTAACTGTGTTGACTACAGGGCATGATTCAGTTGCCTTCACATGAATATGTAGTGCCATCTGAGATGCCCTGGAGTGCTCCGCCTTGAGTTACTGCTTCAAAGGGCATA
The DNA here is from genome assembly GCF_003343035.1 of Apteryx rowi. Classification (NCBI taxonomy): domain Eukaryota; kingdom Metazoa; phylum Chordata; class Aves; order Apterygiformes; family Apterygidae; genus Apteryx; species Apteryx rowi. The sequence goes on along the minus strand of NW_020449307.1, from coordinate 3,821,532 downwards.
GGTCTTCTATAAAATCTAGAAATGTTGGTTGGAAGGGACCTCTGGAGGACATCTGGTCCAACATGAACATTCCAAGCTACAGTTCATAGACACTGTCTCTTGTTATATTACCTGATGCTACTGAAACCAAGAAAGAAAGAGCAATGATTCTCCTACAACGCAATTTTTTCCTGGAGCAATGGCATAATAACAGCATCTGGCAGTCAGTCTTATAATGCTACATAGCTCTCTCAAAACAGAGCGCGTGGGCATTATATATTGTCTGAACCTGTTTTGACATGGTAAAAAACAGAGTTACCTTAGGCATAGCAAATACAGCATCTAAGCTATGTTTAAACACTGAACCTACAGTACCCATAAACCTCAAACTGCTGCCCTCCCTTCACCTTTGCCATAAAGATTCAAGATTTTTTCTGTGATATTTCCTTCCCCTACCTATCACTACACCCTGGAGACCAACAATATGGAGTCTCCTACACTGCTGAAAATTCCCATGTCCCCTATGCTGTCACAGCCTATAACAATCAGTGCTGCAGAGGTCTAAGAACATAAGAATACAGGTCAGGCCAAGATTCATCTGGTTCAGTATTTTGTCTCTGGTATGTGGCCAAAAGTGGATGCCTAGGGAAAAGTTTGGAGAATATAACAAATAAATAGTGATATTTTCCCACAGTAAACTCCCAGCTTCCCACCACTGGTAGCTTGGGAACTTCCCAAGCCAGAGGTATTATTTTTGTATCTAATACTAACAGATTATTCTTTATGAACTTGTACCGTTTTCCCTTAAACCTGTGCACACCTAGTTACCTCTGATCCAGTATGATCAAAGCTGAAAAGTGTGACCTTGAAAGTCCCTGCCATACCACTCCAAATAATCTCTTCATCATTCGAGACATGTACATTGAACCAGGGAGAACAGACAAATGTTACGGTTCAAAGCTTTGGGAAAAAACGCAAGCAGTGGCATGTTCTGTGAAGCCCACCTCATATCTGCTTATTGTACATTCACAGATACTGAAGCTGGAATAAATCATTAGTTTGTCTGGTCTGACTTCCTGTCTAACAAATAACTGCATCCAATAAAATGTAAATGATTGTATCTGATTATTGCATCTATTACTTGGGGTGGGGAGTCAGCTTGCAGATTAAAACAGTTCAATATATGTGTGTGTATGTGAGCTGGGTATCTAAATTCCTGCTACAATCAATGGCAATCCAGCCAATACACTCAAGGAGTTTGGGGCTGCTCAGTTCAGCCTGACGCAGATGTCTACATCTGCTCAACCAAATAGGTCTCCAGACGCCACTGGTGACAATGACGACATTGCCACTGACAGGAACGGGAGCTCAGAAAGCTGGCTCACCTGCAAATACCTGTGTTTAGGTGTCTCGATCTGCAAGCTAAACCACTCTACTTACGAATGTTAAAATCAGCTTCCAGAATGACATCTAAAACTGCCTGGAAGTTCATGTCATTTTGTGGCTGGATATCATGTCAGCTTGACGTTTCAAACTCAAGGCTTACTAACTTTTGAAATATGGCCTTCCAAAAGGGTTAGTGAGTGTTATCACTAGCTGATATAAATGCCAAGCAACAGGAATCAGCTGTCGAATAATTAAATGCAGAATTTGAGTATTAGGTATGAACAGAAGTTGAAAACTTCAAGAGGATAATATAAAACTGTAGTTCCTAGGGAAGTGTATCTCAAGAAGCCCCTGGTCGGATTACCCCAGATATGGATGCGTTATCTCTACCTTCATGAAACATAACACTTTTTAATACATTTCAAATTAGCATATATATTTTTATGTACTTAGGCCCTTAAATAGGCATTCAACTTTACTGTAACACAGAATCACTCAGCTGAAAATTATTTGATGACTACATCTGGAAAATGCCTGTATTTTAGTGGCTGATAACATCTGCAGTCACCTAGCAACATATTTGTGACAGTGACCTTGTAAATTGCAGAACGACATTTTTAACCATTTAGACACGTTACCAAATTGATTTTTCCCATTTCAGTCAGACCAGGTATTCAACTGCGTGTACAGGGAAAAAGGAATTAGGTATATAAAAGCTCTGAGAGTGACTATTACAATAACAGAAAAGTCATTGTGACTTCAAAAAAGTGTTCCTGTGATTCCAAAAAAGTAATGCTGAGAATGTTTTCTCATCTTCCTTTTTTCCCATTCACAGACATAGAAATGATTACAGCTATGGTTCTGCAATCACCTCTACACAGAACAGCTTTTATTGGCCCTGGTAGCTGAAATTATACCAGATAGATTGATTATCTGGCTTCCAGGCTATTAAGGACACAATAAATCTATTAAAACATAGATTTTAGTTTTGCATACATTTTCTGTATCTTAGAGAACAATATTTAATATTAGCACAAAGTATATTCATATGTAACATGATATATTAGTAGATAACTATTAATATATATGGATACAGTTTTGTGGCTCTTTTTGCATGGCTTCATGCTACATCACTTCAACATTTTCATGTTACATATAGAATAAATTAAATGATGCACTCATCCTGGAAACAGGCAGATTAAAAATTCACAAGTTACCATAGCTCCCAAGGCTTAGCTATAGAAGGTCTGTGCTCTTCATCCTAAACATAGGGAAATGACCTTTCAGTTATATATAACTTGATTTTCAAATTTTTATGGTCTGCGAGTTTGCTTCTTTGTAGTTTTATTATAGTTAGCTCATCAGCAGCAGAGAGAAAACTTCCATAAGCACTTTGTTTCTTTGACCAGCTACGATATAGAGCATCTGGTGCACAGCTGAACAGCTTCAGTTCAGCTCCTAAGTTCCAAGCTGGCTCAATGCACATTTCAACCCATTGGACTTTGTGCATGAATATTCAAGTTCTTGCTGGAAGAGGACTGCACCCATGAAAAATTGTGAATGAACACGCAGATACCACAATTTGAAAAACAGCCCCCCAAAATCTAGCTCACTATGTAGTGGCAATGAATGTAAAAGCAGAGGTGGGTGCTTGAGATACATCTCTATGGCAGTGTTTTAGAAACCCTTGTGAGAAACTTGGAATGAAGGACCTTTCCAGAACATCTCAGGGAGGACTTGGGTTAAAAAAAAAGTTTGACTGTGAATGGCAGGTAATTTCACTGACTAAAATTCTGCTCTCACAATAAAATTGATCCAGTGTGTAGTTTCTAGAGTTCGAAAGACTAGGGTTTAATTTTGATTCAGTCTTGTATTGCACATAAAAAGGTATAAACAGGTATTCTGAATCTGTACGTAGGACTCAGGGCCTCATTAAGGCATTAGGTGGGACACCACAGCACTTGTTAATAATCAGATAGCAAAAGGTTGGGTATATCCCAATTTATTGACATTACTCTACATTTCATTTCAAGTGGTCTCCTATAAGCCTGCATTCATGAGTGGAAAGAGCTTGTCCTGAAAGTAGTCTCTACTTAATATCCCTATAATTTCTCTTTACAATCCAACTGTGCCATGATGCCTATAAAAGTACTTGACAATGATTAGACAGCTGATTGATGCTCATTACACTAATTATAAGGGTCTTACCAGTGTCTTCTACTACCCTGCCATCATCTCTTCCCATCCCATCATGAAGGGTATCTTTCTTGCCCACTGTTTTCTTTTGTCTCAGAGAAGTTCTTTGGGGCAGGAACTAATTTATGGGGAAAATATCCTCACCTTCTTATATAATGGGACCCTGACTTCTGATTGAAATCTCTGGACACTACAGCTTATTATCTAAGAACATAAATAGTCTGCATACATCTGAATGAAGCCTACTGGTAGGAGAGAAAGTATAAGAGTTCCTTCCTATGTGTCTGAGACTGCATATGGTAAGAACAAACTGTAAAGAATCTATAAACACACAGGATTTGCACTGCTGAATGTTCATAGACATTTTTGGCTGAATTTATCAAAAAGACAGGAAATCTTTACCCAATAAAGTTAAAATTCACCTAGAAGAGAGGTTTATTGCCCTTCTCCAAAATGAAGAAATTGATGAGGAGGATATTCCAGACAAATCCACTTCAATGTCGGTGTTTCCTACCCAGATATCTTGACCTTCCTAGCAACAATCTTTCCCGCTTCCTTTTTTTTTCACACACACCCTTCCTCCAGTATTCTTTACATACTTTCCGCTGTATATTGGCTATAGAAGCTTTCACCTCTCTACTTGCTGAAACCTCAGTCAGGACTGGCAGGGGTCAGGACAACGCCAGGGCTTTTAACATTCCACCATCTGCTGGTGCCACAGCTTTTTTTAAGAGTAGTATCTGAGGACGAATCATAAAAGGATGTTTTGGTGTGTTGCAGTAGTGTCAGAGAGACACAAGCTAAGGAGCTGCTGTCTACACACTCAGGGGCAGGCAGCCGCACGCTGGCTGTGCCTGCACAGTGTGGGAGGAACACGGCCTGTCTGCATGTCAGAGGTCTTGTTGAAGTCACAGGTGATATCCCACAGGGTTCTGACCCTAAAAGGACATGGTACCAAACAATACCACAGTTATTAGGCACTAATACTACCTGTAGTACTAGTAGTACTACCTGTAATACCAGTAATATGCCCTACACTGCAGTAGTGCTCGGTGTGGCCCAGCCTGGCCCTGCTCTGAGCTACCTTCATGGCACAATTTCTCCCTTTCACTCTCCTGCGTGGGACAGGCCCTGTCCATCCCTCCAACCCTTCCTGCTTCCTTACCAGCAGCATTCCTCCCTTTCTTTAGTACAGAGGAGGAATCAGAGGATCCAGAGACCAGCATGGGTCTAGGTTGGGGTGACTGATGGATTACAGTCCCTGCACAAGGGAGTGGAGGGTGTCAGAGGAAAGTGGTTCCTCCTATCCCCAGTGACATCCTGGGCTATAGCTTCCAGTGACAAAGTCCCCAAGGAATAGATTGTGTGTCCCAGCAAGACGAGATTAGTTGTTGAGTGGAAGGTTTAGTGAGGGAAGACAGATTTCCATCCATGCACCCAACCCCAAAGGCTTACTAGCATTTGGCATTATTGGTATCTCTATCATAAAAGGTGCACAGTCATATAGCTGCAACAGCAGCAACCGTGCAGTGCTACTGAGTTCAACAGAAAAATAGGATGAGCACAGGCACAGTGCCTTGCTAATGCAACTAAATGGCTTTGGGCTGGAGCTGACTGATGTTCCACCTCGTCAGAGCGCGACTAGAGCTAGCACATGACTGCACAAGATACACATGCCCTAAGTTCTCTGCTGGTTCAGTTCTGAACAGGATTTTATACATCAATATAGATGAACTGGAACAAAACCAAAGCTAAAAACATGGAACTGAACATTCCCAGGCTCTGAGAGGTTCAGAGGGATTTTCCTGGCCCAAAAATCCCAAATACAGTCTTTGGTGACGTTTGGATTTGGAGATCAAGTCAGAGTCAGTACTTCATGGCTTCACCCCATCTCTGATATACAGAGAAAAAAAATATGTCAGCCCTTAGAGCAATTCTTTTTGTCTTGCATGACTGCCTTTCTGATTTCAGGACTTCAGTGATGACTAAAGACATGGTTGTTACTGACTTGACCTCTCCCAGCAGAGGCATTTTCTTACCTATGTGTTTCTTTGGGAAGCAATTATTTTCTTCCTGTTTCTGATGTCTGCAATTTTGGAGCTAGTGCTTTCTTTAAAGTTCCCCAAACTCTCTCAGGAACCTCTCCAGGTAAAAGCAAATGTTATCTCAAAGGGGTACTGAGGCTTTTATTATATCCTGACTTCACTACAGTAATTCATTATTTGCTGATCTGCCTGCCAGTTCCCTGAGGCATTTGCAGCTCATGTTGAACTGCACTGTTGAAACTTGGACTTCTGAACATATTGTGTCTGTCCTGAGAGAAGTTCTTTGACTTCATCCTGGTAAAGTGGCAGTTTCAATCTGAAATTAATCTTCTACATATCAGCTTTTGATATGTCACTTCCACTTCTCACTATTTTATATTCATTTTACTTCCTTCACTGTGCTTTGTCTAGTGCTGATGACAGCCTTCTCCTTATGAGTTGCTTTTCATCTCTTTCTACTTTCAGAATCAGTTTTACTGGTGAATAAATAAGAAAACTGCCAAAGCCCCATATGTTAGTAGGCCCCACAGTGACTGAGTGTCCTCACATAGCAACGCCCTCTCTTATCAGTTCAGGTTACCCAGCAGATAGCTTAGTAGAAAGGGGGATTGACCAGGACTGGTTCCAGCCTCTTTTTCATTTTTTCTACCAGTTTCTTCTTTCCTTTTCCCTCTTTTCTTTATTTGTTTGCACATGGTGAATCTCATACCTGTACAAAAGCTAAGTATATGGCTTATTTGCCACACAGCTGGTATGATGGACAGTTCCTGCTCTGGTTCTCTCCAGAGGCACAGATATCACTCACCATGAAAGTCATAAATACTAAGTTCATCATACAGATTCTTTAGCAGTAGCTGGAGAATCTAAGAAGCTTCATTTTGGGAGACAATACTTGTGTAAGAATAGCTGTTTTGTTGTACACTGAGATTTGCTACAAGTTAATGAGCAAAGTTTAGGAATCCCTTAAAAAAACTATAGGTTTCTCTGTAAGCTACTTGCATAAGGTCAAACCTGACCCCAGTTCTACCTGCTTTGTGCAGTTCCTCTCAAAGCACAAAGGGAAGAAAAGAACTTATTCTGGTTTGCATAAGGTGCCATAAAACTGGTGCTGCGTGCTTCAGCTACTCATTCACTCTGTGAAGGTGTGTGTATTTGGTGGTGACCTTTGGGTAGGAGATCCCACCAACCTGTGGCCATGGCTGTTCTGAAACTCCCACTATCCAGCTTCTAGGGATGCATGATGATGGGAAATCAGCTCTGCCCTACTTCTGAGCATGCTGAATTCACTTCAGCAGTGTTTACGGATGATTTAGTTTTTGGAAAGCATTCAAATAGTCCAGATATGTCTGCTCTCACATGTCCTCACCTGAGAAGCAGAATAAAATAGCTGGTGTGGAGACAGATCCACACTACCACTGTCAGCAGACTGGTTGGGGTATGTGAGCTAGCCCACTGAGGCTCAGCCGGGTGTCCCCAGCTGCACCACGGCGGCTGGGCAGCCATTCCAAAGTGCTGAATAAGAGTGATATAAAATCTAGATGGAGACAGCAAGAGGAGGCAGAAAATCCCAGGATGCCATTCCTTAAGTAGGCATATCTGCACCGCTGTTCAAAGAGGACTGAAGGATTCCTCGCGGCTGCCCAGAAATGGGGCCCAGGGCAGTCAGACCTGCCATCTGCTCCGACTTGCTAGAATGCTAAATATAAGCATTTGGAAACCACAGCAGTTTGCTTCTAACTCCACAGGCATCTGCTTCCCTAGCACAGATCAAAACCAGCTAGGCCACTGATTGTGCCTCCCGAGTGCAAACTGCTTGGGCACTTTCCTCATGCTTCATTCTGTCTTGTTGCACCCGAACACCCACATCCTGCCCTCAGGACTGCACAAACATGCACCAAGGCCGGCTTATTTCTCCTCCACCTCCTAATAAGCCTGGCCATGCTTCTTCCTCTTCCGTCTCTGAGAACCCCAGGCGCCTGGTTCTGCCCTTCCTATCTCATCCTTGTTCCCAGCACTGCTGAATCCTGCCTTTCCCCCACCTTGCTCTGCAAATATAGGAGCAGCCTTTCAGTGGAGACTGTGCTGAGCACATCTTCAGATCGCTGGCCCAAAGGCAGCAGCAGGGGTGCCTCTACTGATGCTTTTCCAATGAGACGGGGAGAACCAGAGCACACCACAAGTGTCCGCCCTGACGTGCCCTGACAGTCAGGCAGAGAAACTCTGCGAGAGGACCGTGCTGCACGGGGGGATTGGCAGGATCCCTTAGCAGCATTTCCAGATTATGTAACATCTGGATGGCTTTGTGAAGACAGTGAAAGTCTGATTTCAAAAGTTGGCCGGATTCCACAGGAAAACACTTTTAAAATTAGTTCATTTTAACTGTGCTTTCACATTGCAATAGCTGCTGTATCATTAACAGCTGGGCTTAGCACCTAACTCCTGCCTTGGTCTGAAGAAACAGAATATTTACTGATCAGTCCACTTTCATTCTTCACATGGAAGCAATATAAAAAAAAGAATGGTAAAAGGAATATACAACATCTTTGGGGGTTTTGCCTTGATAACAACAAAGAGAGCATCCATTTTTATTAGTATGTTTAATTTTTAGCACTTAGGCATAAAATTAAAAAATACGTAGGTCAGATCTTGGTTTCACTTGAAGTCAAGAGCAGGTTTTCCATTAGTTTCAATCAAATTAAAGTTCAATGCATTATCACTGGTTTTATCAGTATCTTGCAACTTGTATCCAGCATTGGCAATGCTAATAATTTTATGGTGAATACAATGATCTATAAAGGGAAGGGTTTAAGTTCCAACAGCTACATTCAACTTACTACCAGAATATGACATTTTAAAATGTTCCTGGCTGATATATGTATGGATAAAATCTTAGAAGTGTGAACCCTTAGTATTTCTAATGCAGAATATAAATAACAATCCAAAAGTGATAGTTTCATATTTCTTGCTTCTTAAGCCAGTCTCAGGCTATTTGGGGTTTTCATGCACAATTTTTTAAAGCAGAACAGCGAACTCTTTGTTGTGAACAATTAGAATCATTATTCCAACACCAGGAAGCCATTATTCACTAGCTCAGACTTCTCTAGCTGATTCTCATCTTTATCTCACTGATCCCTAACACAAAGAGCCTTGACAACATAGCCAATAGTATCATAAATTTTAGGCAGGGTTGCCATTCTTCCCAGAGAACAGGCAGTTTAACAAGTCTGCCAGTCTTGCCCCTCGTTTCTATTTATTTTGCCACTAGAGGCCACTTGCACAGCAGACATCTGTAATTGGTACCTATAGCACCAGGTCATTCCTGTGCGCTTGAGCCAGGCAAGGACATGGAGCAGGCCCACATATATCACAGAGCTAATCCCAACTGCTAAGAAGGAAAGAAGCAAGCAAGCAAGAAATGCAGCCTGCGGAGGAAGCCACTTGTAACGTTGCAGTTTTTACACCTATTTATGTACCATCTGTTTGTCAGGGTTGTGCCTTCAAGCGCAGACTAGCATTTAATTTGAGTGGGCCTGGAAAAGCAGATTGGAGGGATAACAAAGCAGAGATGGAGAACGTAGGCATCATTTTCTGCAGTGTGATGCAATGGAGGATTGATATCTTACTGCATTTATTCATTCATTCCTTCATTCATTGTAAGGGGGAATTTTCAGCCTTTTCCTTCCTGTCTGCAGTGTAAACCACAGCACAGTTCGGCAGCCATCTAATGAAAGCTATGCACATCTCACCATGGATACCCATTTAAATAGAGAAGTCACAGGACAGTTGCTATTTCTGTGCCTGAATGGAAGTCTATTGTGTTTTTTTTTTTTTTGCTCCAGTGAAGCAGAACAAATCCTTCTTTTTCTTTGTTTATGTGAGGTGAAAAAACATACTGGTACTGAGATTCAGATAAAAACTCTTAGTGGTATTCAGTTTCTGCTCACTTTGAGAACATCTGGGAATAGAGAGTCAGTCCATCTGTCCTGCTCCAACACCCAGGCAACACACCTGTGCTGTTAAAATCTTCTGTAGTATCCTTCTCATTTCCTTGGTTTGATTAGGTCTCATACTGTAATCCCTTGTGGCAAAGGATTATTTCTTTTCTGTTTGCTCATACCTAAAACGAACAGCAACCTTTAGGCATAACCCTAATACCAATTTTTGAGATATAATATAATGCCTGAAGGTGAATATGGCTATTTAATTAGCTAAAGTATTGAATCAAAACTCAGAAGACTTGTCTCAGAATGCCTGTGTCATCTTTGGCACATAAGCTTTCTCTGCATTTTGGCTTTCTATCTGTATTTTTAATTTGTTTTGCCATTTTGTCCCTGTCAAAAACTAGATGCTCATTGGGATTGTGTTGTATAAATATAGAAATAAAAGATAGTTCTCGCTGCAATCAGTTCACATACTAGGAAGGAAACATCTTTTTCCTCACTTTTCATCTATATAGAGTTGAGTGTTTTGGTGTTAGTATCAGGTTTTATTTCTGACAGAGTATCTATATTCTGCCAAAACAACAACAACAATATATGAGTGGATTACTTATTCTACTAATTTTCTCATGAAAAGGTTTCAGATAATCACCATATTTTTAAAACGAACAAGACAGGAATATGTAACCTTTTCACATATATTTGTACTCTCTCTACAAAATTATACTACCTCAATGGCCCAAGATTTACAAAAGTCAATCTTGACCTGGATTTGCTATACAGTATAAACTGCTCAGTTCCTTACTCTGATTCTGGAGATTTTATTACAGTACAGACATCAAATACAGAATTCAACTGGAACCCAGAATACACTTTTAGAGAGTTTACAGACAGCACAGTGTCATTATAGTGAAATTGTCACTGCCATTATAAGTTTTAAATGTCACTGAAAAATATAAATTGACTATTTTTATTAGCTGGGCAAGGTGCAGTGGGGTTTGCAGGCCCTTGTTTTCTGCTGAACTAACTCATTTAAAGTAGCTTAGATATATATATTATATATATGCTTCTATAATATATTGTAATGTGGCCCGCAATGTGAATACACCTTCAGTAAGGAAACTGAGGAAGGTGAAGCCAAAAACCTGCCTTTCAAAACTTCTTTGAGGACAGGCCAAATCTCTGTTTGAGGGGCAAAAGGAGCGAAGGGTTGGTAGAGAGATTCTAAAATGATTAGCACTTTACAGGGGCATAAAAAGAAAGACAGGGAGTGATTTTGTTGAGCAGGAAGGAAAGTGGAAAGCAAGGGAGAACGGAGTTTTAGGGCAGGAGAAGTAAAAGGTACCCAAAGAAAAAAGTAAAATTAAGGGGGGGGGGGAAAGCCTGGAGATCTGTATTACAATTTCTATATAATTCTGAGTGTTTTCTCTGTACAGCCTTCTGCGCAATTCAGTGCACAATATAAGGCCAGTGGTTCTCCATGCGAGCTAACTCTGTCCTGCCTCTCCACGTAACTGGCAGTCTGTGTGGCATTACACTGATGGGACTGACTGCTCCTGGTACCTGAGCCAGCTCAGGTGCCTCCACATAATGTGCACTAGCTTTAGTCATCTTTTCAGAGTGGGCACACTCACTCAGAGCACATTTGAAGCCTACAGTTTCAAATGTAACTTTGTCTCATTTTAAGTCCTCCCAGTTTAAAGATGTAGGTGAAAGCACTTTTACAATATTAGCATTAATCAATCATTTTAAAATATTATCTTAAAGGACACTAAGATAAATCTTATCTTAGGGCACATCTTCTAAGACACTAAGATTCACCTTGCAGATTAAGACACCTAGTAGGTATCTGCATGTGGACTGGATGTCCAAGCTCCCATTACAGACAATGGGGTCTACAGATCTGTCCTCATCCTAAAGTAGACCTCTGGGAACACAGTTCAGCTGGCTAAACTTAGATGTCTCGTCCCAGCTTTGCCTGTGGTATCTAGGACATCTATGTGGAACTGCCAAATACTAAACAAGACTTTTGTCTCTCCGAAGTGGCTAGGGCCTTTTGCAGGGCATCTCAAATGGTGCTAGATGCAGAGGTGGACAACTGAACTGAGCCTTACACCAGTCACCTGGATAGCTCTCCAGCTTTCCCTGATTATAATGGGAGTTTAGATATAGCTCACACATACAAATTTAATCCATGAGCTAAGTGCCATCCTGAGTGTCACATAAAATCATTGTCGAATTTTTGCTTTCCTAAAGGGTGAGAAGTTGGGCTCCAAGTTTCAAATCAACTTCTCCCCAGACCTCCTTTACTCCCAGAGGACTTCATGGGGCCCACTCAGCTCTTCATGAGTTTCCGTAGCTCCATGGCATACCCAGGCTGCCTTTAGCCAATGCACTGACATGGCTTTGTATCCTGTTAGGACTAATTTAACTATAATGTAAGCCACTGGAAAGGAACATTGTTTATCCAGGACTCAGCACCTCTCAGGCTTTCTCATTATGTACATAGTGTTTATGTTGCTCAGTGGTGCCAGTCAGGATAAGTATTTATTGCTGCAGGGTGTTTACTGCTGCATATCTGAATATAGCTTCTGCCCTGAAAAGCTTACAATTTAATTATAAAACAAGATGCTGGGAGTCTAAAGGAAGAGAGAAAGTTGATGGACAACAGTGGTAACAGTACTAGTCACAAAGTCAGAGGAGGCAAAATATTTTTTTGCCTTGTTCATTGCTTATTTTTAAAAACTATGCTTTTCAATTAAAAAAAAAATGTATGTCTCTCTCCATTTCTCCCTCCCCCTTCCCGCGGTCAATGTGACTTATATTTCTGAGTAGAATGAGTACACTTTAAATAATATTTGTAAGTTTCTATTTAATCCTATTTATAATTCTTTTCATGTTTATAATGTCCATCTACATATCATTGGTTCAAATCCATCTCTTACAAGCATGGGCCAGGACTATCAGCAGGAACCTACACAGCCTTTCTTTCTCTGGTAGTCTGTGAAATGAGGCGGCCCACATTTATCCTTTTTACCTCTTGTCCAAACACAGAAGAGGCACAGAAGGTGCAGAAGGTGCCAGAAAGCTGGTTGTGAAGAAGACATCTCTTAGATCATACAGCATTTGTGTCTTACCTGGACTCACCAGGCATTGGCCTTTGCCAGGGAGCCTGTCAATAAGTCAGAATATTTTCAGATGCATATATGTATCCAGCAAACACTGATTCTCCAGCCTACGGCACAGATTCTGCAAAACAGCTCCCGGCCCTACAGGCTTAACTCAGAACTGAACTAGCAATACTGAGGGGAGAAAAAAAGACAGTATAAACACGTACTTTTTATTACTAGGAATTTCTTATGGTGACTTTATTATCTTTTTATAGTAAATACCAAAAGGATGAATAATAAGAAGTTTGCATCAAAAGTCAGTGTCAGCTGATCATGTCAGTGACGACAATCATGGCTGATTGCCACTGTAAGAGGAATAGCTATCTTATTTCCCTGACTCACTGAAGTTTCCATGTTGGATTTAGTTTAGTAAACAGCTAGCTGGAATTTGTTATTCATGCTTCTTATAGTACAAAATGGTTTTGCTTTTGCTTTTAAATTAGATTTCTATTTCCTCTCTTACACTGAAAGAGAAGTTAGAATTAAGGTTGCACAAAACCTCTGCATAAAAAATACTGGCTTTGTGTGCACAGTGATTTCCACACAGAACTAAGCATATACAATTTACATGTCTAACGTGTGCCAGTAGCTTACAACGTGATATCTGTAGTGGTCACCATCCGTACTGCTTCCCCCTACTTTAACAGGTAGTTCCCTCCCAAAGTCTGGGATATCCGTCCACTCAGGCATGGCCTCTGTTTTCTGCCTGGTACACTGAGGCAGAGGTACTTTTATTTCAGTCAGTATCTCTTCTGACTTATTTTACTTCAGTTTTGATTTATCTTGATACACTGGGCTGAAAACTGTGGTGATACAGAAACTCATTCATTTATAAGCAGATCAGACATCCCTGTGTCATGGACAGCAATGACTGTTTGGGCAGCTTGGGGATCAGTGTAACTTCAGCCCCAAAATTAATCCTTTGCCACAAGTGCATGGCCCTGCTCAACTAGTGGATGATTTAAAAACCTAAATTTCTCAGCCTGGGTGTCCAGTAACCAGTGAGGAGCTGCAAACAGTAATCAAACAGGGCACACTCTTTCCAGCCTGCTTGGAGCCATTTACTCCAATAAAGCACGACAGAGACTTAGTAGGGAAAAGTAAGGCATGGATTAAAATGATGAAAAGACATTTATTTACAGGAAACTCTGAACTTCAACACTGCATGTGGAATGGTTACTCATCTGATAGTAGCTGGTACTTTGCGATGCACTGTCTGTATATATTCTGCCACTGGTGGCACGCAAGAGGTAGTTCAATGCACAGGAAGTGAGTGCTCACAATCTGTCTAAACAGCATTTGTGAGACTGCTCTACCAAAATGGACATCCAGTTGYTATAGGTCCCCAAAATACCAAATTTTATTAATAAAAACTAATCCAAGCAGCTGCCACTCATATTTCAGAGATGAGAACAACTCTCAAAGATGTACAGATGCAATGTGCACTCTGAGTGAGTGAACCTCGTAGGACTTGGAGGAGGGAGTGGAGAGAGGGCTATAGCTCACTGATAATATAGTTCTACATAGAGATCATATCTTCTATTTGATAAACCAGGATTTTGGTTTTATTCAGGTCCCATTCAGAGTATTTGTTTGTCCTGAAGAAAGGCTCATGGTCAAGCTTTATCACAGCTAAGAATCTCAAAATAGGCCTCCAGTTATGCTGAAGTATGGACACTTATGTCTTCTTAGATTTTGTAAGATTTGAGGAAAAAAGCAGATAGGTAGATAAGCAGGTTTAGATGGAAATCAAATATCATGTCAGACTATCATAAAGAGTTCCTAAAATCACTTTACTTTTGTGGAATATATTAGATGGGGACCTGCAACTTCTCTTCAGGTGGGTGCAATTATCACTACAGGCTGTTTTCATTGAGATGGTTTAGAGAGCATGAAGTCAAAGAAGGGACCCATCAATCTAATCGTAAATCATAGAGAGATCCCAAGAAGGAGGAGATTTCTGGACTGGAAGAAAGATACAAGTTTTTTAAGTAAGAGGGTAGAGTTAGCATTGATGCCAACATCACAGCTGGGTCAAGACAGCACTAGGAAGACAGAAGGAATAAACTATAACTCCCTCTGTCCTCAGAGAGATCGTTACTATAGCAAGACCTCTCTTGGAGACTCTTGAAGGGATCAGTAGTCTGAACTACTCTGTAGTAGATGAGAGAACTGTTCACCCAGAATTTTTATGAGAGCAACAGCAATTTATACAGGAAAATGCTTCCCCTGAAAAATGGCTTGAGATTCAAAGCACTTTGGTTAGAGACTTGTTTGAGATAACAAGACCACCACCTGAAGCTTAAACTGAGAAGAAAGCATTGTGACTTCTCAAACAAGGCTCAGCTGCATATCTTTCTGAATACTAGAAAATAATGGTTGTAGGAACGCTCCCTCTGGAAATTAACTGGAATTTTCTCTGCTGGCTGAGAAACAGAAATGAATCCTTATGTCATAGAAAAGGGTTCTGCAAGGGGAAAAGGAGTCATAAGGCTATACTGAATAGACTATCTCAAAAATTTCTAGGATTCAGCAGCATGAAGTGATTTTTCTGCAGGCCTCAGGAGAACAACTGTGTTCTCCGACTGAGGTGGAAGAGGTGTAAAGAGTCATCAGACACTACTGTAAAGAATTTCAACAGCTAAAGATCTTTTATTGTGAAATCATTGTTTCTTTCTCTGAGGGCCTGCCTGCTTTTGCAGAGCATGAGGCATGTCAAAGAACCCGATTAGAGCGYATATGTTATAGTCTATCTGTAAATTGTGGGTGTAAAACACCCAAAGACAGGGCAGCAGAGATTTTTTTAATATATAAACCATAAGTAACTTCAAGGTATGGCAATTTAGGAGTATTTATAAGCAAAGCTAGCTAAGTGCAAGAGATAAAGCCACTGCTCCAAGTTCTGCCCCTCTACCCCAGGCAACAAAGGTAGGAACCCTCTTAACAAGGAGCTAAGAGATAGCCAGCTCAGCTCTATCCTTTTTTTTTCTTTCCTCAGAATTGTAAGGATTCAATTTGGGGTTCATCAGAGCACAGGCAGAGATCAGTCRACATCTCTGGTCAAAACAAATTCCACCCTTTAATACAGGCAGTGCATGTGCAACTGAGGGTGACATTCACAGCAAAATTAATTAATTCAATAAATTAATTAAATTAATCAAGAATGATCTGTACATTTTCAGGGCTGGATGTTCCAGATTCCCTATTGACTATGGACCCTGCCTTCACAGGAGTGATTTGTGATTCATAAGCTGCCAGTGGCTATTTTTATTTATATAGCAGAGTACAGGTGATGTGCAACAGAATTAGCTTTTAGACATTTCAGTATGTGAAGAATGACGCTTTTTTTTGACTTATCCAATAATCACCTTGAACTCTGCAGCTTCAGGAGCATTTAACCTATAATTCAAAAGGATACAAAGGATTCAGAAGAAACAAAACAAAAAACACTCCAGCCCTGACTGATAAATACAACTGTGGGGTTTTCCTGCCATCTTTGGTGCTCTCCTCCCTAACCACCAAATACATCTTTCTTATAACTAAGAAAGATGTAATGTCATAATCAAGCCATAAGGTATAAAAGTCTCAAAATGATCCCTTTTGTTGGATATGTTTTGTTATAAGCAGTAAGCTGGATTAGTTCTTGAAACTGTGAAAACAGGCAAGGCCAGGAAGTGTCAACTTAGGGGATGCTAAAATGAAGCATCGGGCACTGAACACACTTCTAGTACTTTGAAAGAGGATACACAGTCCCCTTGTTCAGACTGAGCAGTTTTGAGGCAGCTGAAGAAGAATGTAGCACAGTTGTCCTGAGCCAGTTTTGCAATTTTATTGTTCCTACAGTGGTCAGGGCAGGCGCTTCCCAGCTCCACCAGCTGCCGGTGGTCTCTGAGGATGACAGCAGCTGGGAATCGCTGACGCTAAAAGGGTGTTTTGGACACACTTCTTTCTATCCTAAGCTGCAGTGATCCTCAAAAGAAGAGGTCTCAAAGAGATTCCTGAAACTCCCTGTGACCTTAGGATCTTCCTGATATAAAGGACTATCCCACAGGCTGACATAAAAGCACCACACAGAGACTACAACTAACTCACAGTAATTCAAAGTATTTTTAAAACTCCTATTCACTATTTTATAGCATTTGAAAAACTAAATTGCATCTACATTTCTTGTATTTTTATTATAGACTCCATCAAGTGCTCTTTATTGTAAATCTGAAACTTTTAGCCACTTCACTACAGATAATCTGTTATGTGTTCAATACACATATGAAATAGCAGTGTGAGGCAGTTTTCTTCTCTTGTGCTAGGACAAATTAACACCCTCAGCACCTAGCTTTTTTATATACTTAATCGGGAAGGAGAGGAAGGTGAATGCTGAAGTTGCACAGGCACAGAAACATCACTTGGAACACACAGGTAACAGAAGAGATGCTGACTCTGAAGAGGGAAGGATGACACCTCTTCACTTCCTCAGTCAGTACATACCTAAAAATCTGAGTCTTGCCTCCCTGCTAATGAACCAGACCACATTGTAAGATGTTATTGTGCTGCAAATATGATCTCTTAGAAATATTCAAGTCCAGCCATTACAGCTCTATTTCAAAATCACATTAGCCCAGCTGAATAATCCATCCATAGCCCAATTTGATGGGAAAAAAACCTCCTCTGCCCTATACTAACTCAGATACCTGTCTAAATATGGGTGCATGTAGGATGTGCTCCCAGCATGGACAAGTTTTAACTATGCACCAAACAACTGATCAAAAACATCCATTTCTGTAAAACACAAGGTGAGGACTCCCATTTCTCTCTCCTTCAACACTGTACAGTCATTTATACTGTGACAATGAGAATGGAATATCTTTATAACCAGTTAGCACTACATTTCCAAGTTCAAATAAACATTCAAGTTAAGCGAGCAGAAAATCTGCTAATTCTTCATTACTAAATTTCACCATTTTTCAGATGTGCTCCTTTATCCGTTGAGAAGTATATGCCTGTGAATAGGAAAGCTGAAGAACTGAAGGATCTTCATTATCTCTATAATTGAACAGGTACGCTTCTGATGAATTGCTTGACTTTTAAAAACTCTTCTGCATTTCTGTGTCACAGAGAGATATCTAATGCGGAGTTAAAGCAGAAAAGATTGAAAAGTTTAGGAGAGCTCTGTGGTTTAAATTATGTTCTATGTTAATAATATACACACCATAATATTTAGTGTTATAACTAAAGCTAGATTCAGGGAAAATCATTGCTTTAGAACCACATTTTTTGTAGTTAATGTTCTATTTGGTCTGAATGAACCTCAATAAAGTGACACTTGGGGAGTTCTAGGTTTGGCCTATTTACCAATATTCTTATATTCTATTCTGATAGGTGGGTCCTATTAAAATGTCTATCTGAACTTAAATTGACTAATGACCAAACAAAATGTTAATTTCAGTTCAAGACTACATTTTGCCAGAATAACTGGAACCAAAGTTGCCACAAATATATTTCTATAGAGGGAATTTTTTTTTCAAGTCTTCAACATTTGAACTATCATTTTTTAACATTTTATCCCAGCTCACTATTATGCCTTATACAATGTGCATTGTATAGCTAAAACTATTTGACCATGTTTTTTTCCACATACCCATGGCTTTGCAAAACAATCGCCTTGTGGCCTGAAATTTTGCATGCCATTTTCTTCAGAAATCTCCATTTTTATTAAGAGGGGGGGGATCAAAATTGTATCCAAAAGCAAAATCATAAGAACAGAAAATCTTTTTCTAATTTATGAGAATGAGGGGAGGAAATACAATTAAAGATGTTCATGTATGAAACAGGAAGTTTGGAAAATAAAAATATGTGCATATATGGTCCTCACTGAGCCCTAGTAAAGGGTTTAATGGGACATAAGTACAAAATTATAATCCTTTTCAGAATGGACACAACTTTGGCACAGAATCAGTTGCAAGACTGAGCTCAAACATCTTCATGCCTTAGTTTGCCACCTGTTGATTGGGGATAAATATACTCACATAATTCACGCAGGGCTCACAATCATACTTAAAGAATGTTGTGAAACTCTCAGAAATGATAGCGATAGAATAACAAACATAAGTACAAAGGTATAAAAATGCTAACATGCTTTTTACTAAGAAAATTTGATTTGCAGAAAATTCTTACTCAGCCACAAAATTTATATGAATTATGTGATTCCTTATTAAGATTTCATAAGCTTTTACAAATGAATTCAACAGCTACAGAATGAAATATTGTCTCAGTTGAACAATAACTAAATTGAAGACAATATATGCTCAAACCTGTAACTGGAGAGATCTGGTATCAAGCCCTGGCTCTGCTGCAGACCTACTGTATACAGAGTAAGGCCTGTATACTAGCTGGTTTGATGATAGTGTAAACTCCATGAAATAGGATGGCAATTTTCAGACTTGTGATTATGCACAATTAACAATTACTGTTAAACCATCTCTTGAAAGGATGTAATCAGCTGCTGTTAACAATGATTTTAATATTTATCAGTACCATGTATGGCTTAGACTTTTTTTACACTGCACTAATGAATACCAAGGGTTAACAACAGCTGGCACCTACAGCACAACCTTATTTTAAAGTCGTCTCTATGGTTAAAGAAATTTGACTAACCTGCCAAAGGGACAAGACTAGAGGGAAAAATCTGTTAAGTACAGATTTGTTTGAACTAGTTCCACTGCAGCACTTTACAAGGTTTGTTACCAAACATAGTAGCTGATCTTCCACCAAAGTCAGGAAGTGCACATGTTCATGTTGTCAATCATACGTGTAGGTGCTCAGAGCTGCTATCTGTACATTAGAATATCACTGCAGTCAAACTGAATTTTGGCACTGTATTCCATGAAGAAATTGTCTCATGATAACCTAGCCGTTCTGCTATAGATTATTCTCCAACTAGGAAAGAAACAAATCCAAATTCTCACATCTGCTCTTATCAGGATTGAATACTCCATATTTATGCATCTGTGCTTAACTGAGAAAATGAAAGGTATGTCATTAAAAATCAAACAAAAGGAAAATTTAAATTGGAAATTTATAGGGTAGCTGAACCTCAACCACACAGAAGCACCAGGAGGAAGCGGCAAGTGATAGTAGTGGGAGACTCCCTGCTCCAGGGATGGAGGCCTCCATCTACAGACCTGACCTGCTGTCTAGAAAGATTTGCTGCCTGCTGGGGACTTGCATTTGTGACATTGTGGAGAGGCTGCTGGGGCTTGTCCAGCCCTCAGACTATTATCCCCTACTGCTCTTTCACAATGGCACCAATGATACTGCCAGGGGAGATCTGGGAAGTATCAAGTGTGACTACATGGCTCTGGGGATGATGGCCAAGGGCGTGGGGGCCCAGGTGGTGTCTCCTCAGTCCTGCTCGTGAGGGGAAGGGCCTGAGGAGGACTGATTGGATCCTGCAGGTCAACAATTGCTTGTGTATCTGGTATAGAAAACAGGGTTTCAGTTTCTAAGACCATGGGATCCTCTTCAAGGACAAACAACTGCTTGGTAGAGATGGGATCCATCTGACAAATGGGATAAAAGTATCTTTACCAACAAACTAGCCAACCTGGTAAGGAGGGCTTTAAACAAGGAATAACAGGAGAGGGATGACCAACGATCAAGTAAGGAAGTGGTAGATGGGGCTGGCAACCAAAGGGTCTGGGGTGATGTATGCAGAAGGGACCTCTTAATCAACAAAACAGGGCTGGAGTTGAATCACCCCAAGCACATGCATGTAAATAAGGAAGTGCCCACGGGATTATGGGGAAATCTCACATGCCCTTTCTAGGAAGACAGCATGCCAGGGTGCCTCTCTGAAGTGCCTGTACACTAACGCACACAGCATTGGCCACAAACAGGAGGAAACAAACAGGTCTATGTGCAGTTACAAGGCTACAGTCTCATTGGGATAGAAGATATCTCACCACCAGAGACGTGGTGAGATAGCTCACATAACTGGAGGGCTGTGATGGATGGATACAGCTCTTTAGGAAGGACAGGCCAGGAAGGCATGGAGGGGGAGTTGCTCTTTATGGGAGAAAGCAGTAGGAATGCATGGAGCTCTGCCTGGGGATGGGTGAGGGGTCAGCTGAGAGCTTGGGGTCAGGATTAGTAGGCAGCCCAAGATGGGAGACATCGTAGTGGGCGTCTGCTACAGGCTGCCTGATCAGGAAGAAGTAGATGAGGCCTTCTCCAGACAATTGAAAAAAGCATCATGTTTGCAGGCCCTGGTCCTCACTGGGGACTTTAAGACCCTGATATTGTCTGGAGGGACAACACAGAAAGGCACAAGCAACCCAGGAGGTTTCTGGAGTGCATTGATGACAACTTCCTAACTCAGGTGATCGAGGAGCTGACAAGGAGAGGCTCTCTGCTGGACATCATACTTACTTACAAAAAAAGAAGAACTTGTTGGGAATGTAAAAGTTGGGGGCAGCCTTGGTTGCAGCAACCATGAGATGGTGTAGTTCAAGATCCTGTGAGGAGGGGGCAAGGCAAAAGGCAGAATCACAATTCTGAACTTCAGGAGAGCAGACTTCAGTCTGTTCAGGGACCTGCTTGGAAGAATCCCATGGGATTTGGCCCTGGAAAGAAGAGGTGTTTAAGAGATCTGGTTGATATTCAAAGATCACCTCTTCCAAGCTCAAGAATGGTCCATCCCAACAAGCAGGAAATCTAGCAAAGGTGTCAGGAGGCCTACATGAAAGAACAAGGAGCTCCTGACTAAACTCAACCATGAAAAGGAAGTGTACGAGAGGTGGAAGTAGGGACAAGTGACCCAGGAGGAATATAGAGACACTGAGTGTGCAGGGATGGGGTTAGGAGAGCTAAAGTGCATCTGGAGTTGAATCTGGTGAGGGACGTGAAGGGCAACAAGAAAGGCTTCAAAAAATACATAAGCAGCAAAAGGAAGGCTAGAGAAAATGCGGTCCTGCTGCTAAATGATGCAGGGGCCCTGGTGACAAAGCACACAGAAAAGGCTGAGGTACTGAATGCCACCTTTGCCTCAATCTGTACTGTTAAGACCAGCCTTCAGGAAATTCTGCCTGAACATAAGAAAACAATTCTTCACTGTGCGGGTGGTTGAACACCAAAACAGGTTGCCCAGAGAGGTTGTGGAGTCTCCATCCTTGGCCATGGGCAACTTGCTCTAGTTGACCCTGCTTGAGCAGGGGGGTTGTACTGAAGTACAAATAATATATATTTAAAATACTGCTCACCAAATCAGTACAATATGGAATGGTTTACGGATTCTATTTAAGCTGCAATTTTATGACAGCAATAGCCCATTGCAAGCAACCATTTAGGATCTTACGTTTGAAAAGGTCTCTCTCTTCCTGCAAAGCTGGGTAACAGCATCAGGAGCTACAAAGTATTACTTGGCTCATATGATCTCACAAACTACAAAGTACTGAGTGGTTTGTGGGCTTTGGCATGTGTTCCAGGACAGCAACTCTTAAATACTGATGAATCACAGAGCCTTGTCCCGTTGATCTGCAGGATAAAACATTCTGAGAATGCAACTACTAGACAGTAGTTGAAAGGTGTTAAAAAAAAAAAAAAAGAAGAAGAAGAAGAAGAAAGGAGACTAAGACAGGAGCTTCCTTACATAGCAAAGCTCCTGTCTCAGTAGAAGTTTTTATTTTGGTCACCTGAGTGCTTCACAAACCTTAATAAATAAAAAATAAATTTTAAAATCCGTATATCATTTTAACAATACATCACTAACATATTGATGAATAATTCACATAGTCCCTTTGGGATCTGTTCAACCACAGATCAATAAAAAAACAACTAGTTAGTCTAACTTCGCTTTACTTTTGTGGACTAATAATGCTACTGTTTGCACACACTGTTCCTTCAGAGCTGCATTCTTTCTCCAGACTGCTTAACACTTGAGCTGTGGAGGAAATAGGAGCAGTTGCTATTGCCACACATCATCCATCGTTGATTAGTAATATTTCACTCATACCTGTGCACACATTCCTCAGCTACCAGCACACTAAAGAAACACATCAAATCTCTTTGATCTCAGCAGTATGCTATTAAAAAATGGAAGCATTCAATCATTAAGTTGTACATCCCCCACACTGAGAAGAGAATTAGAAGTGACCCAGGCAAGCAGAAAATTCATATTACTTTATGGATGAAAGTGCATTAGTTTGACTGTTACTCAATCACAATAAAACTTAACAATAAGGAAATAAAAATCATAAACCCAAAGTATATATTGGTATGTCTATCAATATATCACTTTCTATAACACTTTATAACACTGAACTTTTAAAAAACTTAGTCTCATATTATTTTTCCCCTTTAATAACACAATTAAGGTACACTGAGGGGAAGAAAAATTCCAAACAAACAGAATAAATTTTATCCATTCAGAAAAACTCCCACCTACAAGGAAGCTGCCTCCATGCGTTGGTCTTTCACAGCAGTCAATCAATCAATCAATCGCTCTCCCTCTCCCATCAGCCATTGCTTCAGTTACAGAAAGGGAGATGAACTCTGCATTGTAAAACCCGAGCTAGTAGAAGGAATGATGTAGTGCAGTCTTTCTTATTAGTCTGATGTATTTGGGGTTTTTTTGCACAAATATTGCACTAGGGTAAGGTTTGAAGAAGACATGAAGGGGTACGTCTAAAGGGGTAAGTATCAGGAATTTTAAAGCCCTTCTATAATAAGTATATAATGGGTCTCATTATGTTTGAGAGCTTAAAATTAAAGTCTTTTTTCTTTTGCCGTTCATGAGAAGAACAGAAATCTGTTGAAACATATTCCAACGCTAAAGAGCAAGAATGATACGAGCTCTTTTGTAAAATAAAAAAGAACTAGGAATGGCAGTTGTTTCACTATTTTAGACTTCTGGGTAATTAATTTTTTATACAGCAGCTGCATGATGACCACCTAATAGATCATTTGTACTTCCTGTACATGCTTATATTCAAAACTAAACTTCATTCCTCTTCCTTATTCCCCTGTCCTAGCCATCTTCCTGAGGTCAGCGGTTTTTTCCTTATAATAATTCTATAAAAGTCAAGTAACTTACTAAGGAAAACAACATCTACGCTAGCGGAAATACTTGTTTGCCCAAGAATGAATGCTGAGGCATGCTTCCCTCAATGAACAGTAAAGCCTCCTGTCTGATAAGATCTGACCCCATTTCAGGCACTATGATATGCTTTGTTGCCTCTTCTAGCTAGGGATTTGGAACAATATAGCAATTTTGAAAACAGTTCCAAAGGGTACTCGTGTGTCATTAGAATAGGTGTTCTAAGTTAATTGCAGTATTGTCTCTTTGGGAATTTCTATCAGACACCCTGAGAGCAGGAATATGACTCTTATCAGTAAGGATTAAAAATAGGATCTAGAAGGCCTTATCCAGATACAGCCACAAAATAAAAAGATAGGCAGCAATGTATGATATAGATAGTTATTGCCAGCTGATTGTGAGGTGATGTCATTTTGCTACATGGGAGGTAGACCTGAAGTTGAGCTGCAAGCTGAGGACTGGGAGCACTTGTAGAAGACAATTCTTTCTAACAATTTTTGACGTCCTGAAGGAGAAGAAACCACATTTTCCTTCGCCTAATTAACTGTAGTTAAAAACAAATTATGATTTGTACTAAATAACTATCACTATTTGACAAGACTTGTTTGTTCTTTGGTCAAAGGCACTTTTGAATCTCATGGAGATCACCTCAGTTTTACATAACTGAAGATCTACTCTGTTCCTCTATGTGGTAAACTGAGGTCCAGAAATAAAGAGAGCTCTACCAAGAGAATGGTCTCCTGTTTTTTATAACCAGCATGAAATACAAGGCTCATTCATGAAATACTCTTTGTGTAATGTTCCTAAAATCTTTCCATTTATGTGTTTCACTTCCTTTTTAAGTCAGAGCTGCTCAGCCTTATCCCACAGATTCTGCTATGTTAGGAGCTGGAATATTCTGTGACACGATCTGTCATTTTGGACAGGCAGCTGGATTCTCTCGCTGCTGTTGCGACCGTTTCGGACGGCTGCCATAGATCAACAGCACAAAGACGGCAAAGTATCCTAGACTCAGAGCTGCTAGCGAGGACAAGCACTCCTGCAACCCGGTCTGCCTGATCTCGGCCTCTGCAGGACAAGCCAAGCCCGGTTCTGTCCCGGTTGGAAGGAGCACTGCTGCCCGCCGGCCGCAGCTGCAGCCACGGCTGCGAGGCGCTGCCACCGGCGAGGCCCCGCCGCTGCTGCGGGAGGCTCCGGGGCTCCCGGAGGGGGCTGGAAGGCGACGCGCGGCTGAGCGGAGCTGCCGGGAGGCGCCACGTGCCCTCGAGGCCGGCGCGGCCGCGGGGAGGCCGG